>NW_024039607.1:57500-657500 GCF_016077235.1 Cyprinodon tularosa
TGTACTGCTGCCTCTTGGCCAGGTCTCACTCGAAAAAGAGATATTATCTCAAGGGACTTCCTGGTAAAATAAAGGTAAAATAAAAAAAAATCTGAACTTCCCTGAGCTGAGCGATGAGGACTGGCTTTGTGACTTTGCGTTTGCTGTGGACATATTGTCACACATGAATGAGCTGAATGTTATTAAGCTGCAAAGAAAAGATCAGTTTGTGCACAGCATGTACACAAATGTGAACATCTTCAAATCATTTTAGTCTCTAGGCAAATTTTAAACAAATCTTTGCTTTGCTGATGAAGATCTCAGTCATCCAGGTCATAACCATTCTGTAAAAGTATAAAAAACAATCCACTGGACTCAGTTTCCAAGGTTTGAAGACGTTTCGCTTCCCGTCCAGGAAGCTTTCTCAATTCAAATGTTTGGATTCGCAGTGAGTTTGAGGCTTTATATAGAATCACTGCGAATCCAGACATTTGAATTGAGAAAGCTTCCTGGACGGGAAGCGAAACGTCTTCAAGCCCTGGAAACCGAGTCCAGTGGATTGTTTTTTATACTTATACGGAAGAATCTTTGCTCATTTTCCCACAATGGCAAACGTGTGAAGATGCTATCTTCCAGAAAGATGCTTTGCCAGTGATGGGCAGTGATTACAGGATGCTGTTGATCCACCACTGACCCTTAAACTTGCTGCAAGAATTGTTGTTCCACACTGTTAAAATTCCCCTAAACAAGGTAAAACAAGGTTAACATAAATTTTATTCAGTCACCAACACAGTTACATATCAGTTATGTCCAAGTATTTACATCTCGACTGCACAAAACAAAACAGAACAAAACGATTTTCTCAGAATTATTTACATGGATATTTAATACTTAATTATGATTCCTTTATTAAAACTAACTTTTAACACTTTCAAACCTGATATGATCGACATATTTCCATTTTACTAAACTGCTTTGATCTATGCTGATTAAACACAGAAATATTTCATATTTAATTCATTATTCTGCAGTTTTTCTAATATTTCTTTTTTTTTTTTTTACATTTACCATCTTAATCTTTTCTTTTATTGAGAAAGTCATCTCCAATGTTAATGATACGTCTCATGGTGCTCAGGAGCAGCACATCTATGTCATTTGTAAGCTTAATCTCTTCAGTGTAGTTCTTGACTGGGAAGATGCAGCTCACTGGGATCCCCACTTTTTTACTGAATCGCTTGATCTAAAAGTTAAAACAAGATATTTGGTTACAACATTCAAAGTAAACCTGGTTTATAATAAAACACTGTAAGGGATATCTATAATTTAAAGAAGTTCCCAAAACCTGCCCCACAACAGAAAATAGAAGAAAAAACTTCACCTTTGAACGCAGTAATTTGCTCCTGTAAACATCTTTCACATCTTGTTTAGTTTTGGGACAGGCCTTATCGATTTTGGTAAAAATGGCAACTTGAGGAATACCTGCAGAGGGGAATGACAGATTCAGGTTCGATTTTACATTTATGCTCAATCAAAAGTGATGTTAGAAAATTGATTTCACTGCAAATGGCAGTCCATGAAAAATAATGGTGTAATGATGTTAAAAAAAGGTCATTTAGTTCAGGTTCAAACTTGCTGTGTTCTTTGGTTTTTTTCAGTTACTGTCCTAGTCTGGTTTCTGTTCTTTTCTCCTTGATTTATAGTCCTAGTAATTTAACATTACATTGTTATTTCCAGGCTTCCAGGTTTCTATTTCTTGCTCTCTGCTGCCCTCTTATGTTCTCCTTCTTCTCTAGCTCTTTCCCTGTCTTGTTCTTTGCACACCTGCTCCCAGTTTCCTCGTTAGCCCCCTCTTTGTCTCAGCCTCCTTTAAAAGCCCTCTTTCTTCAATTCCCCTTTGCTCGGTCCTCGTTAAATACCATCAAACATGCTCCAACTCCTTCTCTCTAAGCCTTCATCCTTATGATTGTGATTCCCCTGATGTCTCCATGGTTTCTGGTACGTTTAGACTAGTTTTCATGTTTTGATTTTTGTTTTTTTGGACTCCTGGTTTCATGTTTGTTTGGACTTTGTTTTCTTTTTGGATAACCTGCCTCTGTTTTCTGCTAACTCATGATTAAATCCACAAGAGATTCACCTCTGCTTCCCTGCCTCTGCTTTTGGGTCAACTAACCTTAGCCAAATCGTGACAAACACAACTTGGTCCTTGAAATACAATTAAAATATAATGACATCTATGATTATGTGCAGCATTTACATAATACTTTTTCGAACAAATTTAGAAAAACACAGAATATATCACCATTTCTAAGAGAAAAAGTACAAACTCACTTTTATCTCCATCCATCCATCCATCCATCCATCCATCCATCCATCCATCCATCCATCCATCCATCCATCTCAGAGAAAGACAGAGATCTTCACAGTATCTCAGCTGTTCCAAGGATTTCTCATTTCTGGACTGAAATGTCTGATGTTTCAACAGTAGATACAAAACAGACATTCAAATGTCTATTTATTCAGGAAGTGCCAGCAGGAGTCCCAATAGAAACACATAAAACATGCATCCAATGCATTGTCATGATCTGGCCTGTTTGCTCTCCCTTAATTGGTAATTCCTTTCACCTGTCGTTTTTCCCTCCCTGCCTCAATTATAATTTATTCCTCTCACCTGTTTCCTCTGGTTTATATCCAGTTCAGCCTGAGCATTCAGGGCCAGATCATTACTTGTCTTTCTGTTAGCCTGTCTGTTAGTTTTGTTCCTTGGTTCATGTCCTGGATCCTGGCAGCCAGTGGAAAGAGGGTTTTTATGTTTGTCTCGTCTCCTGATCGTCCACTGTTCCTCCCCCGCGGAGTCCTCTGGGTTTTTGGTTCATTATGGGGGGAGGTTCAGATTTTATCAAAGTAAGACTGGCTCCAGGGAGGAGACCAGTTTAAAGTCCTGCTTCAAGTTCCGGTTCCTACGTCCTGTCTCGGCTACCCTCTTCCACTGAGTCTGCCTATCTGCACCTGATCCTGTCTGCTCCTGTGCGTGACCACCTGGTCATGCTTCTGGTCCCAGTCAGACTCTGAACCCTCCTGGAAGCCTGTGGATGCCTGGAAGTCTGGATCCTGCCACCTGTTTCTGTTCCTGTCTGTTCTGGATCCCTCACCAGGATCGGCTTCCTGGTGAGGGATCCAGACTGGACTGTTAAACCAGGTAAGTGACCAACACAGATATTCTTATATCAGTTTATTGTGGTCACTTACCTGTGTTTCTCCCCTAGAGTGTCTAAGATTGGGCGGTGCCCCGCCCCCCCGCCTGCAGTGTCCGCGAGCAACAGCTCCAATTTTGTTTTGTTTTATTATTTAATAAATGTTTGAACTTTCCTACTGACTGTCTCTCCTTGAATACTGGGTCCATCTGTCTCTGTTCATGACATGCATGCAACATAAATAAAAGAAAATCAACTAGAAATTATGTGATAAAACAGTTTTCTTGATCTTTTTAAAAGTAAGGAAAATGCACATATTTTTTTTGAGGTGAGAATTCGCCTAAAAAAAAAAAAAGGCCTTGAACAAAACGTCTGGGAATAAACGTCTGGTCTTGACAGTGCAGGAGATCCCATTGTGCAGGTCTGCAACAAAAAGCCCAGACAGTGAAGGTCTGCAGGCAGACCCCTCTCCCCTTCCAAGCACCCACTAGTATGATTTTCCTAATGCAGACCTCCACGTTGCAAGGAAGTTTCTGTTAGTTGTCACAGCATCAAATGTGAGCAGAAATCTAAGCAGGGAGTAAAATTGTCAGGAACAAAAAAAGGGCGAGGAAGAATCAACAGGTTGACCTAGAGGTCATGTTAGCATGCGAGAGGAGACATATAAAACCTGTTTGACAACAAGGAAGCCTCTAAGTTGTTAAGTGCATGTTTCCAGTAATGCTGCTCTAAAGAATCTAAAAAATCTGCAGTTAAAGCAGCAAAACAATGAGAAGCTTAAAAGGAAACTCGGCAGGAATGTAAGGACTCATTTTAAAACAATTTGCATATGATATCATCAAGTATGCTTCAAAGCAATGTTCTGTTATTATCACTGGTGTACAAAACCCTTAATCCTAAACATCACAAACCTTAGCTACAGACACTTGCTTTATTTTCTTAACAGATTACAGGAACACTCTTACAAGAAGAAAATCAGGCCACCATTTTAAAAACAGTAAAGCTACGATCCATGCATGGTCGATTCCTCAAATCCAGTATCCTCAGACTATACACTAAGGGCAAAGAAGCAGGCAGAGGCCTTTACTTAGTGAGCATCAGAGCCACTGGTGAAGATGAAACATTCAAGCGCCAATAATTAATCTGAAAGATGGCTCAAAGGGATGAAGCGCTCAGAGAATGTCTTACACAAAGGAGGTTAAGGAACTAGAGGAATAATACTGGGAGGTAAAACGCTTGCATTGGATATACCACATATAGGAAACTGACCAAAACCTACCAATGGCTAGAGAGGGTCGGGCTGAAGGACAGCACAGATGCACTTATCATGGCAACACAGGAGCAGCCCTTACACAACAGGGCAATTGAGAGCCATAACTACCACCCCAGGTGTACACTGTAAAAAATTAAAAGCTAGGTAAGAATTTTTTTCTTAAAATAAGGGCATTTTTTCTTGGATTGAGGAGATAAAAGATAAATTTTGCCAACGGAATGAGACAATTTACACTTAAGATAAGAAAACACAATTGCATTGTCTTATTTCAAGTGGATATTATGTAATTATCTTATTTTAAGAGTAAAAATACTCATTCCATTGGTAAACTATCTCATATACCTACTCAAATTAAGGATAAATACACTAAATTTAAGATTTTTTTTTACTGATTTCTGGATTGTTTTTCCAGTATATGGCAGGCCGTTGTAACATTTATTAGCATTTATGTCCTCTGTGTTGTTTAATTTGTAGGACACTAAAATAGGATTTGTTTTAGTGAAAATTACATTCCTGCTTGTCAGATCTAAATTTGAGATATATAAAAATATAAACTGTACTATAAAAAAAAATATATATATATATATATATATATATATATATATATATATATATATATATATATATATATATATATATATATATATATATATGTATATACTGTATATATATATATATACAACTGTACTAGTAAGAATAAAGTTAAAGATACCTAGAAATCTTTACAAATTTTAATTGGCCATTTTCAAATGACTGAAAATGTCATTAAGATGTCTTGGAGGCATTTCTTCCATTCTTGTTTTTGACATTCCCACAGAACTTCCTTTTAAGGCATGTGAGTACCAGTAACTTAATGTACAGGCTCCCTTGTAGTCAAGCAGGTTTTGTCTCTTCTTGCATTCCTACGTGACTTCTAGGCAAAAAGTCTGATTCTCCCCCACCCTTTTTGAGTTCCTGACTGATTTCTTCTGGTCCTGCTAATATTGCTGCTCACATTTTATACTATAACAACTAACAGAAATTTCCTTGCAGTAAAGAGGTCTGATATTGACTTATAGTTTGATGATATAGCCTCCTTTTTATAGGACCCAATGTCCATCTTAAGTAGGACACCTTTGAGCTGTTGTTCTTAGCTCCCTCTAGCCATCCCCTTTTGCAATTAACAGAATTCTTGAGAACTTCTGTCATATGCCCTAGAGCAGAAGTCACGGATTTTGTTGGCTAATCCGGACCCAACTTGTTTTAAAACATTTATAAATAACCGCATGTGTCCGACGGCAGTTTCTAATTTCACTTGCGCCGCTTCTCCTGTTTGTACGGTAAATCCCTGTGAAGCCGCCGGCACCAGGCTGCACATGATACAAATTAGCCAATGAGCTGTGTCAGTCTGGGTTGCTGCCGCTTGACCTTGAAGACACAGCAGGAAAACCTGCTGCAAACCGGGTGATGGGAAAGAAGGAGAAGACGATGAGAAAAAAGAAAGCATTTAAGTGTGTACTGCTGGAAGAACAGCCGTGAACTGGTGAAACAAAAGTAAAATGGTGTGCTCAAAGATGACTCTGCACATTTTGTAAAATTTTGCTTTGCGAGGGGAGCTCTCCCACAAAGCATTCTGGGACATATCTGTCTCTTCTTGTGCCCGTCTTTTCTTCTCACACACTTCGTAGACACTTTTTCTCTTACGATCCTCGGCCATTTTCACAGAACTGAGATGAGAAAGGTGAGCCCCAATGATATGAATATATGCCTGAAAGTGTGCATCAGCAGAAAAAGACTAATGGGACGAGCACGTACGACGGCCTTACGTAAACATATCGCCAGAATGATTGACAATTAGTAGGACCACTTATTTAGATGAAACACCTGGAAATAAGAGATCATCCTCTATACTTTTAAGCAAAATACCCATTTTAATACCCACTTTGGCTAGAAGTACCAGTTATGACTTCATTGCACTCTCCATCTCTCTCATACAGGCATAAACATAAAAATGTTAACGGGTAAACTCTAATTTGATGAATGCAGGCAGACCCAAACCTGAGCATTCAAACAAGCAAAGCCAGGGCAGCTCCACGACTTGAGCTGAATATACACTACCGTTCAAGTAGTAGTAGTACACACCGTTGTAGGAAATCTTCAATTTTTTAGCTATTTCTCACATGGAATAGCCTTCATTTCTAAGAACAAGAATAGACTGTTGGGTTTCAGATGAAGGTTCTCTTTTTCTGGCCATTTTCAGCGTTTAATTGACCCCACAAATGTGATGTTCCAGAAACTCAATCTGCTCACAGGAAGGTCGGTTTTGTCGCTTCTGTAACAAACTAAATTGTTTTCAGATGTGTGAACATGATTGCACAAGGGTTTTCTAATCATCAATTAGCCTTCTGAGCCAATGAGCACACTGGTAAAACATCTAGAAATAAGTTAAAATTTCCTAAATTAAGTGTATTTACCCTAAATTTGAGAAGGTAAATGAGATAGTTTGCCAATGGAATGAGTATTTTTACTCTTAGTATAAGATAATTAGATAAAATGCACTTGAAATAAGACAATGCAATTGTGTTTTCTTATTTTAAATGTAAATTATCTTGTCTCTTTTAACTCCTCGATCCAAGAACAAATGCACTTATTTTAAGAAAAAATGACTTATCTAGATTTCGATTTTTTTCCAGTGCAAACACATTGTACCATTAGAACACTGGAGTGATAGTAGCTGGAAATGGGCCTCTATACACCTATGTAGATATTGCATCAAAAACAAGACATTTGCAGCTAGAATAGTCATTTACCACATTAGCAATGTATAGAGTGTATTTCTTTAAAGTTAAGACTAGTTTAAAGTTCATTGAAAAGTACAGTGCGTTTCCTTCAAAAATAAGGACATTTCAATGTGACCCCAAACTTTTGAACGGTGGTGTATGTCTTAATGTTAGAAAAATTTCAAGCAGCAACATGTGGCTTATCCTCCTGCCTGAACTTTCTATTTTCTGATCCAAATTTTGTTTCAGTAGTAGCTGGATCCCACATAGAGCTGACTGACCACACTTAGTTTAACAGAAATGGCAACAAATTAAACCAGCGTCCCTTGAAACAATGAGCCAGCTGCATGTGTAGTGACAGATGGTTCTGTCCTCAGTGAATAAAAAAGGAATTTATAATTGCAGCTACATAATATACGCCTAATAGAATGGACAATTGATTTTAAGTGACAGAAAATGTAGTCATTTAGAGAAAAACTGGCAGATTTTTCAAGACTCCTATGCCACCTCTGGAGCACTCATAAAAATATTTTTGTGCTCAAGAGAAGATTAGAAATTAGGTTAAGAAAGGGTCAATGCAGCATTTTCTTCTAAATCACTTGTATGAACCATTTAAGAACAAATTTGTCTTCTAAAATGCTTTTTTTGTTTGTTTTTAAGGCACTAGCTGCTTTTTTTCCTGACAGCAGGCTGATCAGAAAGGAGGTATGAGAGATGGGGACTAGAGACTGACACGGGAGTGGTTTTTCACTCCTGTCCCGTCCCACTCCCACAGAAAAAAATGGTGTCCCGTCCCAATCCCGGGCCAGAGTAGAAATCTAAATCCTGTCCCGTCCCACTCCTGGTGAAATTACTCCCACTCCCATCCCGCTCCCATTCAGAATGACTCCCGCTCCTGCACCACTCCCATTCTTGTTGTTTTTGAGCGCGGGTGAAAAACTCAGAGCAGAAGCACTGTTGGTTTTTGGGTCGTGTAGTTTTTTAAACTCGCATTATAGTGTAGGCTTCAAGGAAAAAAACTACAAAATGGCGGCGCCGCGCCAGTACTTTTTTTTCTTTCTATTTTATTTTATTTTTTGGCATCGATCATAGTTTTTTTTTTTAGTTATTATTGGTTTGCTCCCGCTCCCGTCTGCTCCCGTTAATGTTGAATCCCGTCCCAATCACGTGATCGTTACTAATACTGACTCCCATCCCACGGGAATCCCACGGGAATCCCGTGACCCGTGGGATTCCCGAAAAAATGTCAGTCTCTAATGGGGAGAGACATGTGGACCACAGGTCGGATTCGAATCCGGGTCGGCTGCGTTGAGGACTATGGCCTCGGTACATGGGTAGTGTGCGCTAACCGCTGCGCCACCTGCACGCCTGCTCTTCTCTGAGCAACAAGTGTTTGAGCGGGCATTATTCTTACCAAGGTTGCTGAAAGTTTCTTTAAGTAGCATTGAGAATAGTTTAGGAAATTGAACTATTTCATATTTCTAAAAATCTCATGTCCAATTTCTGTTTTGAAGTCTAAGGATTTTGATCTCACCCAAGTTAGCAGCTTCATCTCTGATGTCCTTAATTGTTTCCACAACCTCTGGATTCAGTTCAGTTGCTGTTGTTGCGTCTATGACACAAACCAGGACGTGTACTGTTTCGCTTTGGGTAGGAGAATTGTTGAAGTGTCGATCTTCCTTCAATATCTTGCATTCAGGGTTGAACTACACATTAAATTCAAATTGTAAATCAATGGTCCTGTGTGTGTCAGTAATAGATAAGAAGAAATGTTCTGCTGCGCTCAGGTTCTCAAGCAGCTTTACCGTGTAACCATCTTTTATGCGTCCCTTCATTGCCTCTTTGATGTCTTTCACATGGATGTTTCTGTTTCTTCTGCTGGTGTTGTCAAGGCCAATCATGTCACTTATTACAAATGGGTAAAAGTTCTGTCCATCATCCTTTTCGAACCTATATGTGGAAAACTAGATAACATTTAAAAAAAATTACAAAATATACCAGTTTTAACTTTTTTACTGTCATGTAAGCCAGATGAATTACAATAAAAATGCAGGTCAAGAAAATCATTAATTTGACCCAAGAAGCTGGATTTCTCTTTTTACAAGAGAAATTTTGTCTTCATGTTGTCTTAGAGCCGCTTAGACTTTGACAACTTTTATTCTCATTTTTATTATATGAGAGAGTGTATACAACATTTTTTTTTTATTTAGTACAGCTATACAGACAGTAAATGAACGTTTCCATTCCTCTGGCTTTAAGCATGTACCCTTTTCATGCCGAGATCAAAAGTGTTTTCAAGGATGACACAGAAAAGCTTTTTGCATATTAAGAACAGTTGACAGATAAAGTTTTAACTTTATTAATGCCTGTACATATTCTCAGTCATCTGAGTCAGGGCAACTATGGAACAGGCTTAAATTGGGGGGCGACTTTCCTCCGTTTTTTAAAAACATTTCAACACTTATCCAGGAATCTTTGGCAAATCTGTCAGCCGTATTAAAGCAATATGTGGTTGAGTTGGAGCATTAATGTTTTTAAGCACAGAGAGGCCGAGCCTCCGAAGCACTTTCCGAGTCAGATCCAATTCAATTTCGTTTATTTCTATAGCGCCAATTCACATCATGTCATCTCAAGGCACTTTACAGTTCACCAGATCATCCAGTCAAATTGATTCAAAGTTTTTCTATCTAAGGAAAACTAGTTTATTGCATCGACTCATTGACTCGAATACAATCCCTCACACTAAGCATGCTTGGAGCGACAGTGGAGAGGAAAAACTCCCTTTTAACAGGAAGAAACCTCCAGCAGAACCAGGCTCAGCGTGAGCGGCCATCTGCCGAGGCCGACTGGGGTTCAAGGAGACAGAAACAGAAACAAATGCAAATTATAATGTGTGGGTCAAGGAAATTAAAGGCGCTTGTGAAGATTCTCAGTCATCCAGGTCATATTCAAAGGAAATAACAGGCAAGGAAGTGTATATATATATATAAATAGATATAGCACATTTCAGTGGCACCAAAATTTAAAGTGCTTTACATAAAAATAAAAATAAACTGCAGTGGCATAACAGCAACACAAATAATAAAAGAAAATAAAAAATGGATAACTAAAATAAGAAAATTCTGTATTAAAAAAGATAAAAGAAATAAAAATATGAAAGGAAAAGTGGAACTTAAAAAAAATAAATCTTTGGTATCAAGATAGCTATTTGCAAATTTTTACCATGTTAGCATAGTAACTTAATTTCCATTTTGCAAACAAAAAGTTGCTGTTAAAGGTTAACGAATGGAATATATGGAATATAGAGGTAGACATGAAGAGAGGACGAAAGATTTATTTCGAAGTTTGTAAGAAATACTGAATTTGGCCGTATTGTTTGATAATTGGAATGTTTGTATCCCTTTATAAAGTGCATTGACATGATATTTGTTGTGGATTAACCCTGTATGAATAAACTTAACTAAATTCAATACACTGGAAAAAAATCAAAATCTATATGAGTCTATTTTTCTTAAAGTAAGTGGATTTGTTCTTGGATTGAGGAGGTAAAAGATAAATTTTGCCAATGGAACAAGACAATTTACACTTAAAATAAGAAAAGATATTTGAATTGTCTTATTTCAAGTGCATATTATCTAATGATCTTATTTTAAGAGTAAAATACTCATTCCATTGGCAAACTATGTCATTTAGCTACTTAAATTAAGGGTAAATACACTTAATTTACGAAATTTTTACTTATTTCTAGATAATTTTTCCAGTGTAAGATTAGCTGTAGTGATTGTAGAAGGGTCGTTGAAATTAAAGAGGTTAAGTGAAAAATCAATGCATGCTAATGTATGTTTCTGTCAAAAACATTCTGATTTCCTACCTTTTTGGTGCAGCTATCCCCAACATCATTATTCACCATTGCACTGGTACACACTCTGCCTTGGAAGAGGCTGCAGACAGAGTTAACGAAACTTGATTTTCCCGCTCCAACTGGTCCGTGAAGAAGAATCCTGAGCTGCTGATTATCAGCTCGAGGTTTGTAGTTTCTTATAAACTGCAGGTCATTCTCTCGATCACCTCTGCTTGGAGATACCAAGATAGTTTTTGTGTATTTAGAAATATGCAGGTGAAGATTCTCAGTCATCCAGGTCATAGTCAATCCAAAAAAAAACAAAAAAACTGTCCACTGGACTTTGTTACCAAGTTTAAAGACATTTAGCTTCCTATCCAAGAAGCTTTTTCAATAAAAAACAAAAATTTTTTTTTTTGCAAAACTGTCTTAGAAACTTAGTTTTTCTTACTTTTATGGAAATATAAACAAAACCTGCTCTATACTTACCCCCAGTTGATCTGCACCCATGGTTCTTTGATAACTATTAGATTAAAAAGACATTATAAATTTGATTACATGCAACATTCAGACACATATAATTACGAGGTTTTGCTGAAACTTACGAGGACGCGGATTTCTAGAAGATGATGACCCCATTTCTAGAAATCATATAAACAAGATACACTAAGGACAAGAAAGTTTTTCATTAGGTTCAAAGTAAAGCAAGTGAATTAAAGCCAAATTCCAAAGCAGAACAAATAAAATCATCCCTTACTTTAATCCAGAGTTTTATTTACTCATTTACCTTCTTTATTTTGATACTTTACAATTAACAGTTTAATGAGCAGAATAACAATAAACATAAATATAACCCTGTTATTGCCAAACTGTCTTACCTTGTGTAGTCCTAAATTTTGAGCATGCAACAGACCCGCTTCAGCACAGTGCTGAGAAATACTGACAGGGGATTATCCCTCATACAACATTTTTATTTCCTGTTACTGGTGACGTGTCAAAAGTGACATTCTTTTCATTCCAATGAACAGAGAGTTTTGTCTACGACAGAAAGTAATAGACAAAACACAGTCAAATGCTGTTTTATCCACACGACTTTCAAATTGGGCATTAAAATTTCTTAAAGACGTTTAAAAGTCATTTTTTTACAAGTGCTTTTTGTTTTATATCTGTGTAAACAACTAAAATTAGATTTAAAATTCCACTTGACGTGTGACTCTGGGGGAGTAATGCAACAGCAGGTATTCATTTTTAGCCACACCCCCTAATGCCCGGCATCATTCCAAGGAGGGGTTGGAGGTAATTGTGCGACCATGTCAGGTGATGTAACTGGCATGTGTTACATAAGCTTGCTCTGTTATTCTTATTTTCTATTCAGTTTTGTGATATCATTGGTAAATTTCAATAAAACAGGGGCTAAATCCTAGGAGCAAAGGCTTTGTCTTATGCAGAAGGTATCCAATGATGTAAATCAGCAAACTTTTTTGGGCCAGATTCCCTTTTATGAGTAGGAAAATGCATTTTTGCACTTTTGGCATTGTGCCAAAATTATATTTCTGCCTGGCACACTGCCCACTAAAACCTTTGTGGAACAAAGATGCTTAAACTTTTTCAGTCCAAATTTGCTTGAGTTATAGTCAAAATGTGGATCTATAAAATCTGAAGTTTCAACCAGTGTTTCAAATGGGCTTTCATGGTGTTTTGCTGTGTTTATTTCAGAAAAAATACTAGCAAAGCTAAACATTTTTCATTTTTGCTTTGTTTAAGCCCTGTTACGGCCAGTGGCCTTTTCTGTGTTTGTGTTTTTTTTCTTTTTTTTTTCAGAGGCCTGATCAAATTGACTTCACCTGGAAGCGGATGTTTTCCTGTGACACACCTTGGGGCCTACCGTGATTGGATCACCAATTGCCGGCTCCACCAATCATTGTTGAGGCATCCATTTAAAACCAAAGGACTTCCTAGGGGAAGGCTCGGCTGATCCTTTGTTCAGACAGCTTGCCATTTTGTGGGGTGTAGGTTTGACTGCTGTAAAACTTGTGTTAGCTTTGATAGCTTAGTCCGCTCTAACAGATTTTGTTAATCTTGATATCTTGTGTAACTCGTTTTGTCCCGGTGGGGGAACTTTGAAACGTCCTGATTTTTTAAATTACCTTAATTGGACCGTTAAATTTACAGGCACTAGGGCACTGCGCACGGCGCTGCGTGCAACGTAATCCCTGAGCCGCGGCAGTGCGGGCAGCCCTGTTCTTAATCAGAATATAGATAGCGTGGCTGTCAGTACGCCAACAACATGCCAAAGCGCAAATGTATGTTTACCGACGATTTACAAAAGAGTTTCCCCGCTTTCAGACCGGGTCGAGACAAACGGGAGGCCTTGTGCACAGTGTGCAAAGCAGGCACATATGTCTCGGTGTCCAATGGAGGTGCAAGAAATCTGAAAAGCCACCTGGAAACAGAAAGTAAAGATAGTCTATTGATATGTTTGTTCGTTTTTGGTACGTTTTTGCTACACAAGAGGTATTTTTTGTTAATTTTTTTTTTTTTTTGTTAACCGCTCCAAGGTGTCCTGGTTTTCCCAAATGAAAATATGGTCACCCTAGTTTAACTTGTTTTGAGAGATCATTTTTGTTTGGTTAAGTTCTTTGATTTACACCTCTGTTTTGTGGATTTTGTTTTAGTTAATACTCTGTTGTTGAGAGTCCCCCTACGTTTTGATTATTAATTGTTACCCTTTTTTTATTATTATTTTGTGAGAAACTCCAAACAATAAATCCTTAAATTGTTAAAACCTTACCACCAGGGTTTCTTTAATGTTACTTCCCTTTTCCCTGGCTGAGCCGGGTCGTAACAAGCCCCTAGAAATCATATATTGTGACAAATGGAATAGTGGTTCCACCTAAAAAATATTCATCAATGCCTTTCTGTCATGCAAACACAAACAATTGAATTTCCAATTTATAGTTTGGGTGCTGCACTGTTTTATTCACATATGTAATTTTAAGGCGGAATTTGCTCCTAAAACCTTTTGGGCTTAATATTCTATTGTTGTTATATTAGGATTATTTGTTTATGAAAATCTATTTAAGTTATCATTATACCAAAATCACAATAAATAATAATAATAATAATAATAATAATAATAAATTACACTGAGATTATTACTGGGTTACTAACTATAAAATTTGTAATTATCATGAATAAATAATGAAAAACCTGAAAAGCTTAATTATCAAGCACTCGACTTTAAAAGTAATGTTTTGAGAACTGACTTTCAGAGACAGCAAATCATTCTCATCAATAAACAGGCAGAAACTCATATCCCTTTGCATGTTTAATTTGATTGAACAAAATAGTTCCCTCTTACAATCAGACTATTTTGTCCAACAAACTCTTCACCTACCTAGAAGATTTAAAGTAATATTATTTAAAGTAATAACTAAGAATAAGTTCAAAATCAATGAGGGCAAGCTGAAAGGATGAAAATTGGAACCATCATTTAACAGTTGGTACCACAAGGTGGCGCCCTCTTGACAGCCGAAGCTCCCATAAAAGGGAAGCTGGCAAGGTGATGGCCAGGTCTTAATTTCTAGGGTGTGTGACCAGCTGTGTGCTTTCTTTTGTGTGGTGAGCGTGGTAGGTTTGGAGGAAAACTGGTTTAAATTGATTATTTTTATGTAGTATGTGCTTATGTGGTGTTTTCACACAGAGCCACACTGAGGTTGCTATTGTAGCATTGCCTACACTGGAAAAATTTGAAAGATAAGAAGTTTTTTTCTTAAAATAAGGGCATTTTTTCTTGGATTGAGGAGATAAAAGATACATTTTGCCAATGGAATGAGACAATTTACACTTAAGAAAAGAAAACACAATTGCATTTTCTTATTTCAAGTGCATATGATCTAATGATCTTATTTTAAGAGTAAAAATACTCATTCCATTGGCAAACTATCTCATTTACCTACTCAAATTAAGGATAAATACACTAAATTTAAGAATTTTTTTACTTATTTCTAGATCGTTTTTCCAGTGTAGGCGTGTGGCTATTCAATTGTGCAGGTAGGCTCTATAAATTTGTTTTTGTTCAGATTGTATTATATATTTTTTGTGTAGTTGAGTTTTGTCAGATAGGGCTTTATCAGATCCTTAACATTTTACCTTGAGCGATGCAGGTATGCAGGGTTTTTAATTTGTTTTGGATTGATTCGATTAAATGTCAGCTTTGTACCTTGTTGTTTGTGAGGTTGGACTAACAATTTTCATTAATTTTGTGTTTGTATATCCTGTGTTTTGGCTTCGAGTCGCTTTCCAGAATATACACTTCCCATGTTGCTGTTAATGCATATCTGAGACATCATCCTGTCATGTCATCATTCTGCAGTGAATCCAGTTCATTGTTATATAATGAACTCGATTCATTATGTAATAATTAACTTATAATATATATAATAGTTAACTATATAATAATGAATATATATATTTATATATCAATGGTGGCCGGCCAATAGAAGGAGCTATGTCACCGCCCCACCCACCCAATGTCCTTGATTAAGACATAAAAAAACAAATTAAAATTCAATCATAAAATTAAAATATTTTGAAATATATTGATATATAAATTTTTAGATCAGCAAGATAAATACTTAATCTTTAAAGACGAGTAAAGCTGTTTCATTTTTTCGTTGGATTGGTGACATATATCCGCCCTAGTGTGAAAAAATCTTTACCCATTGACTCTCGTTAAAAGTTTTACATGTGCAGAAGCTCCTCTGCTCAGGGCACACGAGAGGTGCATCGTGAGGCGGCAGTAACTGTCGTCACAGTCGTAGTGCAGCTAACTGACAGGTCGAGTCGCGGAAGTAAAATCCCTCAAAGCAAACTTACCAAGAGAAGCTGGAGGTGAAACTGTTTGGACCTGATCAGCTGAACGTCAAAATTAATCAGCAGTCCAAAGACAGGGAGACGGTGCACTCAGTATTTTTCCAAGACCTGGTTTAGCTACAAGGCTTGGCTAACTGCATGCAGCGAGGTTAATGCTTTATTCTGCTGCCTTTACTACCTGCCTCCTTTTTCAGAAGTCAGACCCAGCATGGTTAAAGACGGATAGGACAGATTTAAAGCACTTTTTAGAAAAGGCAAAGAATGAACAATCTGGGATTCACATGGAAAATAATATAACATAGTGTATTTTTTCTAGGTGTTTGTTAATTTGCATATTTGCTCTTAAATAAACACATTATCAGAAAATATATATTTTTAATATAGAAAAAGTATAAAGCTGGCTAATAGCTTCTCCATTATTAAACTGGTACATTGTTTTTTTAGGTTTTTGACACAATATTGGATCATGCAAAACACAGACTTTCCTTCACAGAGCCTCTGAAGGGCAAGACTTATGTACAAAAAATAAACCTGTATATGAAATGATTTTTTGTTTTAGTTTTTTATGTTTTTATTGTTTTTGTTCTCTGTGTTGCCCTGCGATGGACTGGCGACCTGTTCAGGGTGGACCCCGCCTCTCACCCGTAGACAGCGGGAGATAGGCACCAGCTGTCAGTCAGCATTCTTTCAGATTCGCTCCTTCCTGATGGATCAATCATCTAATGGATCTTCACTTTATGAGAGTCCAAATATTTGATCACTTTACTATTACTGCTATGGTGTCTGAAGTTTATATCAATAGTAGATTGATGTTTATTATCCCCCTATAATTTCTTACATGTTTATTCTGAATTAGGAAACAAAGAGTCTTTGAACAAAAAACAGACATAAGACTGTTTTTATGCCACATCAGCCTTTTACATCATACAGCAAATCTTAACGGCCCACATCAGGCCTTGATGGGGTCATGCCTGGAAAAGAAGCAAAGGATGTGACTTCTTCTTCTTCTTGTTCTTCTTCTTCTTCGTCTTCTTCTTCTTCTTCTGTTTTATGGCGGATTGGCAGGCCAACGTAAAAGGTGCATTTCCGCCACCTACTGATCTGGAGTGTGGAGTGCAGAATTTTGGAAGACTGCGCTATACCCCCCAAAAAAAAAAAAAAAGAATCCTATAACTAAATCCTATTCATTGTTCCTGTATCTTTTAGATATTTGAATAATATTTCATTAACTCTTGTGTTTCTTATCTCGTTTCCTAACAATACTTTTATCGAATTCCCATTAATCCCTATTTTTCTCAACTCTTGTATGAACTTCATTCTCTCCCTTACATACGCAGTACACTCAAAAATAATATGTTGTACTGTTTCTGGATCTCTGCATTTGTCACAATTTCATGTTTCCCTATTTTAAAAAGACTGTAGTTTAATGCTGTGTGACCTATTCTTAGCCTTGAAATAATTATATCTTTTTTCCTATTTCCATATCTTTTCCTCTCCTTTCCAATAAACTTTTGAATCTGATATAAATGTCTTCCTTTTGACTCATTATTCCACTGCTCCCACTCTACTCATGTTTCTTCTTGATAACACATCCCTGGGTCCATGGTGGACTGGGGCGCCTTCCTACCCAAGAAGCCGTCTGCTTCAATATTTAACTTCTGACTCCTAAAGATAGGTGAATATATGTTAGAAATATTTTATTTATACTCTTACTTTCTTTGTGTTTCATGGGTTGTGTTCTAATGAACTATTATGATGTATAATGTGTGATTCATCTTTTATTAACTCTTGCTTAAGATTATTCCAGATAAAGGTGATGCAACGGACGGGTAGTAAAAGAGACCTGAAAATCCTCTATCATATGTTTCTTCTAAACATGTGTTCTTGGAACAATTCAATTGTAAAACAACCACATGCTTTGTTTTAACATATATGCTGAGGTTTAAAGTAAGATCCTTTTGTTTCCCTTTTCCCTTAGTTAAACCTCAGTTGGTGTAATTAGGGACATCCCCTTTTCTTCAATAAATAGCAAGGAGAAAGCTGAAGACTGCAGAGTGGGGTGGAGATTGTAAACTCTGCAGTCTCCTTCCTATTCTCCTCGCGAGTAACTAAATTAATTGTCTCTGTGCTTTCTTTCTTTCCCTGTATGTATGTATGATGTTTTAGGTGCTTAGACCTGATAATATATCTTAACTTTTGATCTTGTCTGTTTAAAATAAAATCATCCTTTGTTCAGTTTGAAGTTGACCAAAGTCAAATATGTTCAACATTATCTTGGCTGCTCCCAAACATTTTGCCTTTCACTCCTTTTTATTTACTTTTTTTCCAAGTTCATTGAAAAAAAAAAACATATAAGTACCATGTGCAAGAAGTCTAAATACAAGTGAAAGTAAAGAAATTACAAATTTGATGACTAGATTTATTTAAGAATTTACAGGAAATTATTTTAATTACTATAATTATATTTTTCATAGGTTCATTACAATAAAAGTCCTTCTAGATCATAATTTTAACCACACTTTAAATCATATACAGGTAAAAGCCAGTAAATTAGAATATTTTGAAAAACTTCATTTATTTCAGTAATTGCATTCAAAAGGTGTAACTTGTACATTATATTTATACATTGCACACAGACTGATGCATTCAAATGTTTATTTCATTTAATTTTGATGATTTGAAGTGGCAACAAATGAAAATCCAAAATTCTGTGTGTCACAAAATTAGAATATTACTTAAGGCTAATACAAAAAAGGGATTTTTTAGAAATGTTGGCCAACTGAAAAGAATGAAAAGGAAAAATATGAGCATGTACTATACTCAATACTTGGTTGGAGCTCCTTTTGCCTCAATTACTGCATTAATGCGGCGTGGCATGGAGTGGATGAGTTTCTGGCACTGCTCAGGTGTTATGAGAGCCCAGGTTGCTCTGATAGTGGCCTTCAGCTCTTTTGCGTTTTTGGGTCTGGCATTCTGCATCTTCCTTTTCACAATACCCCACAGATTTTCTATGGGGCTAAGGTCAGGGGAGTTGGCTGGCCAATTTAGAACAGAAATACCATGGTCTGTAAACCAGGCACAGGTAGATTTTGCACCGTGTCAAAGTCCTGTTGGAATCTGAAATCTCCATCTCCATAGAGCAGGTCAGCAGCAGGAAGCATGAAGTGCTCTAAAACTTGCTGGTAGACGGCTGCGTTGACCCTGGATCTCAGGAAACAGAGTGGACCGACACCAGCAGATGACATGGCACCCCAAACCATCACTGATGGTGGAAACTTTACACTAGACTTCAGGCAACGTGGATCCTGTGCCTCTCCTGTCTTCCTCCAGACTCTGGGACCTCGATTTCCAAAGGAAATGCAAAATGTGCTTTCGTCAGAAAACTTGACTTTGGACCACTCAGCAGCAGTCCAGCTCTTTTTTTCCTCAGCCCAGGTGAGACGCTTTTCGCGCTGTTTCTTGGTCAACAGTGGCTTGACACGAGGTATGCGGCAGTTGAAACCCATGTCTTTCAAGCGTCTCTTGAAGCACTGACTCCAGCAGCTGTCCACTCCTTGTGAATCTCCCCCACATTTTAGAATGGGTTTTTTTTCCACAATCTTGACTAGGGCGCGGTGATCCCTATCGCTTGTACACTTTTTCTGACCACAGTTTTTCCTTCCCTTTGTCTCTCTTTTAATGTGTTTGGACACAGAGCTCTGAGAACAGCCAGCCTCTTCAGCAATAACCTTTTGTGTCTTTCCCTCCTTGTGCAATGTGTCGATGGTCGCCTTTTGGACAGCTGTCAAATCTGAAGTCTTCCATATGTTTGTGTAGGCTTCAGAACTGGACTGAGAGACCATTTAAAGCCCTTTGCAGGTGTTTTGAGTTAATCAGCTGATTAGTTTGTGGCACCAGGTGTCTTCAAAATTTAACCCTTACACAATATTCTAATTTTGTGACACACAGAATTTTGGATTTTCATTTGTTGCCACTTCAAATCATCAAAATTAAATGAAATAAACATTTGAATGCATCAGTCTGTGTGCAATGAATAAATATAATGTACAAGTTACACATTTTGAATGCAATTACTGAAATAAATCAAGTTTTTCAAAATATTCTAATTTACTTGCTTTTACCTGTATATGTTCTTCTGATAAAAAAAAAGATCTGCTTGCCAATGCTTTTATATAAAACTCAATGACATACATGTAATATTTTTTACTTTTGATTCTATTATCCCTTTGAAAAACTTCTCTTACACAAATTAAGGTGGAAATAAAAATGAACGGACATTTGAATACAAAAACATTATAAAGTTTCTGTTATTTATTCAGGCAATTCAATAAGCATTTAATATTTTTTATTAATTGATTTGCGATCAAGTATGTAACTCAGATACCCTCTAGATATTTGTTATTTAATGCCATTACAGAAAGAAAAAGCCTCAGTTCTGCATTTCGTTTCATTTCGTCCACCACTCATATTTTTTAGTGGAAGATTTTAATCGGCCTTTATTGTTCTGTCAATCCAGTCCACAAACTTGGAGACTCGAGCGTAGACTCCGGGTTTCATGGCGTTGGCACACCCCAAACCCCATGATGTCACACCCTGAATGATGAACTTATTCTGTGCGTAACACACCAGAGGACCTCCGCTGTCACCCTGTTTCAGGACAAAAACATAAAATAAAATATCACATCCATGTTCACATAAGATTTTAATCATGCTGAATTTCACTTGAAATTTGATCTGAAAAGATTTTTTTCAGGATCTGAGTTAACAGGGACTATTTTATGGGGATGGATTATTTATTCTACTGTGAAGCATATGAACAGCATAACTGATAGTAAAGAAAATATCAGATCTGTGCTACTTTGTGGTTAATTTGTTGGCTTCTTGTTACTAGATATTACTTGATTCCAATATTACCGTCTGTTATTTATTGGAGATACTATGTTTTCGGTTCTACTTTTTTCGGCTGGAATGCCAACATTTTTTTCAAGCCTTTTCCTTACTTTCATTATATATATATATATATATATATATATATATATATATATATATATATATATATATATATATATATATATATATATATATATATATATATATATATATATATATATATATAAGGGATGGGACGATTTATGAAAACTGTCCTAACCGTTTGGTTCGACTGTCTCGGTTCGATTCGTGTGTGTTTCGTTCGGTTCATGCCCTGCTCCTTTTTCTCATAGGCGAAGCGTTTACTCTTCAGAGCAGAAGGTGGCATTTAGAGTGACCTACGATGACGGCGGAAAGAAAGTTGTGGATAAAAGTGCAACTGTGTGCAAGCATTGTGCAACACGTTTTGTTTATGCTAACAGCAACATGACCAACATGTCATGCTAACCCCGAAATCCCTCATACTCCGTCAGCAACCCCCGCTGCGCTCCAGACCGGCTGCTCAAAGCAAAGCCTACAGTCTCCACTGTGGCTCCTGTCCGCTTCCCTCTGAGTTCCTTGGAGATCGTAGAGGGCATGCGTGAGATGATTAAATTCAAAGCAGCAAAACATACGGAAATGATCCAGGGTTTCCGCGGATCATTTAAAATAATTACAATCCATTATTTTTTGGGGGATTTTTTCATTAATTTCATTAATTTTTATGGGATTTTGGTGTAACAATCAACATATACCGAATCAAACCGAAAACCGTCACCACGAAACCGTGAATCGAACCGAACCGTGGATTTTGTGAACCGTTCCACCGCTAATATATATATATATATATATTTATATATATATATTTTTTTTTCAGGTTGTGTTGAATTAATGTAAACTTTTTATATTTAATGTCAGTATTTGTAGTTTAATAATAGATAGATAAAAGATAATTTTGCGCTGCAGAAATATTTTTTTCCTCATATCTCTATAAAAAATAGAACAGTCTTGGAGTCCAAGAAAAGTACACAGTTGTTTTTTTGTATCTCTGCTTATGTCTCCTTGAACCCCAGTCGGCCTTGGCCTCGGTTCTGCTGGAGGTTTCTTTCTGTTAAAAGGGAGTTTTTCCTCTCCACTGTCGCTACAAGCATGCTTAGTGTGAGGGATTGTATTTGAGTCAATGCAATCAACTGGTTTTCCTTAGATAGAAAACTTTGAACCAATTTGACTGTATGATCTGGTTGAACTGTAAAGAGCCTTGAGATGACATGTTGTGAATTTGCGCTATAGAAATAAACTGAATTGAAAACTGAATTTAAAATCATGATCCTTAACGATGCCCAGCATGTGTTCTACTCTTCTACAAGAAAAATGTGAATTCTTAAATAATAGCAGAGAAGGCTTAAATACTGCATGAAGAGAATTCCCCAATTTTCTTCTAAACATGCCATAAACGTATTTCTCTACACATATAAAAAGTCTCCCAGTCTTAATGATTGCACTGTGGAACTAGAAATAAATATGTGTGGGTTAATTGACAAAGCAAACAAACATTTAGATTAATCTGCTTGTTTCTTCTACATCCTTCGATGTTTGTGTATATGAAGGTATTTTAGCTTGTTTAATGTCGAATGAGTCATAAACAAGCCATCTGCTTCTTGTTGGAAGAGTAAATTGACTGAGACCAGATTAAATAATAAAGTTAGAATGTTGATTAATTGAGTCTATCCTAACAAAACATTAAAACATATTTATATGTTATACATAGATCTTTATAGAGTACAATTAGGTAGATATTAAACAAATGATAAGACTTCTGGGTCATGTTTGGGACTGTGCAAATATACTTTAAAAATTCCAGCCTTTGAAGAAAAAGTTTATTCTACAGGAACTAAAATCCAAACTAAATCTACTAAAATACTAAGCTAAGTCTGCTAACTATGCAAACTAGTTTATTGCAAGAATGTGATCAATGCAATAGCCAGTCATAAAGCTGACCCCACAGTGATGCTAGTTTTCTTTACCTGGCAGCTGTCGACTCCTCCGCCAAGGTTTCCTGCACACATCTCGTGGTCTTTAACCCGTCCGTCCAGGAGCTCTGGCCGATTGCATTTTCTGTTCTCAATAACAGGGAATCCAGCTTCTTTCAGGAGACCTTCACCTCCAGTATCTGTAACATAAATTACTTAAGCAATACTACTAAAGATGTTTCCCCTTATGTTTAAACAGTTTTTACGAAACTGCAATCAGACTTTACGTGCAATACTTAGGCACCTACTAATAATTCATGGTGCCTTTACAGCTCTCATTTAATCTCATTTAAGCAAAAGCTGAATTTTGTTTTTAACCTGATATTCATCTCTGAAAAATGTCTTAGATGTTTTACATCTTGGTAAAAGGAGGTTTGGACTATTTGACCAAAATTAAAAAAGGACACACACATCTGTTGACTTACCTTTAGTCTCCCCCCAGCCGGTGACGTAACACTCTGTTCCACTGGGAACAATGTAATCCTTCTCTGGCAGACAAGCAGGGATCACTTTGTCATTTATGAGAGCTGGGCTATAAATGCAGAGAGAAACAAATAAACCTATTACTTAATTGATCCTAGATTAGATACATCCAAATAATAATTTCAGTATTATATTACTGGTTATAATCTACTTTAATAACTTATCCTATATTTGTCCAAAAACCACTTGCAGTCCTTGAATTGTACATTAATTGACCAAAAATATACTATAATATGTTTATATTATATATAATGTAAAATAATAAATCTTGATACTTCTTTGGGAAAAAAAAAGAGTGATATAAAGAAGGAAATGACAGTGAGATTTGAGGAAAGAAGCACAATCAGGTCAAAGGTCAAAGGTCAGAGCTTGTCAGTAATCCAGTTTGTGTGGTCTGTCTTGGTGTTTCCTTTCCTCCTCCACCAGGTGGTGCCCCGTCCTCATTGGGCCTCCCTACGCACCTGCAGCTCGTTGCCTCATTACCTGTGGAGTGTTATTAAGCTGCTGACTGCCATTACCTCGACGCTAGAGTGTTTGCCAATACTGGGTACTCTAGCCATGCTTAGTTTAGCAGAGTCTAACCTGAGTCTTTGTTTTGCTAGTTTTTGGTTACTCTAGCCAAGCTGAGTTTGCTGAGTCAAACTGAGTTTTTTACCTGAGCTTAATCTTGCTGTTTTTTGTCTTTGCCTTTCGGCAGGAAGTCACCCCTTGCTAACACTGGCTCCGGTGCGGTTACCGAGCCGACGGAGACCGCAACTCCCGCACACCCCCTCTCACACCGCCCTTTTGACTACGGTGCGGTGCGGCTCTGCGGCTCCGGCAACAGGTCCGGAGATTTAACTCGCGAGAACAGAAGTTCACTTGAGTTCACGTAACTTCACGCGATAACACGGCCCAAATAAGGATATTTGCAAGAACTTGTTGCGGAGGGCTCCGGCACGCTGCAAGGATAGCTTTCTTGCTGAATTTTCTGCAGCGCCGGAGTGTCTCGGTAACCGCAGCCGGACAGCTCAGCAGCCGGTGAGAGAGGTTTACATCTTTTTAATGACTTGGAATCACTGCGCAACGGTAAGACCGGAGTCAGTGTGAGCCGGGGGTCATCCTGCAAACTGGATGTTTCGGACCTTCTCTCCCCTGGAAGGATCTTCTGAGAACCAAACTGAGCTAAGGATTCAAGTTTGTGGTTTGGATCAACCTTTTCCCCCAAGGATTGTCTGGGGATTCTCTCTGAGCAGGGGACTCATCTCCACAATAACCCGTTCAAGGACTGCAGGAAATCTAAGTGCCAGTCAGCTTCTCCGTTCACTAAGGAACAACCAACCGCAGTCTGGGTAAACCCTGTCCATCCCCTCATTAAACAAGACAATCACTGGAACATCCCACACAGACTGGATTCAATAAAGACACCTTTTTTCTGGAAATGTGAGTCTGCAACCTATTCCTCCTCCTCAAGTCAAAGATTCTAATTTCCCACTGAGCCTGAACTAACCGTAGTGTCTTCCCCTCACTTTCCAGTTCCGGCTTGACAGTGTTCTGAGCAGCACTGGATTCATTTTATTATACTAAATACTACATACAGTACTAAACCTAACATCACACTGTGTTATCACACAATTACCATTAGACTTGTACTAACCTGCTCAGCTTTAGGAGAGCAATGTCAGCTCTATTTGGTCCCAGCACCAGTTTTTCAAGCCTTCTCACTTGTTTGGATTCCTCATTAGCCCTTTCCGTGTGGATCCCCAGCAATACCTGGTAGGAGGAGGGCCGATTGGACCTGCAGAAGCAGAGCATGTCCAAACATGAAAACCTTTCCTCTAGTATGTTATTTTTGATAACAGAATTTGCTCTATAATAGTATGTTTTGGTTGCAGTACTGTGACCTTTCCAAGCAGTGTGCAGCAGTGAGGACCCACTGAGGGTGAATCAGAGTCCCCCCACAGAAATGGATTCCTCCACTGATGAAATAGGAGACAACATAAGCTTCAACACCGATGGTAAATGCTTAGATTTAAATATTTAAACTATTAGAATATCAGATATCAATAATATCAATATCAGGTGAAATGCATATATACGTTTTGTGTAATTTATACATTCAATTGCATTCAAGTTATGTTGCTTTTTTTAAATTCAGCATCTTAGCATAAAGATACAAAATCTTGGTTATTTAATAATTTAGTTGGAAGATGGAATTAGAAAAATAAATACACACATCTTATTTTATCTTTTTAGCAAGGTCTTTCGTGTCATATTTTATCATTTATATTTATTCTACTCACTTTGTTCGAAGGCTGATTTGCCAGGGCCAGGAGTGAGGTTTGGACACACAGCCCCCAACAACACGGCCAAAGCAGCGCATTGGTTTGACAACTGGCGTTCCGCAGTCCATTCCAGCTAGCAACAAAGTTTACAGACCGTAAGTTTCACAGTGGCAATTAGTAAAAGGGATGTTTTTTTTATTGTTTTTTTAAATTAATCGATGGATAAATAGGAATTAATTTCAGACAATGTGACAAACAACAATAAATGAATCAACCCAATACATACAAAAGAATCTAGTTAACATCAACCTAACCAAACAAAAATTCCCTAACTAACTAAATATACCTGAACATAAATAGAAACAAAACCCTCCACCAAAAAAACCTGTCAGAAATCATTCAAAATAATCAAGTTCCATTCAATATTTTCAGTAAATCATTCAAAATATTCAAGTTTCATTTCATATTCTCAGGAAATCATTCAAAATATTCAAGTTTAATTCAATATTCTCAGGAAATCATCAAAATATTCAAGTTTCATTCAATGTTCTCAGGAAATCATTCAAAATATTAAAGTTTTAATTCCATATTATCAGGAAATCATTCAAAATATTCAAGTTTAATTCAATATTCTCAGGAAATCATTCAAAATATTCAAGTTTCATTCAATATTCTCAGGAAATCATTTAAAATATTCAAGTTTTATTCCATATTCTCAGGAAATCATTCAAAATATTCAAGTTTTATTCCATATTCTCAGGAAATCATTCAAAATATTCAAGTTTCATTCCATATTCTCAGGAAATCATTCAAAATATTCAAGTTTCATTCAATATTCTCAGGAAATCATTTAAAATATTCAAGTTTTATTCCATATTCTCAGGAAATCATTCAAAATATTCAAGTTTTATTCCATATTCTCAGGAAATCATTCAAAATATTCAAGTTTCATTCCATATTCTCAGGAAATCATTCAAAATATTCAATATATATATATATATATATATATATATATATATATATATATATATATATATATATATATATATATATATATATATATATATATATACCAGATGCTTGCTGCCTCACTGATAATCACATTAAATAGAATATATCCACTTAAATCTTCGTGTCACTTCGTGACACAAGAACTGTAGAGTTTCTGCTTGTTTATGTAAGCCCATTTAGTAATTTTTGTTAAATAGAGCTGTAAAATAAAATGCACTCACCACAGTCAGGGATCTGGCAGTAGTCCCACTTCTTGTTGCGGTCAGTGGTGTAGCACCATGGTCCGTTAACATCGTTATCCGGGTTTCTGCAGCTCTGATGTAGATTGAAAGAACGAGTGCACATATTCACACATTCTTTTGTTACAAACAAAGCACACTATACATGTTTGCTGGATTTTATGACAAAAATATAAAAGTAGCGGTTTTCCTCCAGGATTGTCAGATATGCAGCCCTGTTCTCAACTCTAATCAGCTTTGCTGTCCCTGCTGTGGATGAGCATTCCCACACCATGATGCTGCCACTACCGTATGTCATGATGATCTGCAGTGTCAGTATTTAACCATACATTGCTTTACACATATATTTCTGTCTGGATCTCATCTAAGCAGAGTACTGCCTTCTGTATATTTGGTCTATATTTCTAGATGGCATTAGACAATTTTTAAACGTGACTTTTTATGGCTTTATTTCAGCAGTAGCTTTCTTATCCTTTCTCTTGGGGAAAGATTTGATGATTCATGTCCCTGTTGTTTAGATACTTTCCTGGTCCAATGCGCCTTAATCAAATAAGGGGGTCATTACCAGGTTCTTAACCAACTTGATGCCATGCTAAGGAGCTCATTGATGAACTTGAATCAACTCTTTTTAAAGACACATCTCAAATGAAGCAGTAAACCATCCCTGCAGGTCTTGAGTTAGATACCCCCATTAAGTGGAAGAGTAACGTCCTACTAGCTAATTCTCTACCTGAGCTACAAACCTTTTTTCTAGGATGTTATATAAACCATGCCTACATTCCTTCTACTTCTCAATACTGAAGTACGTTGAGCTTTTTCATGATTTAAATTCACAATAAAAACACAATGTGGCTTTTGGTTGTACTCTGTGCAAATCTGGAAAGGTTGAAGAGAAATCAAAAGCTTTGCAAGGCAATGTCTGAAACTTAAAACAAACTTACATTTCCCTCCAGACCTTTATCTGGGTGAGTGTTTGGTGTGAAACTGTTGTGTGCATGTGGGCTCTGAGCACTCCAAGCTTGACAAGTCACACCCATGACTGTCATGGAAGTCGGGCCTCTGTAAGCCGCTCCATTTCCAACCTTGCAGTCTGACACAATAACAGAAAAGCAGATTCAATCATTGATAAAGGTGCAGAAATATGACAAGGATAGGGTGAAAACAACAATTGCACCTCTCTCTGTTGGAGTCTGTGTGGCCTGAGGACTGCTTGCAGATGGGTCTGGTACTACGGGCCTGGCAGAGCATTTTTGAAGGTTGCAATACTCCCAGCGGACTTTGGGGTCAGTAGTGTAACACCAGGGTGCTGTGTCTCCATCAGGGTTCCGGCAGAAATTTCTCCTGAGGTCCCTATTAAAGGAGAACAATTGAGTGTGTGCAAACACATAGAAAAGATATGCATTCAGAGCAATATTATTCAATACCCATTTATTAGACCTAAACTGAACCTAATTGGTAGTAAACATCAGTCGGCATCAGCATAAAAGATCTACCTAAACAATGCTTGACAAATATTAGCATATCTGTGTGTACGGGAGTGTTGGCATAGTGGTTAGAGCAGTGCGCTTGTGCTCTAAGAAGGTTTCAAGTACCCGGTTCGATCCCCACAGCCTCTAGTCTGGGTCCCTGAGCAAGACCCTTAACTGCTTTTTCGGAATAAATTTGAACTTTGAGATATAGAGTGGGACCAAGACCCTAGATCTTTATACTTGTAGCTGTAATACATTTCAGGGGTCTCTATGGTAAGTCATAACAATTATTTCTACTAACGTCAGGTAAGTAAAGTCATTACGACTTAAGTCAAGTCAAGTCAGCTTTTATTGTCATTTTCTACATATGTACAAGACATACAAGGGAAATGAAATTACGTTTACTCTCTGCAATATACAAATATACAAGAAATATACAAGACTAACATTTAAAAACTGACATAAAGTGCGGGACATGACAGGTAAGAGTGGTAAGATAAATATAAGTATGAATATAAACATTACTTAATTGACACAGATGTGGTTAGCAGCATTTCAGTGCTTCCTGTGTATTGCCCATGAAGCAATGGTCTAAGGAGCTTGCTGAAGGACTTAGATGCAGGGGTCACAAACCGGTTCCAGAAAGGGTTGTGTGGCTGTAGGCTTTCTTTCCAACCAAGCAATGGCACACCAGACTCCATTCATCTCATGTTCAGACTGCACTCAGTTGATGAGATGAATGGAGTCTGGTGTGCCATTGCTTGGTTGGAAAGAAAGCCTACAGCCACACGACCCTTTCTCTGTCCTCACTAAGACTAAGAAAGTAGAGCACACCACCCCGGTTCTAAAATCCTTACACTGGCTCCCTGTATCTCAGAGAATATACTTTAAAATACTTCTGTTAGTCTATAAATCTCTGAATGGCTTAGCACCTAAATACACTATATTGCCAAAAGTATTTGCTCACCTGCCTTGACTCACATATGAGCTTAAGTGACATCCCGTTCCTAATCCATAGGGTTCAATATGACGTCGGTCCACCCTTTGCAGCTAGAACAGCTTCAACTCTTCTGGGAAGGCTGTCCACAAGGTTTAGGAGTGTGTTTATGGGAATTTTTGACCATTCTTCCAGAAGCGCATTTGTGAGGTCGCACACTGATGTTGGACGAGAAGGCCTGGCTCTCAGTCTCCGCTCTAATTCATCCCAAAGGTGTTCTATCGGGTTGAGGTCAGGACTCTGTGCAGGCCAGTCAAGTTCATCCACACCAGACTCTGTCATCCATGTCTTTATGGACCTTGCTTTGTGCACTGGTGCACAGTCATGTTGGAAGAGGAAGGGGCCAGCTCCAAACTGTTCCCACAAAGTTGGGAGCATGGAATTGTCCAAAATGTCTTGGTATGCTGAAGCATTCAGAGTTCCTTTCACTGGAACTAAGGGGCCAAGCCCAGCTCCTGAAAAACAACCCCACACCATAATCCCCCCTCCACCAAACTTTACACTTGGCACAATGCAGTCAGACAAGTACCGTTCTCCTGGCAACCGCCAAACCCAGACCCGTCCATCAGATTGCCAGATGGAGAAGCGCGATTCGTCACTCCAGAGAACGCGTCTCCACTGCTCTAGAGTCCAGTGGCGGCGTGCTTTACACCACCGCATCCGACGCTTTGCATTGCACTTGGTGATGTATGGCTTGGATGCAGCTGCTCGACCATGGAAACCCATTCCATGAAGCTCTCTGCGCACTGTTCTTGAGCTAATCTGAAGGCCACATGAAGTTTGGAGGTCTGTAGTGATTGACTCTGCAGAAAGTTGGCGACCTCTTCGCACTATGCGCGTCAGCATCCGCTGACCCCGCTCCGTCAGTTTACGTGGCCTACCACTTCGTGGCTGAGTTGCTGTCGTTCCCAAACACTTCCATTTTCTTATAATACAGCTGACAGTTGACTGTGGAATATTTAGGAGCGAGGAAATTTCACGACTGGATTTGTTGCACAGGTGGCATCCTATCACAGTTCCACGCTGGAATTCACTGAGCTCCTGAGAGCGACCCATTCTTTCACAAATGTTTGTAAAAACAGTCTGCATGCCTAGGTGCTTGAATTTATACACCTGTGGCCATGGAAGTGATTGGAACACCTGATTCCAATAATTTGGATGGGTGAGCAAATACTTTTGGCAATATAGTGTACATCACAGAATTGCTATCAGTGTATCAACCCTCCAGACCACTCAGGTCTTCTGGCTCCAGCCTGCTCTGCATACCTAGAACCAGAACTAAACATGGAGAAGCAGCATTTAGTTCCTATGCTCCACTTATCTAGAACAAATTTCCAGAAAACTGTAAAAGAGCGGAAAGCCTGAGTTCCTTTAAATCAAGACTAAAAACACATTTGTTTAGGATTGTCTTCGACTGTTCTAGTTAAACAGTTCAACTAAAAGATTATTAGTTCAACTTTTTATTTTCTTTAGTCCAACTGTTTTTAATATTCTTTTTTGTTTCTGCATTTTTGGCTGTTACACTGTGTCAAGATCAGGGATCTTGTGGGTACCATATCGTGTCAAGGTCAGAGATCTTGTGGTGTCAAGATCAGGGATCTCGTGGGTACCATATAGTGTCAAGGTCAGGGATGTTGTGGTGTCAAGATCAGAGATCTTGTGGGTACCATATCGTGTCAAGATCAGGGATCTTGTGGTGTCAAGATCAGGGATCTTGTGGGTACCATATCGTGTCAAGGTCAGAGATCTTGTGGTGTCAAGATCAGGGATCTTGTGGGTACCATATCGTGTCAAGGTCAGGGATGTTGTGGTGTCAAGATCAGAGATCTTGTGGGTACCATATCGTGTCAAGATCAGGGATCTTGTGGTGTCAAGATCAGGGATCTTGTGGGTACCATATCGTGTCAAGGTCAGAGATCTTGTGGGTACCATATCATATCAAGGTCAGAGATCTTGTGGGTACCATATCGTGTCAAGGTCAGAGATCTTGTGGGTACCATATCGTGTTAAGGTCAGGGATCTTGTGGGTACCATATCATGTCAAGGTCAGAGATCTTGTGATGTCAAGATCAGGGATCTTGTGGGTACCATATTGTGTCAAGGTCAGGGATCTTGTGGGTACCATATCGTGTCAAGGTCAGAGATCTTGTGGGTACCATATCGTGTTAAGGTCAGGGATCTTGTGGGTACCATATCATGTCAAGGTCAGAGATCTTGTGGGTACCATATCGTGTCAAGGTCAGAGATCTTGTGGGTACCATATCGTGTTAAGGTCAGGGATCTTGTGGGTACCATATCATGTCAAGGTCAGAGATCTTGTGATGTCAAGATCAGGGATCTTGTGGGTACCATATCGTGTCAAGATCAGGGATCTTGTGGTGTCAAGATCAGGGATCTTGTGGGTACCATATCGTGTCAAGATCAGGGATCTTGTGGTGTCAAGATCAGGAATCTTGTGGGTACCATATCGTGTCAAGGTCAGGGATGTTGTGGTGTCAAGATCAGAGATCTTGTGGGTACCATATCGTGTCAAGATCAGGGATCTTGTGGTGTCAAGATCAGGGACCTTGTGGGTACCATATCGTGTCAAGGTCAGAGATCTTGTGGGTACCATATCACGTCAAGGTCAGAGATCTTGTGGGTACCATATCGTGTCAAGGTCAGAGATCTTGTGGGTACCATATCGTGTTAAGGTCAGGGATCTTGTGGGTACCATATTGTGTCAAGGTCAGGGATCTTGTGGGTACCATATTGTGTCAAGGTCAGGGATCTTGTGGGTACCATATTGTGTCAAGGTCAGGGATCTTGTGGGTACCATATTGTGTCAAGGTCAGAGATCTTGTGGGTACCATATTGTGTCAAGGTCAGAGATCTTGTGGTTACCATATCGTGTCAAGGTCAGAGATCTTGTAATGTCAAGATCAGGGATCTTGTGGGTACCATATTGTGTCAAGGTCAGGGATCTTGTGGGTACCATATTGTGTCAAGGTCAGGGATCTTGTGGGTACCATATCGTGTCAAGGTCAGGGATCTTGTGGTTTGAAAAAACAACGTTGTGTTTGAAATAAATAGGTCTGGGACCTATAAAGTCAACAGGGTTGACAGAAGTTGTTAAAGACATTGTTGGAGTCTGCATTTTTTTGTTTCATTTATTTTATTTTTTTCCCCTACTTGCTTTAATTCTGCTTTATTTTCCTATATTTTAATCATGTAAAGCACTTTGCATTGTCTTTGCATTGTCTTTGTACTGAATTGTACTATACAAATAAATTTGCCTTGCCTTTCTGGAGCCGGTTTGAGACCCCTGACTTAGAGTAACAACTGTGGGATTTGGACTTAAGAACTTAAAGCACACCCAGGATGTACAGTAAGTGCTGCGCTGTAACGACCGCCAAATGAAGCAGAAGACCAATGCCAGCTGTGTGGTTGTTGTTTTTTTTCTTTCTTTTTTTTTCATATTTTTAAAAGAGAAGGAAAACAGTCCATAGTCCTGTTTCCAAAACAATGATTTTTGGAACTATGGGTTGTCATCCATAATGGCATCTTGATGCTAAGTGTGGAAATTAGATCATAATTCTTATATCACTGCATCCCTAATTGTAGATATAGGTCCATCTCTCTGCTTTGTATTTTATGTTTGTTATGTTTTGTTTTTACAGTCTGTCTGGTGTAGCACTCAGATTTGTTGTTCAAGTGCAAAGAAGCATACATGCATGCACATGAATAATAAAGTTGATCAGCTTTCAAGCAGAAGAACTTCTACTTCATCTTAATTTCCCTTTTCTCATGTTAATTTTCTATACTCACGCTGTGGGGAAAATTGATGGAGTTTTTTCATGTATGTGAGGTGTCTGTGAGATCCACCACTGGCATCTTTTCCCACTGATGGTCTCTGATGTTATTCCCCGGTAACTACTGCCGTTCCCCTCATAGCAGTCCTCTTCTTCAGGGGGAACTACACCTTCAGCTTTACAGAGACAAAAAAAAATTCAAATTTCTTTTCTTATGCCAACTCCAAATGCATTCAGAGTTAAAGGTTTTTTTTTTAATAACATATTTTTTTATCCTGTTATACCTGGATCTGCAGAGTCTCCGCAGCGTGGCACATTGCAGTACTCAAAGCGAGTTTGAGAGTCAGTGGTGTAACACCAGGGTTTCCTTTCATTGTCAGGATTACGGCAGTAGTTATTATCTAAACCTCTGGAAAAGAACACAGATAAGGGAAAAATGAAATATTTAACAGCTATTTTTTTTTTGAAGGAAACCTAGTAAGAGTAGAAATAAAATCCTCTAAAACATTTTAACATCGCTTGTTTAACAAGTTCTTTTTTTCTTACTTGCAGGGGTAGTTTTCAGGTGTGCGGTTGTGTTTATGAGGCGTCTGAGCTGACCAGCTCTGACAGGTTTTACCACTTTCTGTCACAGCAATCGTTCCTCGGTATGCTTGACCCTCACCAGTGATGCAGGTCATCTCAGGAATGACAGTGGGAGGTTCCGATGCTACAAAACATTGAGAGTTTGGAGGTTGAGAATAGGAATACATTCCTCCGAGTGCATACCATGCTCTTGTAACATAAGTACATGTAAATAGAAAAACATTGAATGTTACCAAATAACACCCTTTGTGGCACATATCTTGTCTTTTGTTTTACCGATTGTTTTACAGCCGCATCCGTGATTGATTCTCTCTCTGCTTGTCAGGGTTGGAAGCAATGTTTCGATGGGTTTGAAGTTGGTTCCTACATTTTTTTTTATCATCAGCTGAAGGATTGTTCAGAGCTCTGTGAGATTTTCAAAACTCTGGATTTTACCATATAACTTAACTGATCCTTCTGCTGTGTTCCTTGGTCTTATGCTGCTGGGTGTTCTCTAACAAACCTCTCAAGCCACAATCAGAAAAGCTATATGTATTCCTAATATGTTACTCACAAGGAGACTGTAAACTAATTATAATTTTTGTTCAGGAACAAAAATGACTCATGGGGACATTTCATTGACTGACATTCCTTTTATATGGCCTAAGCCAGACCTTTACCCTAACCCTAACTATTACCAACATATGCCTAACCCTAACCCCTACCTGAACTGAATTTACACCTTAGTCCTTAACCTAACCCAGGTTAAAAGAAGGGAACTTTTCCATATGGGGACCAGGATTTTGGTCCCTATAAGGACATAGGTCCCCATGACGTGACTGTGTAAACAAAACAAAGTCTCCACACTGCTATGAAAGCAATTCCACACTTAAATCCCTCCCTAAATCTAACCCCAACTCACAGGACAGAACATATGGGGACCAGTTGAACGTCCCCATAGGTACCTGTAAGTCCCCATGTATAGGATATCTTACAAAATGCTTCAGACAGATGGACGGACGGACAGATTGAAAGAACTGCAAATACACTGAGGTTTTTTATCTTATAAAACAGAGGTCTTCAACGTTTTCCAGGCCAAGGACCCCCAAACTAATGGCGAGATGGAGCGGCGACCCCCTAATTATATATATTGCATGAAATTGTGTTATGTCAAACTGGTCCTATAGTCACTTTATTACATACGGAGTAATGAAAACCAAAATTGTTTTCGCCCTGTGATTATTAAAGTATTTCTGATTCTGATTCCTCGTTGATGGGTCAGGTGCTTGAAAGAGCTCCTGTGTGTCGCTGAATGTGTGCATTGATGACTGAAAGACATCTTCTGCGCCATATATATCGGTCGGCAACAGTTTGGTGAATTCATGTTAATGTGTATTTAAAGACATTTCAATAAGGGGGAAAAATTGCAAAACTTTCGTGACCCCCATGCAGCACCTCTGTGGACCCCCTAGGGGACCCCCTGTTGAAGACCTCTCTTATAAAACATTGCATCATCTTTATTCCATTTCATATTCTAACACTATTTTAGTTTAATAAACACATTTCTGACACAATTCAAAGGAAATGTATAGTTCTCATGACAATGACACAAACCCCATTATACAATGTGAAAAAGCATAAGTTTTACTCTCTGTGGTAAAGTCTGTATCAAAGAGCAAGAGTAGTTGCAAAGACTAAACAGAGAGAATTAAATGTCAGCACTCACTGCAGCGTGGTATGGAGCAAAAATCCCATCGTTTGGACGTGCTGGTGGTGAAGCACCACGGTCGCGGATCTCCATCTGGGTTTCTACAGTAGTTCTCCTCAAGATATTTTTCTGGAAGGCTACAGAAATTATTATTATTTTAGATTTACATTATCACTTAAAATATATATTTGAAACCAGACTAATTAAACCTAGTTAATAATAATGACAAAATACAATTTTAGTCCTGTCTTACGCTGAGGGGCTGTAGCCATGATTGTGAGGTTTCTGGGAGTCCCAGCGCTGGCAGGTGAAACCATTTTCAGTGATGGAGGTCTTTCCTCTGTAATCCTCTCCACTGCAGTGAATACAATCCTCTGCAACCATTTTAAAACAAGCCAGTCAGAGATTGCTTGTAATATTTTTTCCATCTATTCTTTAAATTAGACTAGATTCAACTTTATTGTCATTACACATGTACAGGTACAAGACAACGAAATGCAGTTTAGGTCTAACCAGAAGTGCAATAGCAGCAAGTGCAGGATAAATAATTGTTCCATAAATACAGGAAATGGGTTTTCTACTGAATGAGTATAGAGATGAATACTATTATAAATAATGAATATAATATATAGATCACTAGTGTTATGAACTAAATTTACAGTTGGATATGTACCGAATATAATATACAGATGGATATTACTATTAAAAAAAGGTTTTTACAGTTATGTGCAATAGCACAGGTGGGTTTTACTATAAAATGAATAAATAGAGTTTGGCCAGAAGCTATCTAAATTACAGTAAAGTGCAGTGGAAGGTAATTGCATATTTCAGTTAAAGTATGTTATTGCAGATGTAAATGTAAACAATTGGTGCTGTGAATAAACAGTCGGCAGAGCAAATATAAACAGTCGGCATTGTGGAAGCCTTTCATTTCTGAATATGTGATCTTAAACAGACCTTTGCCCTCAAATATGTATTTTACCCCAACATTTATACAACCTTTATTAAACATCTGAAAAGGGATCTTTAAGCTTCTCTTGTAGGAAACAGCATTAACTCTACCTGTACAGCTGGGGACATTGCAGTGTTCCCAGCGTGTCTCTGGGTCAGTGGTGTAACACCAAGGTCCTTGGGAATCAGAGTCTGGATTTCTGCAGAAGTTTGAGTCCAAGTCCTTGAGAGGATGAGTCTGCGGTTTGTAACTGTGGTTAAAAACATAAAAGGAATAGTTAGGGAGAAAAATCTGACAATAGGAGCAATATAATGGAGAGAGTTCCGTGAATAAATACTTGGGTTTGTGTGGAAATTTGGCATCCCATCTCTGACACAGCTTTCCTGTTTTCGTTCGGTCTTTGGTCCCTCTGTAATCTACTCCAATTCCATTTACACACTCCAGGAGGAATTCTAAAGAAGACAGGGCAATTTTACACAGTGAATCATGTAATTAAACCCAAAACACAAACGAATGGGTTTAACTTGATCTCATTGATCTCTGCTGTGTTTGCAGACAGAGCAAACATGAACAAATGTGGTATATGGTTAAAAAAATGGGTTAAAATGTAGAGAACTTGCTGTTTTTTTCATATAAAGCCGAGCCCTGTTTGCGCAGGACAAGCTCCGTCTTTGAATTTGCTGCTGCCGTCCAACACTCCTCATCCTTCTCCACATATGCAAAAGCTCTGCAACATTGACATGAATTCAACCGTTAAACTTACAGCAAAGACTGTAGACGACATATTTTATGATTTGGGAACCTACTTGCATATGAAGGATGTTTCAGCGTCACATTTGACTGCACAGTCGGCTACATTGTGTACAGTGTATTGTCTTTTGTGGAGAGAAAGAACCCATGCACCCTCAGTTTTAGAGTAGCCATCTACTTCTGTGCCACCAACTGAAAAAGACAAAAATTTTTACAAGTTTAATCAAAAGTTAATGGATATAGTCCTATAGCTTAATGTTAAACATCAGTAAATTGATTCATGTTGAAAAACAAAGACTGGACTGATGATTTTGCTCTTTGAATTTTGGATTTTATTTAATTCTTTTTAATCTTTATCTGCATTTTCTTATGTTTTATATTACCTTAAAGGGATAGTTCGGGATTTTTGACATGAATCTGTATGGCATCCCCATCACCAGTGGCATGCAATCACACTGACTTACCCCTGGCAGCATCCTGTGAGCAGAGTTCTGGTCCAGCTTTGGTCAAGCCGAAAGTAGTCCGGCAGGTTTGCTAGACCCAGCGAAATAAAACGTTTCTCTTCCCAAAACATTATGTGTTCAAAAGAGTGATATTTTTGCATCCCAAAAACATTGTAGTGGAAAAAGTCACACGTCGTTATCACTTGGTCCTATTTTCTCTCTGTTCGTATCAGTGTGCGCGACACCATGACCTGACAGCTAGGGCCTACCTGTTTGATTCGCGACTGTTTACTACTGGGGAAGATGTCTGACTACGAGAGCTACGAGGAAAACATCGACTTCCACTTAGAGCCAAAGGGATATCTTTATGAACCCGAGTACACTGACGATGAACTTCGACAAATGGAGTTAGATCGGGCAGAAAGAGAGAGGGTGGACAGAGAAGTGATGGAAGCTGAAGCCGGAACCTTTCCATTGATGAGGATGTCGGAGTTGCAGCAGCTGCTGTCTGCATCACAAACAACAGCGACTTCCCTGCCCTCCTCAAATGTCTAATGAACTTGGTTAGCTCTAAAGCTAGCTCGGTGGTGTTGCTTGTAAACGCAGCTGCTAAGTTAGCACTGAAATGAGCTGGAAAAGTTGAGCTCGCTGTCAGAATGACGGCGCGCACTGATACGAACAGAGAGAAAATAGGACCAAGTGATAACGACGTGTGACTTTTTCCACTACAATGTTTTTGGGATGCAAAAATATCACTCTTTTGAACACATAATGTTTTGGGAAGAGAAACGTTTTATTTCGCTGGGTCTAGCAAACCTGCCGGACTACTTTCGGCTTGACCAAAACTGGACCAGAACTCTGCTCACAGGACGCTGCCAGGGGTAAGTCAGTGTGATTGCATGACACTGGTGATGGGGATACCATACAGATTCATGTCAAAAATCCCGAACTATCCCTTTAAAAAGACCACCAGAACCAATTTCCCTGTGTTTGATAACTGCAGTAATACATTAAACTCAGTGACTGCTTACATTTTCTTCCACACTTTAATGGCTGTCAACATAACCGAAAACAAGATCTACACTATAAAATCTAAAAATCCAATTCAGTTTATTTATATAGCACAAATTTACAACACATTTCATCTCAAGGCACTTTACAGTTCACCAGATCATCCAGTCAAACTGATTCAACGTTTTCTATTTAAGGAAAACCAGTTGATTGCATCGACTCATTGACTCGAATGCAATCCCTCACATTAAGCATGCTTGTAGCGACAGTGGAGAGGAAAAACTCCCTTTTAACAGGAAGAAACCTCCGGCAGAACCAGGCTGATATTTCTCTTCAGGATAGTGTCACAGCCAAACAGACGAGGCAAAACTACTATGAGAAAAAGCAGAGAGAGCATAACGTTAGAGATTGAACTAACAGATTCTGCAGAGTGGGAGAATAGAGATAGAAGGAAGCAGAATGATGAAATAGGGGACCCTATGTCCTCCAGAAGTCTAAGCCTATAGGAAAGTTTTAAGCCTACCCTTAAAAGTAGACAGGGTGTCTGTCTCACGGACTGAAACTGGTAATTGGTTCCACAGGAGAGGAGCCTGATAACTAAAAGATCTGCCTCCCATTCTACTTTTAGAAATTTTAGGAACCACTAGTAAACCTGCAGCTTGAGAGCGAAGTGCTCTGTTAGGAACATAAGGAATAATCAGATCTCTGATATATGATGGAGCTTGGCCATTTAAGGCTTTATATGTGAGAAGGAGGATTTTAAATTCTATTCTGGATTTAACAGGAAGCCAATGAAGAGAAGCCAGGATAGGAGAGATATGATCTCTCTTTTTAACTCAGCTGAAGGCTTTTAACTACAGTTTGTGGACTTCCTGATAGTAAAGAACTACAATAGTCCAGCCTTGAAGTAACAAATGCATGGACTAGTTTCTCAGCATCACCCCCTGGACAGGATATTTCTAATTTTTGCAATATTGCGCAGAGGAAAAAAGGAAATTTCTAGAAACCTCTTTAACATGGGATTTAAATGACAGGTCCTGATCAAAAACAACACCAAGATTTTTTTATTTATTATCTGAAATCAGTTTAATCCCATCCAAATGAAACGACTGACTAATCAGCTTATTTTTCAAAGACTCTGGTCCAAAGACTATAACTGAGAAGCAGAAAGTTAAGAGTCATCCGGGATTTTATTTCTTCAAGAGATGCCTGTAATCTGTGTAATCTGGATTTATAGACAGATATAGCTGGGTATCATCAACATAACATTGGAAATTATCCCATGCTGTCTAATCATTCTACCGATTGGGAGCATATATATATATAGTAAAGAGAATTGGTCCTAGCACTGATCCCTGCGGTACTCCACTGGTAACCTTTGAGCATGAGGAAGATCTGTCATCAACGTGAAAAAACTGAAATCGATCAGATAGATAAGATTTAAACCAGTCTAGTGCTTTTCCTTTAATTCCTACAAAATATTCAAGTCTTTCTAAAAGAATATTATGATCAACCGTAACTCAAATGCAGCACTGAGCTCCAACAGGATGAGTACAGATACAAGTCCATTATCTGAGGATAATGGACTTGTATCTGTGAGAACATCATTAGTGACTTTTCACCAGGAGTTGAAAGGGTGTGTTCCAACTATAGAGGGATCACACTCCTCAGCCTCCCCTTGAAGGCCTACTGTATGTCAGGGTGCTTTAGAGGAGAGTCCAGCTGGTTATCAAACCTCGACTTTAAGAAGAGATTCGTGGTTTTCATTACAGCCATGGAACTGTGGACCTCCTCTGGACTCTCTGCAGGGTTCTGGAGGGTACAGGAGAGTTTGCCCAAATGGTGCACATGCATTTTGTGTACCTGGAGACGTTATGCAACCGTATCCCTCAAGGTGCCCTGTGGGGGGCACTCCAGGAGTGTTGCTTTGGGGGCTCTTTACTGGGAGCCATCTGGTCTCTGTACAAGTGAAGCAGGGGCTTGGTCCGCATTGTCAGCATTAAGTCGAAATAGTTCTCTGCGCATGATGGACTCTGACAGGGCTACCTTCTTTTCCAGGTCATGCTCATAACCTTTAAGGACAGGATTTCTAGGCGCAACCAAGGGCCAGATGGGGTCTGGTTTGCAGACCAGCGGATCTCGCCCTGACATTCACAGACGATGGGTTTCTTTGAGCTGCCTCCTGCCAAGACCTACAACATGCACTTGGATGGTTTGCAGTAAAGTGTGGAACAACTGGGATGAGAATCAACTCTTTCAAGTCCAAGTCAATGGTTCTTGACTGAGAAAGGGTGACTTATCCCCTTCAGGTGTGAGGATAGTTTCCACCTTAAGTGGAGGAGTTCAAGCATCTCGGGGTCTTGTTCCTTCATCAGAGAATGGAGCCAAAGACTAATTCAACGATTAACGAATGGGTGCTGCTGCTGCTATAATTCGAATGGTGTACCGCTCTGTTGTGGTGAAGTGAGAGCTGAGCAAAACAGTAAAGCTCTTGATTTACCAGTCGGTCCATGTTTCTACCCTCACCTATGGTCATGAAGTCTGGATCATGACCGAAAGAACAAGGACCCAGATAAAATAGGCTGAAATTAGTTCACACATAAGCTTGGCCATCTGTAAACTCGATTAGGGGGTCGATCTTAACTCCCCTCTGACCTTGGGTACTGGTCATCAGGGAGAGGCTATATATATGTATAAAAAAAGAACTCCCCTACCCACCGCGGACGGTCTTTCTTTTTCCTCCAAGCTCAGGTCCTCTAGCAGAGGCCTGGGAGCTTGAGGGTTCTAGTATCCTAGAACACAACCCTGGTGCTCAGTGCTATAGAGGCACTGCTGTTAGTAGATTATTATCTTAGCAAATGTACTATCTTAGAGTCTGTTTACCATTATTCAATTTGATTACCAAATTTGTTGAATCTAACTTCAGTGATCCATCCATCCATTTTCTTACACGCTTGTCCCAATTGGGGTCGCGAGGGGTGCTGGTGCCTATCTCCAGCTGTCAATGGGCGAGAGGCGGGGTCCACCCTGGACAGGTCGCCAGTCCATCGCAGGGCAACACAGTGACACACAGGACAAACAACTATTCATGCACACACTCACCCATAAGGAGAATTTAGAGAAGCCAATCAACCTATCAGTCATGTTTTGGACTGTGGGAGGAAGCCGGAGTACCCGGAGAGAACCCACGCATGCTCAGGGAGAACATGCAAACTCCATGCAGAAAGACACCGGGCCAGGAATCCATTAATTACAACTAAACCACATAAGAGTTTTCAAACAGAACTTTTCATATAAAAAGCAAGCCTTGCTGGTCAAAATGCTCTTCTGTGGTTTGTCTCTTGTATTTGCAAGTTACTAGTGCATTGCGTGACAGGAACAGTGGAAAACATTAAGTAGTCCTTCCTAATTCCTTCTTTCTACTTTAATAAAAAGGTAACAAGAAGTCTTTTTAGCTAAAAATAAAATAAAAAATAAGCAGATTAATTACATTGGAAATGTAAAAGCGTTACTAAATGGACTTACAGAACAGATTTAGAGCCAATAAGACACTTTTAATACTACAGAAAATAAAACGTTTTATTTAAACTTTACAGATTCTTGTAAAAAAAATAATTTAAAGGAGTTGAGTTGTATGAAAAATACAAATATTGGACTTTTGAAAAAAAAAAGAAGCTACAGACAGCATATACCTGAATAGATCTACGTCAAAGGCCTTGTGAAAAAATGTTATTGCCCTGAGCTTCAGCCACACATTACTCCCACCTTCTGAGTATCAAGGTCACAAGGACACAATGATAAACAGAACTGGAACAAAACAGAATCACACTGATTACATCAGGGCGTGTTTTCCATTTACTTAATTTCTTATTTGACTCAGTATATTAGATGAAATGCAATGACTAGAATCTGTTCAGTCAAAAGTCGATAGCTCTACAGAAAATGGAAAAAGTGAATTTTTTAGCAATAAAATTAGAAATTTTTTTCTTCTATCTTTGAGCAAGGAACACATTCCGGTAGAATTAGATCTTATTCTACTTTAAAGGATAAATTCTATGAAGCTCAGCTTTTTTTTCTCATCTCAAACCTAAACAACTATTAAGACTTGGTTCAAGGAGTCATTACTATGATCTATAAATACTTTTGCTTACCAGAGCAGATGAAGGTCGCAAGGAGAAAAGCTGCCTTGTATAAGTCCATGTTAAAGGCCCCACACTAGCAGCTCATTATCAACTCACACTGACGTCCTTTGTGATGTATAATTATGGTCCTTATAGCACAGTCAGGAGGATAAATAGTACAGCTTAGCTATTTGTCAATGATTGACAAGGACAGCAAAGAGCAAAGGGTCAAACTCCTTTTTTAAGGTGGATTTTTGGACCAAAGTGGTACTTTTGCATCCTAATCTAAAGGCATTTCATTCATAAAGAGCCCTTTACTATTTAGTTCTCACCTTGCTCTGGTAAAAATCAACAAGATCAGCCTGAGAGGAGTTTATATTGCCTGAACTCAGAGGACAGTGCAGGTTTTGTTGTTGTAAACCCACCGTATTAGGTGTAAAGTATTTTTTTCTGGACTTTGATCCCTTTAAACTTTTAAACACGGTGTTTACTGTAAACATAGCAGTTTGATTACAGGTGCAGATTTTACTTATAAAGACAGATAAAAAATGTTTTATGTAGAACAATTGCTTTATTTGAATGATCGCAAGGATGAACATGACTCAATCACTAAAGCTTGTTTTTACATGTTCAGAGGACAGAACTGCAGATTTGCTGATGAGCTCTGGGAAACTAGATGAAACAGGATCAATATTTGAAGTTAATCTTCAGCTAAAAGAGATCAGTGTCCTTCTTAGCAAACAAGTAATTTCAAAACTACCTACTTTAGTGTATTCAGAGATCAACAGGAACATCCAGCATCATCATTCACAGCACTGAAATCTATAGTCTTATAATTCCCTTATGAAGTTTAATGCTAAATGAAAAAGATAATTTAAACTAAACTGATTTTGTTCAATTTTAACCAATATGGAGAAATTGCTCCTCAAAGCGACATATAATATATGGTTTATCCAGTTTACAATAAAGCTAATTTGGTAGGATTAAATACACAGTGCCCTTTTTTGCCTCCTTTGCTTGCATAATTCAATCATAGTCAATACAATTTTTTCTTTTACTTATTTCTTTTCTTAAATAATAAACTATAAAAATATATTTCAGATCAAGATTAAAATAATTTCCAAAAAGTAATATAGATTAAGTGAAATATATTTTTAAAATGGCATTGTTTGTATAATTATTCACCTCCTTCAAGTTAATATTTAGGATATGTATATATGGCTGTAATCACAGCACTGAGTATGTCTAAGCCAGTGCATCCTAAAATATTCTTCTTTGCAAAACAGCTGTATCAGGCTGTGCAGGTATCAGGCATGTCCAGCCTTTTTTCCAAGTGTGCTTTCAAATTCTCTGTGGGTCTGAAGTTTATGTGAGATGGCAAGTGTTTTTATTGTGAAGTGCATGCTTTCATGGTAGTTTTATTTGCTCTGTTTTATTTGCATCGCTTCCCGGTTTCAGTGCTTTTATTTGTTTAACATTTATCCTCTGATCTCTTCCCATTTCGGGGTTTAAATCAAGTATTTCCAATCAGAAAGTTTCTCTTTAACTGTGTAGCGAACAGAATATTGGACCATAAATAGACATCTTACTATAGGCAACAATGACAGAACTAAATTTGTTGTCATGTTTTGATGGAAGAGATGGCTTGAAATTTCTCTCTCCTCTCCTTGCTCCTGCTCTGCATTCTCGGCACATCCTTATCAATTCAGCTGATACCTCTGTAAGTAGTTAAACAGTAATTTCAGCTTTAGTAAAAAAAAACTCCCTATGGTTTCTATGGTTATGTATCAAGAGTGTCCAAAAGTGGAAAAATACTGGCCAAACATCTTTGTTTACACAGCATCTAACACCGGAGGCAGACATAATGGGAAACAAAAGAAAATGATCAAGAAAAAAAATGAAGCTAAAGGTCTCCCCAAAAAAATATCTGAATCAAGCTTGCAGAGCTACTCCAACTTGCAGCCACCTTAAGCAGTGCAATTTAAACCTCTAAAGACTACTGTGTGTCGGATGAGATACTAGGTAGAAAACAGGCCAAGTCTGAACAAAAAAATTACAATTCTAAAACATATAAAACTGTCATGTTCATCACTATGTCGTATACTTTAAATCTTCAGCTTCCACTCTTTTTACCAATCTTGATGGTTTTGCTGGTGTTTTTTCAGGTTGTGCTTTCCGCAAGGGTGTAACTTTGTGATGAAAGTTGGTGGGGACACTCTTAGGGTGGGGACCTACAGTTACTCGACACAAAGGCTTTTAATAGGGTTTGTATTTTCCAAAAATGAGCTCAAACATATATTTATTGAATGCTTTCTTATTGTTGAGAACACAACAGATCCAAAATGCATTGATATTTATATTTTTTGGATGGTGACATATTAATGTATAAAGAAAGGATGAATAACAGCCGATTAAGATGGCAACAGCAATATATCATGCCTCCCTAGTGTGCACATAATTTCAGTTTCAATCATCCATCTGTCATGGAAGGCAGACAGATGGACCCAGTATTCAAGGAGAGACAGTCAGTAGGAAAGTTCAAAAAGGTTTATTAAATAAAACAAAAACTAAAGTGGATCTGTGGCTCGCGGACACAGCAGAATGGGGAGCGGGGCACCGCCCAATCACAGACACTCTCCAGGAGAAACACAGGTAAGTGACCACGATCATCTGACAGAAGATGATTACCTGAGTTGGCCACTTACCTGGTTTAACGGTCCAGTCCAAGAATTTCCCCAGGTGCTGCAGACCCAGAGGACATGCTGGAAGCCGATCCTGGTCAGGGATCCAGGACAGACAGGAACAGACAGGAACAGGATCCAGATCAGGCAGGAACAGAAACAGGTAGCAGGATCCAGACTTCCAGGCATCCACAGGCTCCCAGGAGGGTTCAGAGTCTGACAGGGTCCGAAAGCGTGACGCACTGAAGCAGACAGGATCAGGTGAAGATGAGCAGGCTTAGTGGAAGAGGGTAGCCGAGACAGGACGTGGAACCAGAATTTGATGCAGGAACTTTAAACTGGTCTCCTCCCTGGAGCCAGGCTTACTGGAATAAAAACTGAACCTCCCCACATATAGAGCCAAAAACCCAGAGGACTCCGCGGGGGAGGAACAGTGGACGATCAGGAGACGAGACAAACACAAAAACCCTTTTTCCACTGGCTGCCAGGAACCAGGACATGAACCAATGAATACAACTGTGACGTCATCCTGGAAAGAAACATCAGCTGTGCTGCTTCCATCAACACCATTGTTTATAGATGTTGGAGATCGGCCTGTTTTCCAGTGTGGTCCTGTTGCTCTGACCGTGACTGAGTGGATGTGCTTTCTTCATCCTCTGACATGGGAGCTGGCTCGGAGCTTGTCTGCCTGGCTGTGTGTTTCCTGGACCGGGCCGCCTTTTACAGCTGCTTTTTGTGTCTCTGCTTCTGTCTCCTTGAACCCCAGTCGGCCTCGGCAGATGGCCGCTCACACTGAGCCTGGTTCTGCTGGAGGTTTCTTCCTGTTAAAAGGGAGTTTTTCCTCTCCACTGTCGCTACAAGCATGCTTAGTGTGAGGGATTGTATTTGAGTCAATAAGTCAATGCAATCATCTGGTTTTCCTTAGATAAAAAACTTTGTATCAATTTGACTGTATGATCTGGTTGAACTGTAAAGTGCCTTGAGATGACATGTGTTGTGAATTTGGCGCTATATAAATAAACTGAATTGAAATTGAATTGAAATTGAACTAACAGACAGGCTAAACAGAAAGACAAGTAATGATCTGGCCCTGAATGCTCAGGCTGAACCAAATATAACCAAGAAGAAACAGGTGACAGGAATAAATTATAATTGAGGCAGGGAGGGAAAGACAGGACGACAGGTGAAAGGAATTACTAATTAGGGAGGAGCAAACAGGCCAGATCATGACACCATCATTCAATCCATCTAGAAAAATAAAGATAGATTGATGGATGTTTTTCCTTTCAGCTACATTTGTGACTATCCTCCTTCAAAAGCAGCAAAATCAAATTTAGAAATTTGTCACACATATTGCCAAATCTATGTATTTCAATTATTGGTGGGGACTGTCCCCACCAGGACAAAGTTAGTGGGGACATGTCCACACCAGGACAAAGTTAGTGGGGACATGTCAACACCAGTCCTTCAGAAAGTTACGCCTGTGCACTGCCGACTTGTTTCTACCTTTTTTAATGACGTGTCACATGTATTTCCGAATAAATAGATAATTATCCGATGGCACTGTTTAAATGAAATATGCCACTTTGCAAATATAATAAGCCTCACAATATGGACATAAAATAAAATGAAAATATAAAATAGAATTTAGTATGGAAGTACATCCTGATTACCCAGATGCAGTAAATATATAATGCTTTATGGGGTAAAATCAGGCCAGTTAAACAGAAACCTCCAAAAAAAAAATAAACTAACTAACAAAAAAACATTGAATTTAATTCAGTCAAAAAATCAAAAGAAAATAAAACTAGAAATTGTAACTTTCATTTTTATGTGCCAATAAGCTACAGTGCTTTGCCTACAATTACCTCCTCTTTTTTAGATCTTAAATATAAGCAGTTGGTCTTAAGAAAATGTTTTGCTTAATATATAAATATTATGTTAACAAAAACATGAACAAGCATGTTATATCTGGTAATGGTCTGTGGAGGGTGCTGTTGATTTGCAAACCTTCAGTGCTTTGAATGGTTGCTTTGTCTCAAGCCTCTCCACCTTCACCCAGAGCTGAGGGTGAGGGAAACGACAAAGCATCTGAGTGTGAGTGGGTGGGTCAAAGATTCGCCATTATAAAGCTAAATCAGGTGCTGCATTTACCTTTGCTCAACATTATTCTAAAGGTTAAACCATATTATAAGTTTTAAAAGTCAGTGTGATGTAAAACATTCTTTTCTTTGTTTAACAGGAGAAAAGAAAAGACCTTTGCCGCATTTGAGAGGCACTAGCAAATCCCTTCATACCATGAAGGGAAAAATGTGTTTTTATTCTCATGAGTACATTTGATTGACTGTGGAAAAAAAAACAAAAAAACATGCAAATTTAATTACAAGAAACATTCTTGCTGTATAGCTATATAGCTTTTGGATGCTTCAGGAATTGACCTTTTAGTAAAAACTGCACAACTGTTGGGATCAAGCTGCTCATTAGGGGTAAATGCTGATATACTTTCATATCAGTGTATAAAATGATTTTTACATGTTGAATTTATATGATAAAAAAATATTTATAGTGTTTACGTTTGACCATTTGATCACATTAATGATAAAATTACTTTAAAATTGTATTCTGGGATTTAAGAAAGTAGTTGTGAAACAAAAGGAAAATGACTCAAACTGAAAATCCATCCATCCATCCATCTTCCTCCGCTTATCCGGGGTCGGGTCGCGGGGGCAGCAGCTTAAGAAGGGAGGCCCAGACTTCCCTCTCCCCAGCCACTTCTTCCAGCTCTTCAGGAGGAACCCCAAGGCGTTTCCAGGCCAGCCGAGAAACATAGTGTCTCCAGCGTGTCCCGGGTCTTCTCCTGGGCCTCCTCCCGGTGGGATTTGCCCGGAACACCTCACCAGGGAGGCGTCCAGGAGGCATCCTAACCAGATGCCCAAGCCACCTCAACTGGCTCCTCTCGACGTGGAGGAGCAGCGACTCTACTCCAAGTCCCTCCCAGATGACCGAGCTTCTCACCCTATCTCTAAGGGAGAGCCCAGCCACCCTACGGAGGAAACCCATTTCGGCCGCTTGTATCCGCAACTTCATTCTTTCGGTCATGACCCAGAGTTCATGACCATAGATGAGGGTAGGAACGTAGATTGACCGGTAAATCGAGAGCTTCGCTTTTTGACTCAGCTCTCTCTTCACCACGACGGAACGGTACAGCGCCCGTACAGTGCCCCAAACTGAAAAGGTTTTATAAAAATCCAGGTTTCCCAGAGTCAATATCTTGTAGAACTATTTGGCTGCAATCACATTGCTTGGTCTTTACTGTGATTTTACCAAATTTGAGCATCTACGTAGGTTACTGGTAGCCTTTGAGAAATGAATGGCATTAGTCAGAAAGAGATCTACTTGGCCAACGATCAAGCACTTTGAGGTCTTCTGTTTCCAAGAGTTTTGGAGTAGAATTGCACAGGACTGAGCCTTGGAACACCGAAGGTCCTGGTTTGATGAGGCGTGCACTGGGGTGGTTTGCAGCCGAGTATGAAGCAGCCAGGATGGGGATCAACACCTCCAAATCCGAGGCCATGGTTCTCCACCGGAGAAAGGTGGACTCCCCTATTCAGGTCGATGGAGACTCCTTGTCTCAAGTGGAGGAGATCAAGTATCTTGGTGTGTCTTGTTAACGAGTGAGGGACTGATGGAGTGTGAGACCGATAGACCGATCGGTGCAATGTCGACAGTGATACGGTCGCTGTATCAGATTGTGGTGAAGAGGGAGCTGAGTCAGGGGCAAAGCTCTCGATTTACCGATCGATCTACGTTCCCACCCTCACCTATGGTAATGAGATCTGGATAATGACCAAAATGACTAGATTGCAAATACAAGCAGCCGAAATGAGTTTCTTAGGGTGGCTGGGCGCACCTTTCGAGATAGGATGAGGAGCTCAGTTACCCAGGATGAGCTCGGAGTAGAGTCGTTGATCCTCCATGTCCAAAGGAGCAAGCTGAGGTTGATCTGGTGATCCATTCCGGAGGCCTCCTGGTCGCCTCTCTCGTGAGGTGTTCCCGGAATGTCCTATTGGGAGGAGGCCTCGTGGAAGGCCCAGGACACTCTGGAGGGACAATGTCTCTGAGCTGGCCAGGTGTCGCCTTAGGGTCCCCCCAGAGCTGCTGGAGAAGGTGTCTGTGGATCAGGAAGTCTGGGCATCTCTAATTAGACTGCTGCCTCTGCGACCTGACCCCGGATAAAGCAGAATACAATGGATGGATGGATGAGACTGGGGAGGCAGGCCTTTACTGGAGAAGTTTCACAGAGCAGGTTGTTGGTCTGACATTTGTGAGTAAAAGGATTCCAGTGGGAAGGAAGACGACCATGGAACTCAACCTGAAAGACACAGAAGGAAAAACAGACAATTAGCTCAAGGGCAAAAGCCGGCTCATGAGGAAACAAGTTTTACTCAGGTCTCTCAGGAGACTTGAGTGCACTAGGTTGGTTCACAGTTATGCCAAGTTTGAATTTAGCAGCTGCGTCCCACGGAGGCCAGACTCATCATTAAGTCCTAAGGTGGTGCTGAGGCCTGACAAATGCAGCCTTCTTTTAGCGTGTTTTAAAGGACGGGTCCGATGTATCCTATGTAGTCTTGGGTATCCCATGATTCATTGCGAGTTTAAGCAAGCTGGCTGCTCCGTGATCAGAGGAAAAACATAAAAGGCTCAGAACAGTGCCGAATATTATAATTGCAGTTTAATAAAATACAATTGCGTGAATAGTGGCATCTGAAATTAATGAAAATTTAAATAGGTTTAGCTGACATTTAAGCATAGATTCCAATATCTGTTCAGTTTGTCAACCCTAAATCCGATATTCGCCAAGACGATAGTGCTGCTGAAGCTCCTTGAAAATGTTATTAGAACCCAGAACAGTAGTTATAAGTTGGTATCGATGCTTTTCCTGCTTTGTGCATCAACTGCTACGGTTGGGAGGCAGCAGAGCGTACTGGCTGCAGAAGGTGGGACCTGTTTGAATCCATAGTCAAACTCTTCCGGCCTCCTTATTTTCAGGGACCTCGAAGGACCCAGTCCAGGTAGACCGGGTCTTTGGAGGATCCAGCCGCTGAAATCAAACTCATCCTTAGACAGAGACAGGCTGGCATATATCCCCAGCAAACAAGCGATAGGTGTGGTTGATTAGGATCCAGCAACCACACCCATAGCAGAGATCTGTGAGAGAAGGCAAAGGGCTCTCTGAATGGCTTCTGCTGGGTCAACGGTTTGGCCAGAGTGTTCTGTCATGATGTTACAAAGTTCTGACCCAAATGCAGAAAACCGAACAGAGAGACGAGGGAAAAGGTTTATTGGGTTTTATTGAAGAAGTAAACACGGGGAGAAGTGTTGCTCTGAGCACTGCTCAACCGTAACTGTAAAGTGAGGGGAAGACACAGCGGTTAGTTCAGGCTCAGTGGGGAATTTGACTCGTGAACTACGAGAAGAGGATTTGGTTGCCGACTCACGTTTCCAGAGAAGTTGTTTCCAGACAAACACTGTGGTTCCAGTGTTTGTCTAAATCGGTGGAGGACAGAACAGGGTTTACCCAGAATGCGGTTGATAGTTGGTGAACGGAGAAACTGACTGCCACTCAGATTTCCTGCGGTACTTGAACGGGTCGTAGTGGAGAATAATCCCTTTCTCAGTGCGAAGGAAAGTGGATCCAAACCTCCTGTTTGAACCCCAGCTCAGTTTGAAGCTCTGTTGATTCTTCCAGGGAGTGAAGGTCCAAGAAATCCAGTTTGCAGGATGACTTCCTGACGAGAGGCAAAGACAAAAACAAAGTTAAACTCTGGTTGACAAAAACTCAGCTTGACTCAGCAAAAACTCAGCTTTGCTAGAGTACCCTAAACTGGCAAACACTATTGTGTCAAAGTAGTGGCAGTCAGCAGCTTAAGAACGCTCTATTTAACGAGGAAACCATCAGCAGGTGTGTGAGGAAGTGGACCAGAACCAGGCGCCTCCTGGTGGATGAAGGGTGACAAACACAGAAACACAAAAAGAGCAGTCCTGACACTCACTTCTTTAAAGAGCTTAGCCTTCAACACACATTATCACAATGAATTTGGCTTTAATGTAAAAACACTTTGAATTGTCATAAAGAATGACAAGTAAATTGAAAAATAAACTGTTTTGTCAAACAGATCTTTAAGATATATTTTTTACAGAATCTCTGAAATCCACCTCCAATCGTCAAGTTTATTTTGAATGCTAGCCCCGCTTAGTATAGTAAAAACTTATTTTATTTCCTAGGAAAGGTTTTAGGTCCAGCTTAAGGGATTACCTGCATCAGTCCAACTCCTGCAAGTTGCCAGCAAGCCTATTCCAGAACCATGGCCCAGAACAATGCTGAATACAGAAGACTGAGCGAGAGGCGTGGGCTCTGCAGAGTCCAAGGCTTCAGCTCAATCAATATCAGACTGTCAGACCTCAATTTAGAAAGAAAGAAAAAGGCTTTATTCTACAGCAACAGCTCAGGGTTACTTCTCTTTCTTTTGAACTGTGAAACTAAGGAATGAAAAACAAACCTACGGATTGCCCCCTTTTTTTTTCAAACTACAAAATCATTGTATAATCTTGTTTCTTTTTAATGCAGCTGATGATATTTCATAAGTTTCTCTCTACTATTGTTTGAACTCTAGGATAAATATGCAAAACTGTATATTACGGCATGAAGCAGTCTAAATAAATCTGAAGCAATTTACAAAAAACTTCAGTATAACAGGACTATAAAAATCTTTTTTGCTTCCTACGTGAAAGTTTCAGGTCATTCATTCTTTTGTATGTTTTGCTCTAAGCAGCTAAACTTTCACAAGTGGATTTAAAGTTGTATTTTTAACATTTTCCGTTTTTTTTTTCCTTTTTCCGTTTACTGTTGTTTCACTCCTTTTCTATCTAGCAACAGATCATTTACAGAGTTATGTTTCCTTGTTTGACATGCCACAACATTTTAATTCATCCATCCTTCCATCGATTTTCTATCCTGATTATCCCGAGTGGGGTCGTGAGGGGTGCTCCAGCAGTCAATGGGCGAGAGGCGGGGTACACCCTGGACAGGTCGCCAGTCCATCGCAGACATTTTAATTCATGCATCATTTAGTGATAAAAAATGACAAACCAAAGAGAAAAATAGCCAAGAAACAACTGCTGATTCCCACTGTTTTTAGTTGCCATCTTTATATTGTAAAGATTAAATATGGAGGGAAACAATATTAAATTTCCAACACAGTGACTACCACAACATTAAAACATTGCATTCAACAGATGATCTGCTGGAGAACGCCGATTGTTCAGGTCCAGTTTAACTGCTGTTAAATTTCTTTGTAATAAATTAAAAAAAGACTTTTAGACACCATTACTTTAGTGTAGATAGAAGATGCAATGACGGAATTGAAAATGCTGTGAAACTTTGAAACACAAACAGATTTGTGGAAAGATTATTAGTATAATACTTTCTCAAACCTGCAAAAAAATTCAGTAAAAAAAAATGTATTTATTTATTTATTTATTTTTTTTTACACATAGGAGTCATATAAAAAAAAAGTGGTAAAAGAAAAATACTCATGGTTTTAATGTAGATGTCTTTTTTTATTTTAAGAAGTCTGTTCTGTCTCATAAATTTGCATTCAAAATTACAAAATAGATTCGAATGAAACCAATAACCCACTAAAAACCATTACATGGAGTCTTCATAATTAATTATCAGTTTACATGCGGTGGTTTTGTAAAAAGTCCAGGGATTTTTATAGAACATTTGTGAAAACAGTGAGCAGATTTAGAGAAAAGGTAATGTAAAAGTTTGGGACATGGGTTATTCGAAACACAGAAAAAAAGCAACCGTTAGGGAGTTTTATTGCCATGAAAATACAGACTGTGGCTAGTCAAAGATGTAGGCCTATAGATGATATGCTTAATAAACCAGAATCAAACCCCCCCAAAGTTTGGTGAAATGGAGAATGGGTTAAATGAGCACTGGAAAAAATCCAAATCTAGATAAGTAATTTTTTCTTAAAATAAGTGCATTTGTTCTTGGATTGTGGAGGTAAATGAGACATTTTGCCAATGGAACAAGACAATTTACACTTAAAATGAGAAAACACAATTGCATTGTCTTATTTAAAGTGCATTTTATCTAATTATCTTATTTGAAGAGTAAAACTTGTCATTCCGTTGGCAAACTATCTCATTTAGCTGCTCAAATCAAGGGTAAATACACTTAATTTAAGAAATTTTTAACTAATTTTTAGATCGTTTTTGCAGTGAGGGAGAACCATGGATAAAGGCTGCTTTAAAAGCAGTCCTGGATGATGATTGGGGAGGCGCGGCGTGAGGCACATAGACTTACAGGCTTTTATCACATAGTTCTGATTGGTCCAACATCTGAACATGAAAAGAGTTTGAAAACCTACTCTGACATGGCTGTCAGCACTGGAAAAATTATGTAGGATAAAAATTTCTTAAATTAATCTTATTTCACTGCAAAAAATAGAAATCTCAATAAGTTATTTTTTCTTAAAATAAGTGTGTTTTTCCTTGATTTGAGGAGGTAAGTAAGACACTTTGCCAATGGAACAAGACAATTTCCTTTTAAAATAAGAAACAACTATTTTATCGTCTTATTTCAAGTAAATATTATCTAACTATCTTATTTTAAGAGTGAAAATACTCATTCCATTGGCAAATCATCTTATTTACCTGCTCAAATTAAGGCTAAATATACTTAATTTAAGCCATTTTTTACTTATTTCTGGATTGTTTTTGCAGTGTTGCCCTTAATTTGAGTAGGTAAATGAGAAAGTTTGCCATTGGAATGAGTATTTGTACTCTTAAAACAAGATAATTAGATAATATGCACTTGAAATAAGACAATTGCCTTGTTCTATTCGCAAAATATCTCTCTTACCTCCTCAATCCAAGAACAAATGCACATATTTTAAGAAAAAATGACTGGATTTGGATTTTTTCCAGTGAGCCTGAAAAGAAAGCAGCCAGTATAGATGAATTGTTAATCAGGGAAACAGCAAAGAGGCCCATAATAACTGTGGAGGAGATAAAAAGTAAATGTGGAAAAACAGAACAACTACCGGTAGTCATGTTTTTTCATAAAACAAGCAACAGCAAAGATTCAATTCAATTCAGTTTATTTATATAGCGCCAAATTCACAACACATGTCATCTCAAGGCACTTTACAGTTCAACCAGATCATACAGTCAAATTGATACAGAGTTTTCTATCTAAGGAAAACCAGTTGATTGCATTGACTCATTGACTCAAATACAATCCCCCACACTAAGCATGCTTGTAGCGACAGTGGAGAGGAAAAACTCCCTTTTAACAGGAAGAAACCTCCAGCAGAACCAGGCTCAGTGTGAGCGGCCATCTGCCGAGGCCGACTGGGGTTCAAGGAGACAGAAGCAGAGATACAAAAAGCAGCTATAAAAGGCGGCCCCGTCCAGGAAACACACAGCCAGGCAGACGAGCTCCAAGGCAGCTCCCATGCCAGAGGACGAAGAGAGCACATCCACTCAGTCACGGTCAGAGAAACAGGACCACACTGGAAAACAGGCCGATCTCCAACATCTATAAACAAGGGTGTTGATGGAAGCAGCACAGCTGATGTTTCTTTCCAGGATGACGTCACAGCCAAACAGGAACAGACGAGGCAAAGCTACTCTGAGGAAAAGCAGAGAGAGCAGAAGGTTAGAGATTGAACTAACAGATTCTGCAGAATAGGAGAACAGAGAGAGAATGAAGCAGAATGATGAAATGGGGGTCCCTATGTCCTCCAAAAGTCTAAGCCTATAGCAGCATAACTATAGAGATAGCTCAGGATAACCTGAGCCACCCTAACTATAAGCTTTATCAAAAAGGAAAGTTTTAAGCCTAGCCTTAAAAGTAGACAGGGTGTCTGCCTCACGGACTAAAACTGGTAGTTGGTTCCACAGGAGAGGAGCCTGATAACTAAAAGATCTGCCTCCCATTCTACTTTTAGAAACTCTAGGAACCACTAGTAAACCTGCAGATTGAGAGCGAAGTGCTCTGTTAGGAACATAAGGAACAATCAGATCTCTGATATCAGATGGAGCTTGGCCATTTAAGGCTTTATATGTGAGAAGGAGGATTTTAAATTCTATTCTTGATTTAACAGGAAGCCAATGAAGAGAAGCCAGGATAGGAGAGATATGATCTCTCTTTTTAATTTTCATTAGAACTCTGGCTGCAGCATTTTGGATCAGCTGAAGGCTTTTAACTACAGTTTGTGGACTTCCTGATAGTAAAGAATTACAATAATCCAGCCTTGAAGTAACAAATGCATGGACTAGTTTCTCAGCATCACCCCTGGACAGGAGATTTCTAATTTTTGCAATGTTCCTCAGATGAAAGAAGGAAATTCTAGAAACCTCTTTGATATGGGATTTAAATGACAGGTCCTGATCAAAAATAACACCAAGATTTTTTACTTTATTATCTGAAATCAGTTTAATCCCATCCAAATGAAGTGACTGGCTAATCAGTTTCTTTTTCAGAGACTCTGGTCCAAAGACTATAACTTCTGTTTTGTCTGCATTCAGAAGCAGAAAGTTAAGAGTCATCCAGGTTTTTATGTCTTCAAGACATGCCTGTAATCTATGTAATGGGTTAGCTTCATCTGGATTTATAGACAGATATAGCTGGGTATCATCAGCATAACAGTGGAAATTAATCCCATGCTGTCTAATAACTCTACCAATTGGGAGCATGTATAAAGTAAAGAGAATTGGTCCTAGCACTGATCCCTGTGGTACTCCACAGGTAACCTTTGAGCGTGTTGAAGATCTATCATTAACATGAACAAACTGAATTCGATCAGATAGATAAGATTTAAACCAGTCTAGTGCTGTTCCTTTAATTCCAACAAAATATTCAAGTCTTTCTAAAAGAATATTATGGTCAACTGTATCAAATGCAGCACTAAGATCCAACAGGACGAGCACAGATACAAGTCCATTATCTGAGGCCATGAGAATATCATTAGTGACTTTCACCAGAGCTGTTTCAGTGCTATGATGAGCTCTAAAGCCAGACTGAAACTCTTCAAAAAGTTCATTATGGTGGAAGTGATCGCAAACTTGTTTGGCAACTACTTTCTCAAGAATTTTGGATAAGAAAGGAAGATTGGATATAGGTCTATAATTGACCAAGTCATCTGGGTCAAGAGACGGTTTCTTAAGCAGAGGTTTAATTACAGCAACCTTAAAAGCTTTAGGTACATATCCCTGTAACAGAGATAGATTAATCACATCTAAAATGGAGGAGGAGATCAAAGGGAATACCTCCTTAAATAACCTGGTTGGAACTGGATCTAACATACAAGTTGAAGGCTTAGATGAAGACAATAATTTTGCTAATTCAGAGAGTTCAACTGGATCAAAGCAGTCTAAACCCGGTTCAGATTCCATGACTACCTCAGGTACAATCGCGGATAGAGGAGTGCTTATGATCTTATTTTTAATAAGATCAATCTTATTTATAAAGAATCCCATAAAATCATTGCTGCTAAGAGCAGGTGGAATGGACGGTTCAACAGAGCTATGGCTCTGGGTGAGTTTGGCAACTGTATTAAAAAGAAATCTAGGATTATTTTTATTCTCCTCTATTACTGAGGAGAAGTATGCTGCTCTTGCTTTACAAAGGGTCCTCTTATACAGCAGTAAACCATTTTTCCAGACTAGGAAGGACTCTCGCAGGCCTTTGGAGCGATATTTTCTCTCCAGTTTCCTAGCATTTTGCTTCAAAGTACGCAGCTCTGCATTAAACCAAGGAGCAAGCTTTCTATTTTTAACGGTTTTCATTTTCAAAGGAGCTGCGTTGTCTAAGGCAATACGCAGAGAACTAGCAACCCCATCAACAAAATCATCAACCTGTGAAGGGGAATAAGCTAAGCTTTTGCACTCTGCAGCACTGCTCAGTGACACAGAGGAGAGAGAAAGTGAAGCAGATTCTTTAAAATTTATAACTGCACTATCTGATAAAGATCTACTAAAATGTAACCTTCTTTTGGGGGAGGAGAACTCTGTTAAAGTAATCCTGAAGGTTATTAGAAAGTGGTCAGAGAGGACAGGGTTGTGAGGAAATACTATTATTTCTTCACATTCTATGCCGTATGTCAGCACAAGATCCAAAGTATGAAGATGAGAATGCGTGGGACTATTCACATTTTGAACAAAGCCAATAGTGTCTAAGATAGCATTAAAGGCTGCTCTTAAGCTATCGCCTTCAATGTCAGCATGGATGTTAAAATCTCCCACTATGATGACCCTGTCAGTTTTTAATACCAAATCAGAAAGGAACTCTGAAAACTCATCTAAAAATTCAGAGTAAGGACCTGGTGGACGATAAAGTTACAAAAAGAAGAGGTTTTCTTGCCTTGAAATTTGGATCAGGGAAATTAAGGGTTAAATGTTCAAAAGAGTTGTAGGTATTAATTGTTTTGGGAGTAATCAGTAAGTCAGACTGGAAGATTGTTGCTACTCCTCCTCCTCGCCCAGAACTTCTAGGGATGTGAAAATTTAAATAGCTTGAAGGAGTTGCCTCATTTATACTCACATAATCCTCTTGCTGCAGCCAGATCAGTTAATTCGTCAACTTGTTAAGAAAATTAAACAAACATAAGTAATGATATTTTCTAAAAGCTAAGTAAAATTCGGACCTGTTTAAAAAAAGGATTATCATTGGTTAAAATGTCCACTACACATTTTCCTTAACCAACCAAACATCTGGTCAGTGTATCATACTGGCTGCCGGATGCATTTCTTCAGAAGGGACAGGAAGGCCGGTCAGAGTTGATGGAAAGATCAATGGAGTTAAAAGCAGGGCAACACTGTAAAATGAACACCAGTGAGAGAATGCGAGATACTTGAACCTGAGTCCTTCAGGAAGAACTCTGGACATTTAGCCAGAGCTACCAGGCTAGCTATCAGGGAATGTTAGAATGGTCCAGTTAAAGTTTTTTTTTTATTTTATTTTTTTACCAGGCCTACACTGGAAAAACGATCTAGAAATAAGTAAAACAATTGTTAAATTTAGTGTATTTATCCTTAATTTGAGTAGGTAAATGAGATAGTTTGCCAATGGAATTAGTATTTTTACTCTTAAAATAAGATAATTAGATAATATGCACTTGAAATAAAACAATGCTATTGTGTTTTCTTATCTTAAGTGTAAATTGTCTCATTCCATTGGCAAAATTTATCTTTTATCTCCTCAATCCAAGAAAAAATGCCCTTATTTTAAGAAAAAACTTCTTATCTATATTTCAATTTTTTCCAGTGTAAATCTAATTAAGAATCAGCAAACATCTCAATATGTGCAAAATGATCAAGGGTAGCTGGAACTGCAATGAAGGTGAGTTCTTTGACTTGTATGTGTATTGACCCACGAACTGAATACAAATATACATTTTAATGTATATTTGTATTTATTTAATGTAACTATGCTGAAAGTTAATGATTTTTTAAAGTTCCTTTTTAACCTCTTACACCCTCAGGGGGTATAAATAAATTTCTGCCTGACAAAAACACACAAAAGTAAATCACTTATAGCCTCACAGCTATTAGATTTAAGAAGAAACTTTTGGTACGTCTGTAAAGGTAAGATGTCATAGAATGGTTTTCTGGTGTCAGCACCATTGTAGCTTTGACCCTGCCTGAAATATTAGGGACAAAATACAAAATATTTTGCATTTTTTGAACCTCGCCAAAATTTTCTTTGAAATAAACATTGCAAAACACTATCAAAATATTATTTATAGCACAAAAAAGTTGTACAGACTTTTAAATCTAAATGTTGTGTAAAAATATACCAAATTTGGACTCAATCAGATGAATCATGTTTATTTTAGAATGGTATTAGTGAGAAATTTCTTAGGCGGAGAGGCCATTTTGGCACATTTATCCAAAAATGTCACCAAACTGTGCCAAATGTGTTTTTTACATCAATACTGGGGGTTTGTTAAAATTACAAGGTCACTTAGCAGCTGGACCCACCGGTGGGTCCGTAGGGTTCTAGGGGTTAACGGTATTATCTAATGCTTTCAAGAGCAATATATATATTTTCAATCCAGCATTAATCCTAGAGAAAAAGGGGAAACACATAAATAAGAATAAGGTGGAATCTTTCAGTAATTTCACCATCCAATCCATCATTAGCGAGATTAACACCATCGCAATTTTATCTAAATAGTTCTTTTTCCCTGCTGCCTTTCATTTTCTGCAGCTGGGTTGAAAAAAGAGATGCTATCCTTGTTTAAATATTTGTTCCAATCTATTAACACTGCCAGGACAGCTCTAAAGCCTTTGACAACTTTAAAATAGATTATTAGTTTTTTAGGCACTAATATACCCCTAAGCAATCATTTCAAACAATATTCTCAGTTGCTTGTTGCTCACACTTCTAAAAAAAAAAAATGTTTTGGAAAAACATTTAATAAAATGGTTTAATAAATAACTCCATCTCTGTTGTAAACCCTGATGGTGTGAGTTTTTATCATTTGTTGGTGTGTTTGAATAAAGCATAGAAACTCTGATTATTCTGAAGTATTCTAGCATATTCTTATTCTATTTTTAAAGTAGATTTTCCATTCCATGTTGGAAAAAATGTGTAATCAAGGATGTGGAAATTAAATTTTCCTCCTTTCTGAAGTTGGAATACATCATAAATATGGGCCAATGCTATATTAATACATCTTATTCTTCAAATAGGAATCCTGAGGCGGATGCATAGTAATTTTCTTCTCTGACAGAGCATCTCTATTAAGACCGAGGAACATATCATGGTCGTTTCGTATTATGGACTCAGAGAAAAACTAATTTATTGCTCTTTCAAAACATCAGCGCTTTGTGAGTTTTCAGTGACAACCTCATCGGACAGAAGGTCCTGGCAGACAGACGCAGAATGATCGTTTTTAGACATTGTTCCTTAAATTGAGTGCATTTTTGCTTTGATTAAAGCATTGCTTAAGAGACTTGCCCTTGACTGGACCCATTGTGCAGTGCTGTGGTTGTGAAGGATGTGTGATTAAACACTGCTCGCCTCTCAAACTCTGCACAGTGCCGGTATTTTATGCTGTGCATGGCTCTGGTTTACAGCAGCTGCATGTCGACAAGAAAAACAGTAAAGACGTACCTTAGCATGTTCATCTCCCACACTTGGTCCACTGGTTAAAAAAAAACAGAAACGACTGATGAAACTGTTCACAGACAGGGGACAACAGGAACAGGTAATTTACCACACATAGACTGCCAGGCAGGAGAATAATATAAGAATCCAGTGGCGAGCATTAAGAAAACAGGAAGTTAAATATAGGAGCAGAATATGAGAGAGAAACCAGAACAACTAGCCAGATGAAACGTGGAGCAGCTGTGACTAAAGGAACGCAGGGAAGCTGTGGGTGAAAGATTAATTGAAACAGAGTGGATCTGAGACACAAAAGGATAATCCATGCATCCTAGCTTAACATTAAAAAATGTATTTAAGAAATAAGCACAAAGGAATAAATTCACATTCAAAAAGAAAAAAAAATCTCGAAATTTGTAAAAACTTAACAAGAAAATTACGAAAGCTAAAAAATAAAATGAAACCCAAACACCTGGAGAATTTCTTTATTTTCTCCTGCCTTATTTTCTTCAAAGCTTTAATTCAAAATAATAAAGGAAATTGAAATTTGAAGTTAAAGATTTGATCAATTATGTGGCACGAAAGGTAAAACGGGAAGCATTAAACATACCAGAGAAACATATCAGACAGAGTTGCTGATGAGAGTGTTAAGAAACCTTTCACTTTCATCACTAATACCTTTGCTTTACATCCCTTGCCTTCTTTAAGGGTTGACACCAATAAAATATACCATGCCTCACTGCAGGAACCATAGCAAAAAATCAGAATGGATTTTAAGGATTCAGAGATATGTCTTCAACCTTATATAAAAAGATTCTCTCATACAAGAAGAGTGTCACAATAGATAAAAAAATAAAAAAGTAGATAAAAATATTGCCTACAAAACTACACTCTCCCCATTTTCTACTCACATATTGAAATAAAAGTTTATTAGTACATAAAAAAAATAAATTATATATATATATATATATATATATATATATATATATATATATATATATATATATATATACGTATATATATATATATATATATATATTTGAATGTAGAAAACAGCTTAATTTTCAGGGATAAAGATTAACCAGGAACTGGGATTTAAAATGTGGAATTTTCAATGTTAAATTTTAAACGCTAAATACGTTTGTGTTGACTAGCGCTGTCCAATATCTTTCCCAAAATCAACTAGATAAAATGGACTGTGTTTTTACCTCAACAATGAGCAAACATGCAATAATAATAAAAAAGGAAGTAATTGTTGTTATTTATGTCAGAAAACGGTGTTGGCTTGAAGGACCCAAATGCATAAACAAGTAGGCAGCGGTGAATTTAAGTGGGTTTAATTAGGTTCACAGAAACTGAGGCAGGAATCAAGAAGTCCAACAAAATAACAAACGAACCAGAACCAAGAAGACATCAGGGGTAAACCAAAACTCAAGGAGCCAGGGAGAGACGAGGAAGGCAGACAGACCTTAGATGAGATGTAAGACGAGGATTCAGCAAACAGGAAATGAAGAGGAAGGGCTTTTAAAGGGGACAGAGACAGGGAGAGGGCTAATGAGGGAATTGAAAACAGGTGAGGGCTGAACAGAAAACAGAGCAAGAGAAAGAGGACACAAGAGGGCAGCAGAGGACAACAAATGGAAAACCTGGGAGACAGGAACTAATAAGAAAACAACAACAAAATAATAATCAAATAACCAGGATAAAGAAACATGGAGAAAAGAAAACTAAACAGTAGAAATCAAGGAGCAAAAGAAAAACATAACAGAAACAGAAATCTAACAATTAATATATATATAAAGGCTAAAGATATCCAAAAAATCCAAAAACCACACAACTTCAGGGGAAAACTTATGTGGGGAGCCAGGAAAAGATGAGGAACCAGCCCTGAGGAACTGCACAGGAAGAGTATATACCGGTATACAGTATGAGACAGAACAAAGACAGGACTAATGGGCTGATTGGGAGCAGGTGTGAACAGAGGATTCTAGAAAGGAGCTAAGGAAAAGGAAACCAACACAAGAGGGCAACAGAGAGCAATCGAGAAATATCTAAGAACTCAAATACATCCAGAAACCACCACCAAATATCAATTAAACCACTAAAACTAGAAAACAAAGAAAAAAATGGATCAAAGTGAAACTGAAAACTCAAAAGAAAACTTAAACAGAACCAAGACCATGACAGATATGGGTCAAATTTCAAAACTGCTCGTTGTATTTAGTCGTATTTAATGAATGGGGGCGCCAAATCCCATTTTTCAATAAGAATTGCTGGATGTCTGTGTTTCTACCCACAATAATTATGGTAAATGAAACACTAAAACTCGAAGATTTTTTTTTTATTGTTGGTGAAAATATGAATATTCTTTAGGCCCTTTTTTTTTTTAGCAAATCTGCCATTGGGAGCTGCACAAAATCTTTCCAAGGGCAAAAAATTGTTCTTTGGCTTGACTTTGGACACCCTTGGTATTATCTGATATCACGCATGTAAGTTAATTTTACAGTGGTTAATATTAGTCCCATTGTCCTTATTTGACCAAACTGTATCAGTCCCCTTATAGCGGCACATCTGAACACAATTCAGCTCCATGTAGAGAGACCATGAACACAGCGCTGCACAAACGTGCACACATAGAGTCCACTGTCCAGCTGTCTCTGTCTCAGCCATTACTGTAAGAGAATACCCCCAGTCAGTGCTCTAACCCACTCCATCAATCTCTCAGTGTTTGACAGAAACTATGCCCACCTGTTCTCCCACAGTCCACTCACAGCTCCACAGAGGCCACACTTCCAGCAACTTCAGGCCTCATGTTTGGGCTGAATGAGGCCAGTTTACTGTTTTCCTACTTGTTAATGGATCATTTTAAATTTGTATTCTATTATTCTATTACTCTATCACTGGGAACAAAACACAGGTTTCCTGATGTTTGACATCTGGATTTTAAATCATATGAAAATTATACTTTAAAGCTACAATCTTTAATTTTCAGTGACATCTAATGGTAAGAATTCAGACTGCAGTGACATGAACCGCCCCTGCAAACTGCCTCTTTCCTCCAACAATACAGAAGCTGTCATTGTACAAAAAGGCTTCCGCAATGTCCGCTTTATCTATCCTGCAGTGGTGATCAAGTTTATTTACATTAGATCTCAGCATCAAATCCATAAATTCTTCAATGCTGTTATCTCAAGTACATTGGCAACAATAAAAAATGAGGAGAAAAATAAGAAATAAAATAATTCATTGAGCTCATATTGGAGAAATGTACCTCTGCATTCTGACACATCCCCTTGGGAATTAGTGGGCTGCCATTGTACAGTGCCCAGGGAGCAGTGTGGGGTTAAGGGTCTTACTCAGAGACCCAGAGTGGCAGTCTGTGGACGTGGGGCTCAAACTCAGAACCCCAGGATTCCAAGCTTTATGCCCAAACAACTAGGCTGCCACTCCCTTGTTTTTATATCTTGCACTAGTACTAAAAGATATAGTGGAGAATGTTCTTTTTCCAGGTTGATCATCAAAATAAGTGGTCCTCCTAAATGTCAATCATTCCGGTGATATGTTTACGTAAGGCCGTCCTACGTGTTTACCTCTTCTTTTGGAAAGTAAGCTTTTGTGAACGATGCAAACTGCAAGTTTTAAACAGAGCGTGCACAAGGAGAAATGGGCTTGTGCACGCTCTTGCACGTGTTTCATAGGCTTTCCCTCTCGGGAGCGGGTACAGGGTTGTGCATAAGCATTTTTTTTTAATTGGAGAGGACTGGTCATTTAAAAAAACAAACAAAAAATTATTTAATCTTTTCAACTATTGGTGAAGTTGAGCCAGTCACTTCTGAGTATCCACAAACCCATCTGGAATATAACACTTCCATAGTTTACTAGGCTTTTCAGGCTTATCAATGCCTGTCAGTCTGCACATCAAATAATGTTTTAGTTGTAAAGGGTCAAATAAAAAGGCTATTTTTCAGTAAAAACTTGCATTATGTCTCTTTAACAAAATACATTATGTATCTAAAAAGATATCCAGTTGAGAGAGGAGGACACACAATATGAAACAAATTTAAACAGAAGCCTTTCTGCTATATATACACTTGCGGCTCTTCATCTGCTACAACTTTTAAAGGCAGAAGGTGTCCGGTTACTTTGTGCAGGCTCTTGGTTTGTTTTGTCACAGCTGTGAGGTGCCACACAAACCTCCAGCAGACCACTAAAATGTGGAATGTAAGAGTTTAAAACATCTCCACTAGGCAGAAAAATTACATAACACAAGGTTTGTGTTCAAAACCTGAATGGGATTATACCTTTAGGTCAAGCCCAATTTGTAATTGGGCAAACAGGCTAAATATTTTTTGTTTGTTTTATTTCCAAATATATAGTGTCTTCACTGTTTAGCAATCTTCACATATGGTTACCCGCTTTTACTAAACCAGATTAAAAACGAAATTAATTTTCACACCAATACAATGTCAAAAAGGAGAATCCAAATCTGCCATTTTGTCGTGATGTTACAAAGTTCTGACCCAAATGCAGAAAACCGAAGAGAGAGACCAGGGGAAAGGTTTAACGGGTTTTATTAAAGAAGTTAAACAGAGAGAGAAGTGCTGCTCTAAACACTGCTCAACCGGAACTGTAAAGTGAGGGGAAGACACAGCGGTTAGTTCAGGCTCAGTGGGGAATTTGACTCGTGAACTTGGAGAAGAGGATTTGGTTGCCGACTCACGTTTCCAGAGAAGTTGTTGAATCCTTGACTCCTGTCTGTATGCCATAGTTCCAGTGTTTGTCTGATTCGGTGGAGGGCAGAACAGGGTTACCCAGAATGCGGTTGTTAGTTGGTGAACAGAGAAAACCGACTGCCACTCAGATTTCCTGCAGTACTTGAATGCGTCGTAGTGGAGAAAATTCCCTTTCTCAGTGAGAAGCTCAAACGATCTTTTGGGGAAAGTGGATCCAAACCTCCTGTTTGAACCCCAGATCAATTTGAACCTTAGTTGATCCTTCCAGGGAGAGAAGGTAAGAGAAAAGCAGTTTGCAGGATGACTTCCCAAAACTGGCAAACACTCTGGCGTCGAGGTAGTGGCAGTCAGCAGCTTAAGAACACTCAGTTTAACGAGGAAACCATCAGCAGGTGTGTGAGGAGACGGACCAGAACCAGGCGCCTACTTGTGGATGAAGGGAGACAAACACAGAAACACAAACACGAAGACAGGAATCCTGACACATTTGAATCCACATGACTTCAATTTTATGTTTGCATTTTAACCATTGGGCGCCCATGAGCTCATCTTTTTGTTGATTTGAAACAAATATTATCTTAAGTCACTCAACACAGTAGATTTCATCTTAATATCCCATATTAGATAATTTTCCTTTATAATAATGTGACATTTGGTAGTTTACAGTTTCATTATATTATGATATTCAATATATTTATGTATTATTCGTATACAATTTTATTCAATTAGATAAAAAAATAAAAAATTTACATTTTTTATGAAAAAATTATAAAAACTCGATTGCTACTGTTTCCTCTGTGCCCTTAGCACTCAAAGAAGTATAAAAGAGAAAGCTCAAGAAAAACAATGCACTAAGTAATAAAAAAAGAACAAAGGTTTCTAATTTACCATGTAGAGTTTAGAAAAAAAAAGATTTTTCAATTTGTTTATGTTTCAAATGAACACAACAGAAGTTGGGTTCTAATAAAACTGGTGTTTTACTAAAATAATACGTTTGTTTCTGCATCCAGTCAGTTCCATGCATGGAAACTAATTATTCATGTAGCAATATTCCTTTTTTTCCTAAAACATGTTTCCGCTCAATGAAATTAAGTGCCTATGAAATGCTTTATCAGAGCAAAGTCCAGTCAGAAATATATTAAGTCAATAATATTTTTAAATGTCCCTCCATGCAGTCAGTTTCCAAATTAAACAGTAAACATCAACCTTTAACACAAAGGGTGTCATATTTGATACGTGTTGAGACCTTTACATCATCAGTGGGATATTTGTTCTTGAACAAATGACTTCTACAATCAGAAACATGTAGTGAACAGGTGATATATTACGCAACAATAAAATTGTCTAATGTATCACAAATTATACAAATAATATATCTCGTTCAAAATTGTGTGTTTTTTTCATATTTGTTCAACAACAACTCCAGTTTTAAATGATCTATATGTAATTTTACAATTACTTAGACTTTAATCAGCTAATTTGCTGGATTAATGTTTTTAATGTTTATCCCTTATTATTATCTATTAATAATAAACATCACATCTTCAGCGAGCGTCAAGCAACAAATTAAAACACACCCAGCAGAATGAGGTTTAATATTAAATTATTTATTAGCCAGTTGGGATCCTGAAAAGGCAGGGAGGCTTTAAAGTAACATCAAAAGAAAAAAGAAAGATTAAGTTAGTAAAACTTTGGTATTGTCATGATTTTGTCAAGAGCTCGGACCCACATGCAGATAAACCAATCCAGAGAGACCAGGGGAAAGGTTTAACAGGTTTATTGAGAGGTTTTGTGGAGATTCCAGTGTTGCTCTGAACACTGCTCAACCGGAACTGAAAGGTGAGGGGAAGACACTGCGGTTAGTTCAGGCTCAGTGGGAAAATTGATTCTCGAACTTGAAGAGGAGGAAAGGTAGGCAGACTCAAGTTTCCAGAGAATTGGTTGACTCTTAGACTCCAGTAGGTAAGGAATGTGTTCCGGTGTTAGTCTCATACGGTGGAGGGCGGACAGCGTTACCCAGAATGCGGTTGCTTGTAGATGAACGGAGAAGACTGACTGCCACTCAGTTTTCCTGCGGTACTTGAACCGACTGAGGTGCAGATGAATCCCTTGCTCAGTGTGAAGCTCAAACGATTCCTCGGGGGAAAGTGGATCCAAACCTCCGGTTTGTATCCCCAGCTCAGTTTGAAGCTCAGTAGATCCTTCCAGGGAGAGAAGGTCCGAAAATCCAGTTTGCAGGATGACTTCCTGTCGAGAGGCGAAGACAAACAGCAAGATTAAAACTCAGGTAAACAAAACTCAGTTTGATTCAGCAAAACTTAGCTTGGCTAGAGTACCCAAAACTAGCAAACACTCTGGCGTGGAGGTAGCGGCAGTCAGCAGTTTTAGAACACTCCGCTAACGAGGTAACCCTCCGCAGGTGTGTGAGGAGGCGAACCAGGACCAGGCGCCGCCTGGTGGAGGAAGGAAGACAAACACACAAAAATACAGACCACACAGACTGGAGTCTTAACCCCTTGAACCCTACGGACCCACCGGCGGGTCCAGCTGCTACATGACCTCGTAATTTTACCAAACCCCCAGTATTGATGTAAAAAACATATTTGGCAGTTTGGTGACATTTATGGATAAATGTGCCAAACTGGCCCCTCCGCCTAAGAAATTTCTCACTAATACCATTCTAAAATAAATATGATTCATCTGATTGAGTCCAAATTTGGTATATTTTTACACAACATTTAGATTTGAAAGTCTGTACTACTTTTTTGTGATATAAATAATATTTTGGTAGTGTTTTGCAATGTTTATTTCAAAGAAAATTTTGGCGAGGTTCAAAAAATGCAAAATATTTTGTATTTTGTCCCTAATATTTCAGGCAGGGTCAAAGCTACAATGGTGCTGACACCAGAAAACCATTCTATGACATCTTACCTTTACAGAGGTACCAAAAGTTTCTTCTTAAATCTAAGGCTACGTTCACACTGCAGGCCTTAATGCTCAATTCCGATTTTTTTGTGAAATCGGATTTTTTTGCATGTCCGTTCACACTTCCAAGTATATGCGACTTGTATGTGATCTACTGTGTGAACTGAAAGCGTTCAACCGAAGTGTCCCGCATGGGCACTCGAGGACGCGATGACGTCACATGTAGCAAGCGTCCTCAGTGTTTGCGGAAGTAAACATGACTCGTAATACCGCAGCGTATATTGCGTTCTTTAAGTTCTTCTCCAACAGGAGCAGGCACATTACGAACGAAATCTTTTTAAGAAGATCAAAAAGAAAGAGAGCCAGATTTCTTGCAATGGCGTTTTGTGGGGCAGTAATAGCAACGTCCGTACAGAGCTCTCACTGAGCTCTCTATTGACTGCTCTCTGTGTTATCTTCCGCCATGGTTGTTAGTTTTTCCCACCTCCGCTTAGTAGGACGCAGATTAGTAACATTTAGTAACATTTGTCAAGTATCAATGACGTGTAGGTCGGATGAATGCGACCTGGCCGTACAGACACAGGTCGCATTTGAAAAGATCAGATACGTATCGGATTCAGGACCACATATCCAAGTGGCCTGGGTCGCATTTGAAAAAATCCGATCTGTGTCGTTCAGACTGTCATAAAAAGATCAGATACAGGTCACATATGGGCAAAAAAATCGGAATTGGGTCACTTCAGGCTGCAGTGTGAACGTAGCCTAATAGCTTTGAGGCTATAAGTGATTTACTTTTGTGTGTTTTTGTCAGGCAGAAATTTATTTATACCCCCTTAGGGTGTAAGAGGCTAACAGGTATTACCTTAAAATCAAGAGCAAAAAGTGTTCAGTAGATCTGCTTTTTTTTGGCGGACTTGAAACTGTAAAATAAAAGAAACACTTAAATCATTGCATTAACTGTAAGCAGCATCTCTCTTTTTAATTGAAATAGATTTTAGACTTTTGAGTTAGTATTTTGGCAATACAATATAATACAATTAAATATTTTGGTTGTGTGCTTTTGTATTATAGTTCTATAATCTTTTTGCTGCTGTAACAACAGAATTTCCCCGTTGTGGAACAATAAAGGGATTTTCTATTCTATTCTATTCTATTCTATTTTCAGCTGTTTGTACGGAAAAGTAAGACAAAAGACTTAACCAACTCATGTAAACACAGCTCTAACTAAAGTCTAAAACTACAATCGGTGTAAAAATGTTTTTTTTTTTTGTTTTTTTTACCAACAATTAAATCCTGAGCTGCAGATAATGATTACTTTAATAATTGATTAACCCAACAATTATTTTTTTGATTAGTCAACTGATCAAATAATGTTAGATGTCAAACTCAAAACCAGCAGGCCAAATGTGGTTCTTTACTGCAATTTATCTGTCTCTTAAGACCAAAAAAAGCTAATCAAAAGGAGGCAAATGTTCTTTTAAAGTCTGCAAAGGAACTGCTAAATAAAGAGGAGTAAAATTATATCAAAAGCAGTGTAAGCTTTGTAAATGAAGTGTTGAAATCAAATGTTTCATCAAACAGCTTTAACCGGCCCTTTAAAAGACTTGATGATGCCAAAGCGGCCTCATGTAAATATGAGTTTACCACTCCTGCTCTAAAAAGAGATGCTCTTAGTAAATCAACATAAACAAATAAACAAGTACCTTTATCTTGAAAGAAACAAACAGGTGCATTTAAAATGAAAAAAACAAAACTATGTTAACCTTAATTCAATGCTTAGAACATGGTACTTTGATAATTCTGTTAGATAATCTCATTAAACACTTTTCAAAGTGATTTCAGTCCATTATAGAGTTTTTTTTAACAATAAAATTAATGATAAATAACCTTTTGTTCATGCATTTTCTTTATTTTATCATGACACCGTAACTTGGCTGTGCACTGCTTCCATTTTCTGATGATATTCATAAACTTTACTAGTGGGAAAAATCAAAGATTCACATTTATACAGCAATGATCTGGTCTGTGCATATGTATTTAGCTGCAGCCCTGCACATTTACCGTCTTTTTAAAATCTTGAATTATGTTTTCTTTAGTGAACCGGAGCAGCAGCAGAGTTCCTACTTACTCTGCTTTAATTGTCAGCTTCATTTTGCCTTCACCTTCTGTATTTAGTAGCCAAATTAGCACACAAACATTCCTCTTAGTTTGTTGGATTTTAACCAGAGATCCTCTGCTCTGACCTTTTGTCCATAGCTGCCCCCATCTGAGTTAAAAATACTCTAAACAATAGGACCCTTGGCCCTTTAAACCCTTGCTTTTACTGGACTTTTGTTTTCTCTCTTTTCACCATGGCCACAGATCAACCGTCCCACCACACTTCACCAATCACTCTTCATCCCCTCCTGTCTCCTTTTCTCCCACACCTGTTGGCCAGCTTCTCCATTAGGAACACACACAAACAGTGAAACCCTGAGGCCCAGCGCTGCTTGCTAAAACTTGTGCAGGAAATGTGGCCTGACCCCCTCTCAGGTTACCTGTCCAGGTAAGGTAGTTTGTTTAGCGTTGCCTCATGGCGGTGAGGACATCTAGGCTGACCCATAGAGAGGATTCTGAGAGTTTAAGAGCCGAGACGTTTTCTGGCTGCAGTAGAAACTCTGAAAATGGACTCCATCATTCCCCAAACACACAGCCAGGAAAATAATATCTGTCTTGGAAGTTATCAACCCCCTGCAGCACAGCAGACAACTCTCCTAATAAAATCTGAAAGTACTTTGATTATGAAATTATTACATACTGTTCAATGAATGATAAGTGTATTTACTTAAGAGTAATTTTTATTTGAATGTGCTTTACTGGAGACATCCATGGTTGTCAAAGATCATTGCTGCCACCTACCGGTTTGAGATGTCACAGTGCGGTATCGGCTGTTCAGCAAGTCCCAATGTTGTATCTGGTGTTTGTCACAACGCGCTATTATCCAAGTCATCTTGAAAACATTCTTCTTCCAAATGTTGGCTACATATTATGTGTTTTATCTCTGGCCAGAAGTTCGATGGCAAATCCTCCCTCTTCAAGTTGGCAATCCAACAACGAACGCGTCCGTGGAGGATCAGGAATCGGAAAGTTGAAATAACTCTTTTTTTTTTTTTTTACTTTTATCCGATGCACGTGGGCATTGTCAGTTTCACTATAGCTCTGGTGAATTTCAATGGTGAAGTCCTCTGGAAATTTTCAATAATTGTTGTTTATTGCAGATGTGTCTAGTAGTTCCCATTGATTTTGCTTGTAAGGCGGGGAGAATGGCGCTAGGCTTACCGCACCGTGATGTCACTACTGTAAGATTGCAGGAGGGAGGTGTTACTATATTTGGGCAAAACTGACTGTTTTTTTTTTTTTTTTTACAATTAACGCTATGTTCATTAAATCACCACAAACGTATTAGTTTTAGGTATAGATAATGATCCATTGATTATTCCTTGCTGACCGGACTTTTCCTTTAATAATATCTCTCCATGTGGTTTTTGGGTATGATTGACGCATTTTTAGCTCTAGATTCCCTAACAACAGATCACAATGATGAGTCACTATCTTACCTGAAATCTGGAGAATCAGTAACTGTGGCGTCCTTTATGATACAAACCCAGCAAACTAACCACCGGTAGTATTTTAAAACTTAGTCTGTTTTTCCAGCTCACCAAGGTCTGCGTTGGGATGTGCATCTTACAAAATTAAAGAAAATGAAAACATCACTTCATTTTCTCACAGTGGGAAAATGTGTCCTCTGCGTTTAACCCGTTCCTTAGGGAGCAGCGGTCGGCCACACCGAGGAACGCCCAGGGAGCATGCTGGGGTTAAAGATCTAGCTCATGGACTCAGAATGACAGTTTGAGCTATAGGATGAAAGCACTCAGCTCCTTCATTACCACAAGGCTGCCACCCTTTCATAATTACATATAAAGGAAAGGCACTATTACCAAGAAGTAGTTCTAGGCTCATTTCACACAGTAAAAACTGAATTTATGTTGAAACTTTAGCATCCAGACATTCTGAACTGTGTTCACAGTCTCACTCACTTATTACTCTTCATAGAAAATAAAGGATTTAAGATAAGAAAAATGGATTGCCACCTCAAAACAACAGCTTCTATTGTACTTTGCTTTCAAGAACAAAAGGCACTGCCCCCAAACCCATATTTAAACCATCTGTCAGCCTATTTAAATCTGTTTATTTTACTCCTGTTGTCCTTGCTTACAAATAAAAAAAAAAAAATTAAAAAAAATACACTAAATGTGTTTCTCTGACAGAAGATTTGCTCTTTTAAATGATGTTTCTATGAGGCCGGTGTAGGATTCAGATCTGCTCGGGTCCTGAGCATGCCAGTGACGTTACGCTACATGATTAGCCACATGTTGCAAAACAGTGGTTGCCCAGACAACGATAATAACGTCACGCTAGCCTTAGCGTGTCTAATGACTGATGAAGTTTTACCTGATTGATAACAAAACTGAAAAAAATCTGTTTAGGGTGAACAAATGCCACTTTGTTTAAAAAATATATAAATATAAAAAATATAACCGTGGATGTCTGGAGGACAGTGATTCGCCTACATGTTATGAATGCTGGCGTACCATCAAAAATAAATTATGAACAGTTTAGTTTGTGCCTTCAAGTCGTTGCCCATAGGAAGATGTTAGTTGGATATAACCTAAGAGAATATCTTCAGAACAGCTCCAAATGACACCAAACTCATATGGGTGAGTAGAACATGATGTAATAATGTAAAATCAAGGGCCCAATGTAGAAAAAAAATGGCGTTCCTCTTTAAGCTAAACTACTTTTGCATTCGTATCAACAACAACCGTTCGTTTCGTCTAAAATCTCTACGAAAGTCATTTTTTAGGATGTTCCATTTATCCTTCCCTGCCCTCAGATCTTTATAAAAAGAAAAAAAATAAACTAAGACTTTTTGTGTCACCTTGTTAAATGGCAGATCTAAGTCTTAGAATGCAGTACTTTCCTTCAAGACTGACAATTATTGTTTCCTTTCAGCTCCTTTAGATCGCCCATGAAATGTGAAATAATAGCAAATGTTGAAAAAGAAATTCGATCATTAAGAAACGGGAACAATACAGTTTGTCCAAGTGGAGTTGCCATATGTTGTTGTCATAAGAAGGGGCGGGGCCCAGAGCAGATCTGAAACCTACACCGGCCTGGAAATGCTGTTAGATGGAGGATTGATGTCCAGATTCCTCTTTAAGCAAGTCTTTGAAAAGTATCATCTTTTAGAGGCAAAATCTTTTTTTTTTTTTTTTTTTTTAGTTCCTTTAGAGCAGGAGTGTCAAACTGGTTCCAGAAAGGGCCGTGTGGCTGCAAGTTTTCTTTCCAACCAAACAATAGCACACCAGACTCCATTCACGTCATCATGTTCAGATTGCACTTAGTTGATGAGATGAATGGAGTCTGGTGTGCCATTGCTTGGTTGGAAAGAAAACCTGCAGCCACACGGCCCTTTCTGGAACCAGTTTGACACCTGTTCTTAGAAAGTCCAATGTTTCTTAGACACTGAATGAATTGGGCTAAAATACAGGATAATAAACACACTATTTCCCATTGATGTCACTTTTTTATAGTTTCCTTCACCTGACCGTCATAATTTGTCAATATTTTATCAATATCTCAATATCAATATTTTGTCAATATCTCCACGACACACTGGTCCAGCAGACGAGCTCCTTCAGCAGAAGACTCCTCCTACCCAGATGCACCACAGAGCGCCACAGGAAATCATTCCTACCTGTGGTCATCAATCTCTATATTGACATTTATGCACTATTTTTGCACGCCACGTATCACTTTCCTTGGATTTATCACTTTACTTGGATTTTCACTTTATTTGGATTTAGTTTTTACATATGCATACTGGTAGATATACGTACAGATATATATACAGAAGAGCTACATGTGTATATATTTTATCTCTTTTTATTCTTATTTTTTTAATCTTTATTATATTGTATAGTTGGATGTGTGTGTATATATTATATAAATCTGTAACTGGAGCGTGTAACAAAATTAATTTCCCTCTGGGATTATTAAAGTATTTCTGATTCTGATTTTAAACTAATTTCTCTCCCTGATGAGAGTTTTTACTCCTCTCTTACCCAAAGTCACTCAAAGCACCTTCTCTCTCTGTAGATACGATATTGACTGTTCATTATTACTCCCTATAACTTCTTTATAAAGTAAACTCCCCTTGTGTTGATTAGGTAGTTGATTTCTAGGTAATTGATTTCTAATTTATTTCTTGCTGCTTCAAATCTAATCCTACTTTTCTATGGGATAAATAGCATATAAACTCTGCATGAACTTAAAGAGAGCATTATAAACTCAGATGGCATTGTTAATTCTGGCGGAAAACCATCACATTTTTCCCCAACACAGTTTTATTTACTTTTCTTTACAGTTCATTCAACATTACAGTTTTCACTTGTCTGGTTTAAATCAATGGAAATCAAGTGTGATCTAAACAAACCTCAAAAAAGTCAGTCAGTTTGAGCTGAGCAGCAGGATTTGTTTTACCTTCCAGCTGACAGTTTGGCAGCGGGAGTCATGATAACAAGAGCCGCAGCTGTGCCTCCAGCAGACATGTTTCATGTCGATGAATGCTCGGTTGGTCCATGACAAGCTGATCTGCAGTTTTAAAGACCCTTTTAATGGTTCCCATCACTGAACTTGTTGATGTAAGTGTTGGCAGAAGGTTTTCTTGTGCTGTCATCTGATTTACTAAAACTGAAAAACACTGAATGTTTCTGATGTTTGGTTAATTTGGCTCTCTGTAACAGATATGACAAAACAACCTTGTGTTAGAGGAATATGTGAAAAACCAAAAATATGTAAATTTAAATGCTGAAAAAATCTGAAATTATATAACAAGCATTCAAAAATGCTATCATCTTTAGAAAATAGTATTCTTATGTGTTGTGGAAACAGAAAAACTGACTAGCGATTTTAAATGTTCAATACATGTACTATATGCATTAAAAATAAATAAACAAAGCAGAACTTATTTAAAAAGCCTGTGAAATCATTTATGGCTTTAAACATGAACAAACAGTTCTGATAAATGTAGTGGAGATCGGTGCTGGTTGTCACCATTATATATGAGCCAGCAAACAAAAAGAGGTTTGAGCTGAAATGTTTAAAACCAGTGACCTCTGATCTAGTTTTTAAATGTTTCAGTAAAAAAATAATTTCATATTGATTTGTGCTTTTGAAATATGAAGAGTCCATACTTGTAAAAAAAAAAAAACTGTAACGTTAAAGCAAAGCAGAGAACATTCTCAAATTAGCTGTACAGATAGATAGAAACTGACTTCACTTTACAGTCCTGTAGTTGTCTAGTAACAAACCTGTTAAATAAATCTCATAAAACACAGAATATGCTCCTTGTTCCCTTTACCTTAATTAATACATCCTGCTACGGCTGTGCAGTGGGTAGCGCTGCTGCCTTGCAGCAAGAAGGTTCCAGGTACGATTCCTGGCCCGTGGTCTTTCTTCATGGAGTTTGCATGTTCTCCCTGAGCATGTGTGGGTTCTCTCCGGGTACTCCGGCTTCCTCCCACAGTCCAAAAGCATGACTGTCAGGTTAATTGGCTTCTCTGAATTCTGCTAAGGTGTGAGTGTGTGCATAAATGGTTGCTTGTCTCTGTGTTGCCCTGCGATGGACTGGAAACCTGTCCAGGTTGTAGCCCGCCTCTCACCCATTGACAGCTGGAAATTGGTACCAGCACCCCTTGTGACCCCAGCAGGGATAAGGGTAACAGAAATATGTTTTTTTTTTTTTCATTCCAGGTACAACAGTTCGTGCTAATACATACATTAGCTAATTGTAAATTATAACAACATATTCTCATTATCAGTGCGTATGAAATCATATGAAAAGTTATGCACACTATTTCGTACGTTTTGGACGTTTTTCCTCAAAAAACCACATCAGTGCGCATGCGCTGGCAGACAGAAAAAAAAGCAGATCCGCAGACGGACGTAAAAATGGGAAAAACAGTGCAATCTTCACTTATTCATGTCTCTAACTACGTTGCTTGCTGTTTTATATCTTAGGGTTAGAGTTAGGGTCAGGGTTAGGGCTAATTATAATTTATATTCTATATTCGTGAATGATGCGTCAGATGCGCATGCGCATACGACGAAAAAAATATCCAAAACGTACGAAATTACGGTGCGTAACTTTTCGTACGATTTCATACGCACTCATAATGAGAATAGGTTGATTATAAACAGAGGTAAGTGGTAAGCAGTCATATTTACTCAGCCATGTTTACATAATCAACTTTATGAAAAAAAAGTAAGCAGTTAAAAAAGTAGTTAGAAGAGTTGTTTTACTGCACTGTACATTTTTATTTACTTGTCTGATTTAAAAACAAAAAACATCAAGTAAAATTTCTGGCTACTCAAATACCCGGTTACTTCTTGCATTTGCCAGAGTTACTTCACAGGGACAGTTGCAGGGGTCGTTACAGGGTCTTTCAAGCGACTTGCAAAGTGTGATTATCTCCAAAGACTGGAAAGAATTAAAAGAGTTGCAAAGGTTGTATGTGACAACATTCAATAGAATGATAGGAAGTACGTCTTTCTGATGCCATAACAATCTTCTACATCCTTATATTCCGAGAGAGTTAATTTTTGCTGCACCACAGCAGCAAGTGACTAACTTCTCCTCTGTAATGAATCTCAACCTTGCCTTGATGAGACCCACAACAGTAATGTCATCAGCAAACTTGATTATTAGGATGTGGCTGTGCAAAGATGTACACCTTGGGGTCAAGATGGAGAGCTCAGCACCTATTCTTGGGAAGGCCCCATGTTGATTATGACATTGTTGGACGTGTTGTTGGAAAGTCAGGAACTCTAGCAACCAGTTGCACTTTTCAACCCCAGTTGGTCCAATTTATGTATCAGTCGTTAACTGAGGCAGCGAAGGGAATCTAACAGATACTACAGATATTCCTTATTGCTCATACTCACTTATCCTTGCATGGTCTTGGGGGGATAGAGCTCTTGTCCAATGGTGAGCAACACCCTAAATAAATTCCCTGTACTTCACAAGACAAGCGTACCTATGAGCAACAGAAAGCAACCAATTAAAATACATTTCTTTGTGGGTTAAGAAGGAAATTGCAGTAAGATATGTAAACTTCATACGAAAAGAACCCATTTTGGGCCTTTTTAAAAATGTCCAAAACCAAACAGTACTGAAAAGAATGAGTGGAACGTGGAGTGTCGGTTTAGTGACTGCAGTCTGGGTCCATGAGCAAGACCCCTTACTCCACTCTGCGCCCCACAATGGCAGCCCCATTGCTCCCAAAGGGAATGGCTTAAATGCAGAGGTGAATTTCTCCAATGTGAGATCAATAAAGTTAAAGGGAACGCCTTTTTTTTTTTTTACATTGGGCCCTTGATTTTACATTATTACATCATGTTCTACTCAACCATATGAGTTTTGTGTCATTTGGAGCTGTTCTGAAGATAATCCAAGTTACGTCTTCCTATGGGCAACGACTAGAAGACACAAACTAAACTCTTCATAATTTATTCTTTATGGTACGCCCGCATTCATAACATGTAGGCGAATCACTGTCCCCCAGACATCCGCGGTTATATTTTTTATATTTATATATTTTTTAAAACAAAGCGGAGTGTGTATGACGTCATCCGTGCATGCAAACTGGAGTTGTGACAGGCAGCCCGGGTCACAGGCGGCTACGCTCTACCCGTTCAATTCATCCGGCTAGCTAATCTGAATCGTTCAATTCCATTTGGAGAGCGAGATCATCTGTGGTAGCAGCTCTAGACATCTTCCAGGCATGAGGAAAACTAGCAGCAGTTCAGCGGACAGGATGAATGAATCGTAGCCGGCGCGCGGATGATGTCATTCACACTCTGCTTTGTTTTAAAAAAATATATATATAAATATAATAAATATAACCGTGGATGTCTGGGGGACAGTGATTCGTCTACATGTTCTGAATGCCAGCGTACCATAAAGAACACATTATGGACAGTTCAGTTTGTGCCTTCAAGTCGTTGCCCATAGGAAGACGTTACTTGGATATAACCTAACGGAATATCTTCAGAGCAGCTCCAAATGACACAAAACTCATATGGGTGAGTAGAACATGATGTAATAACGTAAAATCAAGGGCCCAATGTAGAAAAAAAATGGCGTTCCTCTTTAAATTACTATTATTATAAAGAAAACAAAAAACTGACAGTAGGAAGGTTCAAAGGTGAGACCTAAGTGTCGGCTATAGTTTTCCTCATTCTACTCCTCTTTGCCCCTTGTCTTTCCTCTTGCTCTCTAACTTGTCACAAGCAGTTGTAGAAATGTGGGGAATGTTGCAGAACAGAGCAGGAGGATTCACTCTGCTTTGTCTTGGAGCTGTTCCGCTCCATCTCTCCTATAAACAGCCATCAACATGAAGAAATCCGAGAGCTTCACTTAACTGGGATCCGCTCTAACTCCAGAGATCACAGACTAAATGAGGGGGGACAAGAAAAATAAATTATCTGACCAACAGGAGCAAGAGAAAAAAAGAATGAGTGTAACAGAAGACTGCAGTTAGAGCAGATAGATGGTAAAGCACCTTTGTAAACGCAGATACCTTCCCAACTCTTTTAGTTCTTTTTGATATTCCTATGGTGTGTCATTTTATTGATGCCTCCACTTTCATAGAGATAGCTAAAGGGCAAGTCTGAACATGTAGTTGCTTTTTGAGGAATGTATCAGAAAAAAAAGCTTCAAGAAATGGAACAGAAACGTCCATCTAACTCGGGGTTTCCTGAATCCAGTCATCAAGAGCAACCATCCTGCAGATGTTAGACTCATCCCTGGACCATAACGCCTTAAAACGAGTAAATATGATGAGACAATTTAGCCATTTAATTTATAATTGCTGATGCAGGGTTGCCTCACACAGAATGGAACTTTGGTACTCAATCTAATTTAGTTTATTTATATCATGCCAATTCACAACACGTCATCTCAAGTTAGTTCAACTGAATCAAACATACGGATTGGTTGAATAATTTGTTTGGATGAGCATGTAGTACCAGACCAGATGTACCTACTCTGAGGAGAAAAGGCAGAGAGAACATAAAGTTTGGCATGGAACTAACATGTTGCAAAATTGAAGAATACTAGTTAAATTAAGCAGAGTGAGGAAAAGTTGTCCTTATGTCCTCCAGCAGCCTAAGCCTATAGTGGCACAATTATAGAAATAGCTGAGTCTAACCTAAGCCACTACTACTTTAAGTTCATTAAAAAGGAACATTTTAAGTCTAGTCTTAAAACAGGTAGGTTTTCTGTCTCATGCACAAAGGGCCTAATCTTCAAAGATTCAGAACAAGGTTGCTAGATTGTTGCTTGCAGGCTTTCAGCTGATCAGGGGAGTTAATTTAACTTTGAAGTTTATTTTGACAAAATGTTAGAAGCAAGGCAGGATCGTCGAGCAACTAGTCTGTTGTGCAGCAGATACAGCTACACTGGAAAAATGATGTAGACATAAGTAAAAATATCTTAAATAAAGTGTATTTAACCTTAATCTGAGCAGGAAATGAGATATTTTGCCAGTTTAATTAGTATTTTTACTTTTAAAATAAGATAATTAGATAAAATGTACTTAAAAGAAGACATTTCAGTTGTCTTTTCTTATTTTAAGTGTAAATTGTCTTGTTCCATTGGCAAAATGGCTCTTTTACCTCCTCAATCCAAGAGCAAATGCACTTATTTTGATAAAAAAAATACTTATCTAGATTTAGATTTTTTTCCAGTGTACTTTGGTTATTGACCTACAATGGACAAGATGCAACAGTTATCATTCAGTGTGTATTGTTCTATAATTCATCAGCTGACTGGACACCTGAAATTGTGCAGGATGCTGACATTGGAACATTAATGACACTCAGCCACTTCCATCATAGTTTAAACACAAGATTAGATAAAGATATTGTTTTTAAGTCCTGCCGTATCGATTGCATGAAAGCATATCTATGTAATATGAATGAATATACTTTGCAAAAATAGGACAGTAATGTGTAAATAAATCAAAACTTTAAATGTTTCCCCAGAAAGACAATTATCTCATTGAGAGGAATTCCTGTGCACAGCTGGCAGCCACTCAGCTAGTGTTAGGAATAAGCTGAATGAGTTGTTATGTGGAGTGAATGCGGTAGCAAGTGGTTCTGCAGCTCAGAGGAATTAACAGGCTTCGCATACCTCTGCAGAGTATGAGGATTTCAGAGGGGCACAGGGATGCAGCACAACAACATGGAGCTTGATAAGATAAAAATTTATTTATTGATCTTTTTGTCGTAGGTTCATCACTGCAGCAGGAACTGATGAATATAAAAAAAGGCAAGGACAACTAAATCAAAACAATGATACAAGTCCTTTCATTCTTTGCATTTCTTCCCATTGTGCTCCTGTTTGGACATTCTTTCATTAAATAGTTCCTTTAACCTTCAGATATTTTTGTAGCCACACATGTAGCTGTTGTCCAAAAGGTAGAGGAGAAGCATGCTGTCCAGCTTCTGTTGTTTCAGAAAGCGATCTGCGTTTAGCCATTTGGACTCCTGTCCAGCAGGTGCTGAAGAGTAAAGGCACATAGTCGATAGAGGACAGACAGGAAAACAGCAGAGCTACCAGATTTTAGTACCAATATGCGAAAAATATTTAGACCGCTTCAATTTTCCAGATTTTGGCATCTTTTAGTCGGCTTCAGTGGTTTTTAAGATTTGATGTAATGGACGGAAAAACAGTAGGATAGAATTAAAAAGGAGAAAGTTTGGGGAGAAATTTGAAGCAGGTTTAAGTAGTTAAACAATATATCAAGCTTAAAAGAGCACATTTAGAAATGTTAAACGATCAATAATAATAACTAGCAAATATAAGGAGTAGGTTAATTACTACAATATCAAGATACATATTAACCTGACTCCGCCAGATGGATTTGCTCCGCTTATCCATCTGGAAACCTTCGGTTGAAGTAATTTTTGGAAGGGGCGAAAATACTGGTTAGCTGATTGGCCTATGTTGGTGATAGACGGGCCAAATAACCCAATCAGATCAACGGAGCATATGACGTACTAACAGCCAGGCTACTCTTGCCGAAACCAGTCGGGAGAAGAGCAAAAACATCTTTTCCTCTGAGAAAAGCCTCCAGAGCAGTGTTTTTCTCTTCTTTCAGTGAAGAAATACTCTGTAATTCCGATAAAACTTGCTCGATAGCCACGCTAACGCTAGTTTCATCGGCTGAAGCCGCCATGTTCTTTAGACTGAACTGACGCGCTTCTCGTTGCGTCACACCTCAACCCGCCTCAAAGCCAACGCTGATTGGACGTTCATTTGGTGAACGGCTCCAAATTTTCTTTAACGGAGAGTCTCCAGACTGATTAGCGAGTGAAATCTTGAAAGCTCGCGAGATCAGGATGGTCTCACAAGGCTAGATACATATGGGTGTTCACCTAAAATTACAGGTCAGATAAGTGTTGGCTGGCCAACAGAGGGCGCTAGGGCGCCACCCCACCCACCCAATGACCTTGTTGAAGACATATTAAAAGCAAATTAAAATATTTTAAAATATATTGATATATATTTTTTAGATGTGCAAGATAAATTTTTTATCTTTAATGACCAGTAAAGCTGTTTCTTTTTTTCATCGGATGGTGACAAATTTCCACCCTAGGGCACAAAAATGTTTGTCTGTTGACTCGTTAAAAGTTGTACATATGCAGTAACTCCTTGATTGACAGCCTAATCTGGGAAGGGAGGCAAACTTGCTGGAGCTGGGGGTGAAATCGTTTGGACCTGATCAGTCGAACATCAAAATTAATCAGCAGTCCAAAGACAGGGAGATAGTACACTCTGTCTTTTTCCAGGACCTGGTTTAGCTACGGGGCTTGGCTAACTGCATGCAGCGAGGCTAATGCTTTATTCTGCTGCCTTGACTGCCTGCCTCCTTTTTTTAAATTTCAGGATGAGACCCGGCATTGTTAAATCCAGCATATTTAAATGAGCAACGTTTCCTATGATGTGCATCTTCCCTCTTTAATTATTATACCATATTGAAAAAAATAGCAAATATGCTGAAAATAAATTCAGTTAGAACAAAGAAAGCATTAAAGTATTATCTCTGAACATGTAGGCAGCAAATGACGACAGCTGGGATTTAACACAGAAAGGTTATTGTAATTACAAAATAATAATTTTCATTGCTTTTTCTCTTGATTGACGATGTGAATGACTAATTAAAGTGATAACTCAGTTGCACTTTCTTTCCCATCATATTCTTGTCTTTGACCTCGGTTTTGTTTCACCTAATCTAGGTCTGCTGGAGAGACGAATGAAAGCTGACTGCTTTATAAAGGGCCTTAATGGATGAAATGCTTCAGTGAGAAACAGAAAATTAATTACAGGAGTTTTTTGTTATTATTTACAGCAAAAGGAACAGAAACACTCCACCCTTTTCATGTCTGTCGTCGCTCCAGTCAGAGGTTGAAGTTAATCTACAGCTGTCTTCCCTAGCATTCACTCACACTACGTCTGAGAAAGAGAACATATGGCTCAGATGAAACCTCTTTTGTTTGACTTATTTTTCTCCAGTTACTGAATTTAACCATGCATTTTTTTGAAAAAAAAAAAAAATCTGTGAAATCTCACACATGAACATTGAAATATCAGCTTGATTTACACAACCTTAAACTTAAAAAATTTTTTTTTTAAATTTCCTTTTATTATTCCATTAGTTTCTTATTCCATCGACATCTGAACGTATAAAGAGTCTTAGAGTTCAACATTTACTAATTCTGCTAACATTTACTTCATGTTCATGTACTTCATGGACTTCCTGGTTAAATAAAGGTAAAATAAAATAAATAAAAATGTCCGAATAATGAGACAGACTTGAGAAATTTGCATTGATTAATGTGCACCATCATAGGCTTTCAGGCAAACTTGGAAACCTGAGGTACACTGCAAAAACGATCTGGAAACGAGTAAAAATGTCTTAAAATTAGCGTATTTAGCATAATTCAAGCAAGTAAATAATAAGATTTGCCAATGGAATGAGTATTTTTACTCTTAAAATAAGATAATTAGATAATATCCACTTTGAATAAGAGAATGCAATTGTTTTTTCTTATTTTAGATGTAAATTGCCTTATTCCATTGGCAAAGTGTATCTTGCTTAACTGCTTAATTCAAGAAAGAAATGCTCTTTTTTAAAGAAAAATAAACTTACTTAGATTTCAATTTTTTGCAGTGTAATGATGTCACAACATTGGATGTAAATGGAGACAGATTTGTGAATGGCTTTTAACACGCCAAAGACTCTACTTCCTCATTTAACATGATGTAAAATAAACAAATAAATTAAAATTTAAGAAAAGGAATCAATCAAGATCTCTGAAAGAGAGCAGTGGGCCTTCAAAAGTAGGTTTCCTTATCTTCCGATGCTCCTTCCAATTTCCAGATGCCTGAAAAAGTGTAAAGTCTAATAAATATTTATATCAAAGTATTTCTATCTATCTATCTATCTATCTATCTATCTATCTATCTATCTATCTATCTATCTATCTATCTATCTATCTATCTATCTATCTATCTATCTATCTATCTATCTATCTATCTATCTATCTATCTATCTATCTATCTATCTATCTATCTATCTATCTATCTATCTATCTATCTCTTGATGTGCATTTACACCAGGCTTCTGAGTCTCTTGAGTTCCCAGATCTGACATGGCAGCTTCTCAGAGCAGAAAATATTTTAATGGGTTACAGAATAAAGCTCAGAAACACATGATGGATGAGAGAGCTGCAGGACATCAACAGAACAGTCATGTCAGTTTGCCTCAGAATAATATAATAAAAAAGTTTAGATTTTGTTCCCTTTTGAGGTTTGCCATTAAAAATATGATTCATATAGAACTGAATCCAGTCTATTGATAGGCATGTTTATATGCTGTTTACATTTTTATTTGGATCTTCCATGTATTCCAAAAACTTATACCAATGTAAACCTACCTCTTGGGCATCACATAGTCGAAAGGCCACTCAAGAAGGAAGAAGCCATTACTCAAAGAGGAGAACAGAAAGACAGAATTAAGTTTAAGACTACAATGACTGCCGTTAATTCTGAAGGGAAAGGGAAAAAGTTGCTACTTTTTACATGCAAAAAAAATTCACTATCAGATTGAAATGTGTTTATATTTAAAAACACAAAAATAATCAGACCCTGGCGACATAAGTGACTGAATAAAATGACCTATTGGATTAAAAAGTGTCTTGTAAATATGCCAGTTGAAATATTCTGAGCAGCATCTACACTGCAAAAAATGGAAATCTAATTAAGCAATTTTTACTTAAAATAAGTGCATTTTTTCTCCAATTCAGTATGAAAGTGAGACACTTTGCCAATGGAACAAGACAATTTACATTTAAAATAAGAAAAAACAATTGCATTGTCTTATTTCAAGTTCATATTATCTAATTATCTTATTTTAAGAGTAAAGATACTAATTTCATTGGTAAATCATTGTATTTACCCACTCAAATTAAGGGTACATACACTTAATTTAAGAAATTTTTACTTATTTCTAGATAATTTTTGCAGTGTAGACCCTCAACGCACTAATGCCTTACATTAAGGTGACATGGACATTCATAATCAGGTTGCCTCATTCAGACCAACTTGATCCTAAGGTTTTACATTTGTGCTCATCAGTTTGTCAATAAGCAAAAACCAATCCTCTCAGTCAGATGACCATATGATTCCAGTTTTACCAAATCTGATTAGAGTATTCTGACTGGCATGTTTACATGACGCAATTTTAGTACGATCGGCCATTTCTTTAAATCAGTTATATCTATTTACAGTAAATGTACCCATCGTGAACCATATCCAATGTTATGGTACAGTGCAGATGATGTTTTCTTGGTGTTTTGCTGCAGCAGGAACTGGTGCACTTAAAAATTAACCGTAATGACGAGTAAATAATCTCTTGCCAAAGTATTGGAGCAACTTCACTAGAAATATGCAATGGGATTAAAACTTAGGGTTTTTGAAAATGAACATGAACAACAGTAATCCTTCAGCTGATCCAAAATGCTGCAGCCAGAGTTCTGATGAAAATGAAAAAGAGAGATCATATCTCTCCTATCCTGGCTTCTCTTCATTGGCTTCCTGTTAAATCCAGAATAGAATTTAAAATCCTCCTTCTCACATATAAAGCCTTAAATGGCCAAGCTCCATCTTATATCAGAGATCTGATTGTTCCTTATGTTCCTAACAGAGCACTTCGCTCTCAATCTGCAGGTTTACTAGTGGTTCCTAGAATTTCTAAAAAATAGAATGGGAGGCAGATCTTTTAGTTATCAGGCTCCTCTCCTGTGGAACCAACTACCAGTTTTAGTCCGTGAGGCAGACACCCTGTCTACTTTTAAGGCTAGGCTTAAAACTTTCCTTTTTGATAAAGCTTCTAGTTAGAGTGGCTCAGGTTATCCTGAGCTATCTCTATAGTTATGCTGCTATAGGCTTAGACTTTTGAAAGACATAGGGACCCCATTTCATCATTCTGCTTCATTCTCTCTCTGTTCTCCTATTCTGCAGAATCTGTTAGTTCAATCTCTAACCTTCTGCTCTCTCTGCTTTTCCTCATAGTAGCTTCACCTCGTCTGTTCCTGTTTGGCTGTGACGTCATCCTGGAAAGAAACATCAGCTGTGCTGCTTACATCAAAACCCTTGTATATAGATGTTGGAGATCAGCCTGTTTTCCAGTGTGGTCCTGTTTCTCTGACCGTGACTGAGTGGATGTGCTCTCTTCATCCTCTGGCATGGGAGCTGCCTTGCAGCTCATCTGCCTGGCTGTGTGTTTCCTGGACGGGGCCGCCTTTTACAGCTGCTTTTTCTATCCCTGCTTGTGTCTCCTTGAACCCCAGTCGGCCTCAGCAGATGGCCGCTCACACTGAGCCTGGTTCTGCTGGAGGTTTCTTCCTGTTAAAAGGGAGTTTTTCCTCTCCACTGTCGCTACAAGCATGCTTAGTGTGAGGGATTGTATTTGAGTCAATGAGTCGATGCAATCAACTGGTTTTCCTTAGATAGAAAACTTTGTATCAATTTGACTGTATGATCTGGTTGAACTGTAAAGTGCCTTGAGATGACACGTGTTGTGAATTTGGCGCAATATAAATAAACTGAATTGAATTGAATTGAACTTCACTGGAAATATGCAATGGGATTAAAAACTTGGGGTTTTTGAAAATGAATATAAACAGCAGTAATCATACAGCCAGTAAAGTTATGACTGGGCTAAAGAACAGCAGAGTAAATTTTTTATGTCATTCTTATGAAAAATTATTCAGTCATAAGCGTTCTGCTGGGAGAAATTGGACCAAATTCCAGCAGATTATGGAGCAAGCATCTGAAAGAAAACCCAAAACATTGACCTAAGTCCTATGTTTTACATTTTATTTTTTATTTGGATATTTATGATATATAAAGGATTTTTTAAATCCAACAATAACTCACCAAAAAGTGTAATTTAATTTCTGATGGTCAGAAAATATTCTAGGTCTTATCTAATGTTTATGAATGACATGATTCCAGTCCAAACAAAAAATAAAATCATTTGGCAGCTCTGAAGAGGCGCTGCCAAAATGAGGCCATGCTTTGACATTAAAAGAATAATGTAATGTGATCAAACTGAATTAGAAATCTCCTCTACATTATAGCAGTAAGGGTAAAAGCTTCCCTTGTTTTGTCGCTCAAAAAAACAAAATTTTAAAGGAGATACAGCTAAGATCCAGCTGTTCATACTATTTAGCTTTTCAAAAAAGTTATCTATGTTATAAATGTTTGTGTTCTAAATATTATTTATCAAATTACAGTAATTCAAAGGAAACTTTCTTTGCATTTTATAGACTTCAGTCGTTGCTTTCAGGGTGAGAATAAGTTAAACCAGAGGTCTTCAACAGGGGGTCCGCAACCCCTAGGGGGTCCGCGGAGGTACTGCATGGGGGTCGCGAAAGTCTTGGTTGATTACTTTTTTTTATATTCCCTCCAGCAAATTTTTGCACTAATTAAAATGTCTTTAAATACACATTAACATGAATTCAACGCACTGTAGTAAACAGATAAATGGAAGCAGAAGATGTCTTTCAGTCATCAATGCACACATTTAGTGACACACAGGGGCTCTTTCAAGCTGGGCACCAATTCATTCACAACACCTGTCCCATCAACGAGGAATCAGAATCAGAAATACTTTAGTAATCCCAGGGAGAAATTACTTTTGTTACATGACTCCATCTGTAATAGAGTGACTATAGGACCAGTTTGATAGAACACTATTTCATACAATATATATAATTAGGGGGTCCCCGCTCCATCTCGGAATCAGTTTGGGGGTCCTTGGCTTTGAAAACGTTAGGACCCCTGAGTTAAACAATTGATGCAGTAAAGATAACAAATAACATTTCTTTTTTTTCCCCATAAGATCAAATCTCTTTTTGTTTGAATGTTATCATATTTAAGTGGAACAGTACTTCCTGCATGCTGCAACTATTTTATTGTGTCTGATAAGAGTTGTTCCTGTGTTGGCTTGAGAAAGCTCTAGTTTTAATCTGTCCAAATAGTGTCGGATATGCAACTATCTCTCTTTTTTACAATAATACCAAATTTTGATGTAAAATTCCTAAGAATGAACATGAAGCACTGTATAATAATAGAAATACAGCTAATAACTGGATTGGGGACAGTCGTGTTTCTGCCCCCTCCAGTTACATCACACCAGTTGTCCCAGTAGAGCAGGACTCCACTCACACTAAATGGATCCTTTATTAATGTCGGAGGCTCAGCTTGCACGCTGCACACAGGGATGGCGGAGTGTGTGTGTGTGAGTTTACCGCATTGAAGAGCAGTTGTCGTTGACAGCTGCACGAGTGCAGGAGAGAAAGAGTCAAGTGGCTTCAAATAGCCGTCGTTCCTCTCATTCATCAGACGCCTGCTCTTCTTCTTCTAAGCAGCCACTGGTGTGAAGTTTACATTTTTTCATGTTGACACTGTCCTGGAAATGTTTGCAAGGTCATGATTCATAAAATGTTCAGATAAAAAATACATTAAAACAGACTGATCGACTCTTTAATCAGAAATCATTACAACAACATTCTCCTTTAGTCATATTCTAAAGGTTTTGGACGGAGAGAAAAATATTTGACACCATCCAAATAACTTCTTTTAACTTGAATTATTGCCTTTCTTTAAGTCATGTGTAAATTAGTGAGCCTAAAACCTATGGAAGCTGCAGAAGAGAGCAAATGAATCTAAAGAAATCTGCTGTGATTGTTTTATATTTCTAAAGCTGTCAGTTTTACACTGCAAAAAAAGTAACCGTCCAACTAAGAATCTGAAACTAAATGTCTCTTGTAAGCCAGAAAAGAAGAATCTATTTAGAGTTTAATATTAAATATAAGTAAATGTCAGATTCGAACCTTTGATTTAGGGTAACAGCTCACTAAAGAATTAAAGAGACGCATTTACATCTTGTTTTAAAAAGCACAAAAACCTAATAAAAACACTGGAAAAACAATCTATAAATAAGTAACAATTTCTTATATTAAGTGTATTCACCCTTAATTTGACTAGCTAAATTAGATAGTTTGCCAATTGAATGAGCATTTTTACTCTTAGATAAAATGCACTTAAAATAAGACAATGTAATTGTGTTTTCTTATTTAAAGAGTAAATTGTCTTGTTCCAGTGGCAAAATGTCTCTTTTATCTCCTCAATCCAAAAAAAATGCACTTATTTTAAGAAAAACTGACTTATCTAGATTTGGATTTTTTTCTAGTGAAATAATGAGGACATGTAAAATATTTGAAAATTCTAATTAAAATTATAAGATATTTTTTTCAGTTTGTTCTAAGCCTTATTTAAACAAAAAATGTAAAATTTTAGAAAAATAATATCCTTTGTTTTGAAAGTGGTTTGTATAAAAACATAAACAGTGGATTAATCACGAAATACTACATTTACTTTAATCTGTGTGTAACGCTGATGCAAAATAAACAGGTTTAAATTAATTAATTAATAATATATTTACACCTAAGGTTTTTTTTATATCCGCCAGTCAGACTGAACAGGAAGTCTTCTTGAGCTCAATTTCACAATGGACCAAAAATCAGGAAGTTTAAAGTATTTGCAGCAAAAATATTTATTTATTAAGCTGCTCAACAATAAACTGAGCTTGTAATATTTGAAACAAATAAATACACTGGTGAGGTTCTTTCTAAAAAAGGGAATCTGTGTAAAGAAGAAGCCGTTTACACGTTTGACAGACTGAAAGAAAGGCCTTCAACTATTTTAGATTTAATTGAGATAAAAGGCTATTGTCAATAAGAGAACAGGATTTGCACCGCTCTCTCTTTAAAATTTCCTATTTTATTTATTTTATTCAATTTTGTAACAATTTTTTGAGTGAAAAATGTTTAAAAAAATATGTATGGTTTCTTTCTTCTCCTGTGTGAACAATTCATTTTGAGGATGCTGATTCCCTGTGGGATTCTTTTTTTTCTTCAGTCAACAAAACAACACATTAAATAGAAGCAGCTTTATGAGCCATGCATATCTCTAAGTGAAACGGTAGGTTTGATAAGATCCCAAACTATAACAAATATCACTGTTCATAGCAAATTTTACTTTCGCAAAATTTCCCCGATCCAATTTAAATTGGAAATTGGAAATCTCCGTTTACATGGACACTAAATAAAATGACCGGCTCATGACGTGTGCACACATGTACCCAGTTTCAATCAGATTAAGTCATTTAAGCATGTGCAGAACTGTCTAATTTTCTGGAAATGCTTCAGTAACAGTAGAAGAAACTGCCTGTTTTTAAAACCAACCCGTACCGGCCGCTCATCATCAACTTTAGCTACTATTTGTTAATGTCCTGCACAATTCTTTCCCTATTGTTCTTCAGTCATGTCTGCTGATGTAGTTTTTTTACATTATCAACCTTATCACATATTTGCATCCATACTTTTGTTTTTGATTGTCATTATAGTTAAGCTAAGGGCTCAGTGGTACCTTATGCTAATGCTTTGTTGCTACAGCTGAACAGAGCAGGATGACATCTGCAAATTGCATTTAGTGCCACCACCTCCACCAAGGACCAAGCACCCAGGGCCATGGGAAAAATTAAAATTTCACACATACTCAGTGGAGACATTTTTACTCCAAAGATCATAATTGATGTGTACATGGAAACCAATCGAAATGGCAATCTGCAAAAAACACTTCTCTCTTTTGGAATTAAATTTCTTTCCGATTGGACCAAAATCGGTTTCCAAATTTGACTAGAATCTTCCGTCTGACATGGTTACATGAAACATTTTTTTTCTGGTTAGGGACAAAGACGTCTGCAAATGTTTTTGTCCTTAACCACTCACCTGGTTCGTCGCTACCAGGTGGAAATTAATTAAGCTTCTGGAGATAATATTTTTAATATCCATCATATATTCAACTAGGCCAATTAGATGTTGTAAAATAATATAACAAACTGACTTACCATACATTTAATTTTTCACTCCTGACTGCCATAGAGGTCTTTAGGAAATTTGCACACTTCAATTTAAAAACAATCATTTAATTCTTCAAGCTCTAGAATGACATCGTTACGTCATTCTTATATTGGTGTTTATATAAAAAGCTAACCTGCCATTTACAGCTTTTATGTATCATGCAGTTCTGTCTTTTTTTCTTTAAACTGGTTCATATTTGAATTAAGCTTTTTTAATTCTAAGATTCCAGCCCAGGTTGAATTTTATAAGAATAAAAAAAACACGTCCCTCCCCTTGTGCCTGTTTAAGCATAGCAAAAACAAGTTTCCCTTTTAATCATCTATCTGTACATTTGTAGATGTTTCATTCTATCTTGCTGTTGTGACAAATCAATTTCTCTCTTGGGAAATAAATCAACTCTTAACTGATCATTGCACTATTGTATTACTGTCATAACTTGTCAGTATTGTTTATATGATATATATAGATATAAAGATATATATATATATATATGTTTTCTATTCTGCAGCCACTGTTTGATTTTTACTGATCTACACTGGAAAAATTAGAATTCTAGATAAGTCATTTTTTTTCTTAAATTAAGTACATTTGTTCTTGGATTGAGGAGGTAAAAGAGATATTTTGCCAAGGGAACAAGTCAATTTACATTTAAAATAAGAAAACACAATTGCATTGTCTTATTTAAAGTGCACATTATCTAATTATCTTATCTTAAGAGTAAAAATACTCATTCCATTGGCAAACTATCTCATTTACCTACTCAAATTTAGGGCAAAACCTAATTTAAGAATTTTTTACTTCTAGATAATTTTTCCAGTGTATTATTGTGTTATGGTATCAATGTATAAGTCAAAACATTGGGTGCATTGTACATTACAGTGTCAGATTCAGGGTATGGATACACATACATGACAAATTAAGCTGAATCTTATTTACATTAACTGTAGAAATTTATGTAACAAATTTAGAAACCATCACATCCTCTCAGCTGCAGAATGGGGCATTTGTTAACATTAAGTTATATTGAGGTATTAAGGGGGTTCTCACTTGGTATTCTGGCTTCCTCCCACCCTCAGACAAATTAAACCTTTTATTATTTACTCTTAACTCTAAATTGCCTTCAGATATGAATATGTGTCTACAGATTGGTGATCCCCTCTGGCCGACCTGTTCCTCATCCCACTTCTTGTATTTACCCTTAATTTGAGTAGGTAAAAGAGATGAAATGAGTATTTTACTTTAAATTAATTAGATAATATGCACTTTAAATAAGACAATGCAATTGTGTTTTCTCATTGTAAGTGGATATTGTCTTGTTCCATTGGCAAAATGTCGCTTTTACCTCCTCAATCCAAGAACAAATGTACTTATTTTAAGAAAAAAATGTCTTTTTTCCCAGTGTATTCTAGAAATCTGAAAGTTAGAAGCCAGTAATTCTGATCTGAGAAGTGTATAGAGGGTTCACAATAATGGGCAAATAAAAAGAAATTAAAGCTAATCTGTAAGAAGTCAATTTTAGAGTGCAAATAAAAGCAAGGTTATGATGTTTGGGTAAATATGCATACAAAAAAACAAACAAAAAAAAAACAGATTATCCAGATAACTCGAGGACAAATAGACTTAACAAGAGCTTATTTCCCTGGGCTGTGAAAGCAATTCCCCAACCTGTAGCTATAAAATCTTTTTCAAGTTGAGATAACCGTCTCCCCCCCACCCCCCCCCCCCCCCCCCCCCCCCCATCCAAACACACAAACACGCCGACAGACCACCACCCCATTACATGCACTGGAATGGCACCATCACTTTATGTACATACATTTTTATGCCCCTATCTGTCTTCTAAGGGTGGTTTATATTTATCCGTCTCTTCCATTGGTTTCCATTATTTTCTTAAGTGTTTTTTCCATTTTGTCTGCATATTTTAAATGCCTTCTAAACCAAGAGTCTCAGCAAAATGTAATGATGGTTTCATTTCAAATGCCCTAAATATTTCTTGACAATATATATTTGCAAGGAAATAAGGCAAAAAAATCCTTTTTTTTTTTTTTAAATCCATACATATAGCTATTTTTGAATAGTTAGCACAGACACATAGAAGTTGCAAATAAAAGAAGCTTAATTGTTGGGAATTAAATGAACATCTTGATACATCATTCTGTCTAATTTCAGGAATATGCTTGTTGTTAAAAGTCCGGACAAAAATTCTTACTTGCTGCAATCTCTGAATCTTTAACTCTGAAATTTATTTACTTTGTGCAATACCATTAAAGACAATGTCAATTTACAGGGCATGAAATAGGATTTACAGTTAGCATGCTTTATCGTGATGCCATTTTCAAACCTTCTTAGAGGGTTTATGGGTCATACAGTGAGGCCTCTGATGAGGATTGTTGTTGCAGTCATGGTTGAAAGTACTTCAGAAATCAGTAAAAAGTCCAACAAATCCCAATTTTGCAATCAACATTGAGCTGATATGTCCAGTTGGAAGGTGACTCCCCAAACGGCAAAGTGTCCAGACTACTTCTGCTTTTATCGTCTGCCAGATCCTCTCCTGATCACCAGCACAGATTTTACCACCAGTCATAACACACTTCCAGCGTCTGAGCCCAGTTGGCCCAAGTTGGAAGGTTCTGCCAAGTCCTTCGAGAGCTCCTCTTGGAGTGTGACTCCACATGTGTCTCTGTCCGTCTGTCCCCCAGACGTTTCTTTCCAGCTTAGGAATGTAGTCCCTGTCTGTCACAGCACTACAGACTCTTGTCTTTGTCCGTATCGGTCCAGATCGGATTCCCTCCTGGCTTTCTGAGAGTCCACTTTTGTTTTAACGCTTGCTTTGCATCCATGCTGCCGGCGTTCAGCTCAGCAGGACTGCACTTCACTGCTGCTGCTGCTGCACAGTCCACCGTAACGCAGAGCTGCAAGCAGACCAGAAGCTGTTATACCCCCCCAAAAAAACACAAAAAAAACTGATTCCAGCCTCACAGTTTCTTAGAGCAGAGTTGGAACGGAGACAAAAAGCCAAAACAGAAAGAGGAAGGTGAGGAAGAGTCTGAGCGCTCTCTAAAACCAGTACAAATCCTTGCTCTTATCCTGCGCCTGCAGACCTGAGAAAGAGGAGAAAGGAGGGAGGAAGAACAAGACAAGATAAAGGCAAGAAAAGAGAGATTAGATCCTGCTAAAAGCTGGTTGATAAAAGCAAAAGGAAGTGGCCCAAAGCAAAGAAGGGAAGAAAAAAGCAACAGCAGCTGAGAAGAGAGCTGACAGCTGGACTTAAGGTGCTGACTGACGGCCAGTTTGTTGGTTTTAAAGCACTCTGTGTAAGCTGATCCGGGGGACGGAAACAGATCTTCATTTAATTCTTGTTTCACACCATGAGCTTAGAATGCTTTTGATTTAAAAAACATCAACATATTAAGAAAAATCGGGATTTATTGTAATTTTCTTTTTCGTCCAAACTGTCAAACTATCAAAGAAAAGTATTTTATCATAAATGTAAATGAAGAGTCCAATAAATCTGAGCAAACATGGACTAGAAACCAAAAAAATCACAATAAAGAATAAAGAAAACATTTTTTTTATATGATCTATTCCTGTGGAGACTGTAAAAATCCAATCATATAAAAATGATCACAAAGCAAATAAGGGTGTGTAGAGAAATAAGGAAATGTTTTTTTTTTTTTCAAATCCCATTCCTTATGCTCCCTAAACATTAACAGTATCAGTTTCCATGCCTGCATTTCGATACAGGAAGGCAATAAATTCGCTTTGTGAAAAGTGCTTTGAGACACCAATTAATTGTCTGCAGGCGACGGTGCTCAAAGGGAACTCAATTTGGTGAATCGTTGATAAATTCCTGCCTAAAAGCTTAGTAGCTTCTCAGATTTAGCAACATTTATGAGAAAATTGCAACCATGTTTTTGTTTGTAGAAATTCATCCAGAAAAGTTTCTGCTAGCTTAACTTTCATCAATCTTCAAACTGAAATCTCTCTTACTGTTGTCTGTGAGATACTGACTGTTCATCCCTACTTCGCACGACCCGGAAAAACCAAACTTTTCAGTTGAGTGTAAAGATGTTTTAACCGATCCAAATTCAGGGACTAGTACCTGTGTCTATGTTGAGTCCGATCTCTGCTCCGGCTCCAGTGAAGGCACCGCTCCACGCCGACCCCGTCCCTGACTCCCCCTTTCCCCCCAGGTCACACGGCGAGGTGCTGGTTCCCGGCACGGAGCTGCCAGACGACAGCCTGTGATGCGACCTCACCGACGGCACCAGCAGAGAGCCGTACCTTGGGTCGAACGTCGCGCCGTACATCTCGTGAACTCCGGGACGAGTGTAGGGCGAGCTCTGAGTGCTTATGGCGCCCCCTAGCGAGTAAGGGTGGTGGTGATGGTGGTGGTGGTGGTGTGATGGGTGCCAGGTGTCAGGGCTGGGCTGGTGCAGGTGGCTGTGCAGGGAGGTGGAGGAGTAAGGGTCCCCTGGGAAGGAGATCTCTGAGTGGGGGGCAGACAGAGCGCTGCCCAGCGTAGAGGAGACTGAGGGCTGGTAGGAGCTGTTCCAAAACGATGGAGGGAAACTTCTCTGACTCATAGGAAACGATCCATCTGAGAAAACACAAATTATGTGGCAATGAAGAAAAAAAGTAAAATCTTAGAATTGAACACCAGCAGCACATAAAACCAAAAGCAGTTCGCAAAAGGCAAGCTTCTCTTTAAAGTCATGCAGCGAGGACATTTCTTAAATTTTGACAAGTCTGGAAATTGCTTGAGTAGTTTAGGTCTTGCTCTATCTTTAGTTTTAATTTCATATGTTTATTGTATAAATATATTTTTTTCCAAACAAAAAATAATTATACAAGTAATACCCAATTAATACTGTAATTTCGTGCAACCAGATTTAATCTAATGGGGGTTTATGGTTTACAAAAATAGAGTAAAACTTATAATCGGTTTATCACTATTTGAACAGAAAACCTTAATTTAAGTGGTGGGAATTGTTTAATTGAGGCATAAAGAAAAGTGTAATTAGGTAACACAGAACAACAAAGGGATGAATCAATGTAGTGCCGCAGAGGTGGAAAAAAAATCCACAAAAAATATCATAAATTGTGCTTAAATATAAATTATTAAATCTGCACCAGTCGATCAGCCAGAAATGGATCAGAAATGGCTTATTTTCCCTCCTCGGCTGCAGGTTATTGCAAAGGTTCAATGTTTTTCTTCTACTCAAAAGGCATTTTTGGTCCATCACATATTAACTAATAGCGTGCGCTCTTAATTGATCTTTCTTTGTGTTTGATGAAAAACAGTCAAAGCATTGCAACATAACAACAAAGAATTACTTTAATTCCTTTATTTAGTTTATGTTTGTTTTTTTGAAATCAAAACAACTAAAATAATCCGAAAAACTATTTGACATTTTTATCTTTCATCTGTCATTTTCTTTGGGAAAAAGAAATACAAATTTAAAGATAAAGATTGAAGTTTGCATTTCAGAACTAAAAGAAAACGAGAAATCTATAAAAGGCAGTGAAAGTTGTATTACTGCAGCTTTAAGAACAATTACTATAAGACTGCAGGCCAGATTATTCTACAATGGAAAAAATCTAAATCTTAATTTAGTCATTTTTTCTTAAAATAAGTATATTTCTTCTTGAATTGAGGAGATAAAAGAGACATTCTGCCAATGGAACAAGACAATTTAGATATAAAATAATGAAAACAAAATTGCATTGTCTTTTTTCAAGTGCATATTATCTAATTATCTTATTTTAAGAGTAAAAATACTAATTCCATTGGCAAACTATCTCATTTACCTACTCAAATTAAGGGTAAATACACTTAATTAAAGATATTTTTACTTATTTCTAGATCGTTTTTCCAGTGTGCTGCAAATATAACAGCATTAAAACTATATAAAAAGAAATTAAAACCGACTTAGAACCAATTACTGTAACATAATTTTTGCAACATCTCTTTAGGTAGTTATCAAACAAAAATAGAGTTATAGAGTTATAGATACAATAGTCTCCCTGTTACTTATGGTTCTACATTTTTTGCAACTCACTTTAAATCTGCAGCTACAGTAGGCACAAAACCTCTTAAACCTCACCAAAAAAAAACAGAATTAGATCTGCAGTTTGGACTTCAGGTTAAAATTAGAACTGTAATGTCTGGAAAAACTATATTGAAATAGAAACTGACACAAAGTTCAGCTTGAACACTGCCTTCTTCCACGCACCTCTTGCAGCCTTGTGTCCGCTCGGCGGCGGGTACACAGTCGTCTGGCTGAGGGCTCGGCTGAAATGCTCGTCCACCACCGTGCTGATGTCACCCTGGAAGTAGGTGAAGAGTACGCAACGGGAGCTCAGGTACTCGGCACCCGGCGGCAGCTCCTTGTCCTCCTCTTTGATCGTCGGGGGCCCCGAGGGGCGGAGCCGGCTGCTGATCTCCTGAGGGTCTTGCATTTTAGAATACAAAGCCAGCTTCTGCAAAAGATAGAGAGTGTTGTTTGTTTTGATGCAACTTACTGCCTATTATTGCCACCCTAAAAAAGCCTTGACACCTGACCTGCAAACCTCATAAAAGTCTATTTTAGGAACTGGAGACATGGATGATGTTTAGTGTGAATTCCACATGGATAAACAAGGCAGAAACTTTAAGATGTTTTATGCCTCGATGTATCAGTAGATTAATGTGAGAATGCTTGAAGCTGATAACACCACTTTTTTATATATATATTTCAGATACAAAACCGAAATGCATGTCCCTTTCTTACACTTTAATGTCCAAACTTTCTGTAAAATCAACAATCAGCTGTGAAACAGTTTTAATATGATGGAAACCTCATCCAAAAAGTGTTTAGGTGACAGACGCTGTGAGTTCTCACACCATGGGAGATATGTCTGCATGATGACAAACAGCTTTTATGCAAATTCAAGGAAAAAACTGATTTAAAAAAAGTTTATAAACACTAGAAAACCCTGCTGGGGTTCAGGGTCCTGGCAGTCAGAATTTAAAGTGAATTCTTGAATGAAAATGATCTGAAAACTGTTTCTTTTTTGTTTAAATAATCATCACATTATAACTAGGCTTTATATGTATAGTTATAATAATATGCAAACAGGAAGAAAGAATATTGCAATTGAAAATATATTTTTAAATAAATATTCTACAAAATTATAACGCATTTTCAAACCAGAAAGTAAATAATTAGGTAAAATTTGTATATTAAAAGTTTAAGTCCGAACTAGTTTAGAATTTAATTTATTTAAAATGTTTAAAATGATCCCTCAAAAAAAAAAGGACTTTTTATTTTCCTGCGAGCTGCACTTTTAAGAGTTTGAAGCGTTCAGAAAGTTCTTCAAAACATACATTTCTAAGTTGTGTTAACGAGGAAAAGGTCTTTAAATGATAAAGTTTAGGTAGGATCGGACCTGCTGACCGCTTTATTAATTAATAGTAAAAGAATCCGTGCAGAAGTGCTCCGTACCTGGTGGTGGTAGGGACTGTAGGAGCTGAAATAAGGCTGAGGACCGAACACTTGGTACATCACATCCAGGCAGCTCATGGCGAAGAACTCACCGAGAAGAACCAAACTTCATGGAGAGAGCAGCGCAGATTATACGGACAGAGGAATCACTAAAGACTAATCCGGTGCACAACTCCACTGCGCGCTTCCTGTGCGCTCTTTACGCACCGGACTGTGGCTCGGCTCAGTGACCGAGCAGCCCCACGCTGAACGCTCCCACTGCACACACCCACAGCCGCCAATCAGGAGCCAGAGCTCCACCCATGCCTTAATGGGATCTCAATTGCAAGACATGAAACAGCCAAGAAGCTCCTGCTGAGGAAAACTTTCTTTTTCTTTTTCTAATTTCTATTTTATTCTACGGTACAAAAGAGGATTAGGGCCACTGGAAAAAAAAAAGGTTTACTGATTTTAAAATTTTATTTCAATTTAGTATGGGAAAAAAGTCAGAATTCTGACTTCTTTTTCAGAATTCTGACTTTAATCTTGGAATTTAATCTCAGAATTCTGACTTTAATCCCAGAATTCTGACTTTAATCTCAGAATTTTGGAACTTAAAGGGATAGTTCGGTATTTTTGACATGAATCTGTATGGCATCCCCATCACCAGCGGCATGCAATCACACTGACTTACCCCTGGCAGCGTCCTGTGAGCAGAGTTATCGTCCAGTTTTGGTCAAGCCGAAAGTAGTCCGACAGGTTTTTAGAGCCAGCGAAATAAAACGTTTCTCTTCCCAAAACATTATGTGTTCAAAAGAGTGATATTTTTGCATCCCAAAAACATTGTAGTGGAAAAAGTCCCACGTCGTTATCAATTGGTCCTATTTTCTCTCTGTTCGTATCAGTGCGCGCCGCCATTCAGACAGCGAGCCCAACAACAGCCATGTCTCCCTCCGCCGCGGAGGGAGACATGGCTGTTGTTGGGCTCGAAAATATCACTCTTTTGAACACATAATGTTTTGGGAAGAGAAACGTTTTATTTCGCTGGCTCTAAAAACCTGTCGGACTACTTTCGGCTTGACCAAAACTGGACGATAACTCTGCTCACAGGACGCTGCCAGGGGTAAGTCAGTGTGATTGCATGCCGCTGGTGATGGGGATGCCATACAGATTCATGTCAAAAATACCGAACTATCGCTTTAATATAGATGGGCACCATGAAGGAAGAGATGTGGGAGCACTCAGCTTCACTGACAAAGATGTGAGTTGTTTGGGAGGGCCAGTGACACAATGGTGGAAACTGACGGAAATAGGCAAATTCTGAGATTAAATTCTGAGATTAAAGTCAGAATTCAACAGAAAAAAGTCAGTATTCTGAGATTAAAGTCAGAATTCTGAGATTAGAGTCAGAATTCAACAGAAAAAAGTCAGTATTCTGAGATTAAAGTCAGAATTCTGAGATTAGAGTCAGAATTCAACAGAAAAAAGTCAGTATTCTGAGATTAAAGTCAAAATTCTGAGATTAAAGTCAGAATTCTGAGATTCAAGTCAGAATTCAACAGAAAAAAGTCAGTATTCTGAGATTAAAGTCAAAATTCTGAGATTAAAGTCAGAATTCTGAGATTAGAGTCAGAATTCTGAGAAAAAAAAGTCAGAATTCAAGAGAAAAAAGTCAGAATTCTGGGATTAAAGTCAGAATTCTGACTTTTTCCCCATACTAAACTGAAAAAATCAGTTAACTTTTTAAACTGTTTTTCCAGTGGCCCTAATCCTCTTCCGTATAAATGTCCTCTTTCTGTGTACTCCTTTCTATGCACCTCTCGAAGGCTTTTAATGTCCTGCAGCGCTGCACCACTACAGCACTTTTAATTGTATCTGTATATTTGTATTTGTTGTATTGTTTTATGGCTTTGTTGTAAAGCACTTTGGGTACCATTTAGCTATTGTAAAGGGCTATACAAATAAACTTGATTGATATTGATCATTTTTCATGTTTCTTGTTTTTTTGTTTGTTTCCCGTTATATGATTTCACTTGTATTGTGCAAAGGTATTTGAATATTGCTCAGTCCTGAATAATTCCCTTCAAATAAAACATTTATTCTAATCTTATCACTCTTTCCCTGAGCAAAAAGTAGTTTATTCAAGTATACTAAAAGTGCAAAAATTTCATACTTAAAATCAGGCAGTGCACTTAGAGTTGACTTATTCTAAACTATATTTCATATAGCCTACTTAACAATAGTATAGTTAAGTGTAAGTGACTATACTATTGTTTACTTTATTGTTTACTTTAGTAATACTTCAAGTACACTAAAAGTACATTGTTCGGTATACTTTCTAATCTTATACTTAAGTATTCTTAGTAGAATTTACTTCAGGTATACTACTTTTTGCTGAGGGAATTCCTATAGTTTCATTTGTCTGTTTGAAAGCAGTATTTTAGTTCAGACTTTGAGGCCTTTTCTTCAGGTTTGTCAAAACTCCTTTCAAGCGATTACAAAGCTTGAGGAAAATAAAGGAAACAGGGCCTTAAAATGAATGATAAACACTTTAAATTAAAAATAATTTATCAAAGATTTTCACAAAACTTTCTTCTGTTTGCACAGCATTCATACTATAACTCTGAAGAAAACATTGGATGAAATCTCTCTTTTGTATTTTTCTGTCTCTCAGGTCCATGAATATATGTTACTGTATATGCGTTTAAAGAAAAGCTAAATGTACTGGTTCTCCATAAATAATAATTAAAACACATTCTTTTAACTGTTTTTTTTTATCATAAAAGATTTCTAAATAAACACAGTCAATCCCAAATATTTTTTTATTGATATATCAAGTTATAACAAAGACTAAGGAAAGAAATGTTTTATATATATTATATTTATAATTATATTTTCAAACAAAAACCTACAGTGTAATAAGAGTGGGGTGCCACCCAATTCATCGCTATCCCTGGAGACTGTAGAATCCAGCACTGCAAAAACAACAACATTGCTTAAATTAAGTGTATTTACCTTTAATTTGAGTTGGTAAATAACATGATTTGCCAGTGGAGTAAATATATTTACTCTTAAAATGAATAAATTAGATAATATGCAATTGAAAATAAGACAATGGAGTTGTTTTTTTTCTTATTTTAAATATAATTGTCTTGTTATGTTTAAAAAGTGTCTCACTTACCTCTTCAGTTCAAGAAAAAATACACTTATTTAGATTCCAAATCTTACAGTGAGTGTATGCTTCTCTAATGTCGATCTAGAAATAAGTAAAAATGTCTGAAATCAAGTGTCTTTACTCTTAATTTTAGTAGGTAAATGAGATAGTTTGCCAATGGAATTAGTATTTCTACTCTTTAAATAAAAAAAATTAGATAACATGCACTTGAAATAAGACAATGGAATTGTGTTTTCTTATTTTAAATGTGAATTGTCTTGTTCCATTGGCAAAATGTCTCCTTTACCTTCTCGATCAAAGAACAAATGTACTTATTTTAAGAAAAAAGGACTTTGGGCCAGATCTATCAAAGGTTTGCGTGTATAAAAACTTGAGCCATTTCACTGCGCACGCTAAAAAATGTACAAACTGATCTATCAACAGCGTGCTAAAAGGATTTGGTCTTTAAAACGTGTTAAATTGCGCCTCTTATCCATTTAGTACTTTTTCTGTAATGAATATGCAATATGGGGCGTTTACACGCAAAAGTGCGTCTTGTGGGAGGAGAACATGTAAATATATTAATTTAGCACTCGCAAAGTGATTTATTAAACCTGAAAGCAATTTTGCTAACGGTATCTGACTCTATATTTAACACGTTTCAAAAGAAGGAGCAAATGGTCTGTATGCGTAATTGCGCACACATGGCAGCGGTTATTGTCGCAAGAAGGAGACATCGAAATGAAGCAAGGAGACGCAGAGAACGCATTTTTTCACTCCATGTGAATATTTTTGGAATGAACCAGGAAACGATCATCAAAACATATCGTTTATCCAGCATTGCCATTTTGGAGCTGTTGGGGGAACTGGATTTGGAGCCAGCCACAAGGAGGACCCACGCAATACCAGATATCACAAAACTCCTTGCAACATTGCACTTTTTTGCATCTGGGATCTCCCAATCTAGTTTTTCAGAAGTGCTGTCCGACGTTCTAAATGCCATGTCGCTCTGAGAACCCCGACCTCCCCACTGCGCCTGTGGAGCAACATGCTAATGCTGCGGGGATGCGTACTCGCAGTAATCTCATCCACAGTCCCATTGTGAGCCATTTGGTATGTGCATTTTTCTACAGGCCAATACAAAACACCTGTTTTTTGTTTTTTTTGTTTTTTACTGCAGTGAAGTAGAAATTCAGCCACATACCACCTTAGGGAATATATATATATATATATATATATATATATATATATATATATATATATATAATTTTTTGGGGGGGGATTGGGTGGGGGTGTCACTGTAAGATTTAAATTTCTTAATGCACTAGTTTGTACAAACTACAAACTACTTTGCCGCAAACCACAAAACGAGCAAAACCATCATTTAAATAGGGCGTCTCCAACAGTTTCGCACCTGCCACCAGTTACGCAGTCGCTCTTGTTAAATCACCCGCAAACCATAGTTCAGCCCCTCACGCAAAATTCCAGTTTGCAAGCGCAAATTACTGCACGCAAAATTGGATCTTGATAAATCCAGCCCTTTGATTTTTTTCCAGTGCAGCTTTTTATTTCATACAACCTTTTATCTAATGTGTTCCTTGTATAAATTCAGTTGGTCTGTGAAAGTAGTGTTTTGTTGGAGGACATAATTAAACAAACAGCATCATGAAAAACCCAAAGGACGATAGCAAACAGGTCAGAGAGAACATCGTGGAGAGTTTATAGCAGACTTCTGCATCAAAAACTTTGAACAACACATATTTCTTTGTTTAATTAATCAGCTAAAAAACAAAAACAAACAAATTGTACAATTGTAAACTTTAAAGACATAGTGGTCAACTGAAAGGCCAGGCAATTAAAGCAGCCCAGGGGTCAAGACTCCACAGAAACTGCATTGACTTACAACTCGGGTGGGAGAATCTTTCAACAGAACAACTACACTGGAAAAAATCAAAATCTAGATAAGTCGTTTTGTTCTTAAAGCTACAGTGTGTAATAATTACAGGGATATACAGTCAGAAATGTAATATATTATACATAACTATGTTATTTATTATCATCTACGAGCTCAGCCTCTTAACCTTAATATTTGCGTTGCCTTAGAATTCGTTATTTATAATTACATAGGAGCGGGTCTCGCAGCCATGGAGGCAGACATCTTTGCGCTACGGCAGCGCAGAGCCAACAAACTAGCGATTGCGAGATCGCCCATTACGCTCGAAAGTAACTACGGCAAGTTGAGAGAGATGAACTGAGACGGTACTGAACACACAGACTAATGAAATACTATCTGTAAAATTATCTATGTAAACAAACCTCATCACTTGAGAAGGTAGGTGAGGCGGACGTCGTGGAAGACATTTTGTCCCGTAACGCTCGCCGTACTGTTGGGGGGGAGAAGCGGTGGGGGGGAGATGTTCATGTTGCTGCAGTCTGCAGTCTGACCGCTAGATGTCGCTGAGAATTACACACTGTAGCTTTAAAGAGAAGAATTAATAAGAATTTCAGTCTCTTACAAAATGCTCTACTCAACTCAGTTTGTTTATACAGAGCCAATTAACAACACATTTCATCTCAAGGATCTTTAAAGAGTCAATTTAATCAAATCATCTGGTTGAAATTTTTCTGTCTAAGGAAATCCAGCTGATTGCATCAAGTTATTTATCTCCTTGATGAGCATGGAGTGACAATGAACTGACACTGATGGAGTGATCATAAAGACTCACGCACGTGCTGCTTCATTTCTGATGCTGGAACAAGTTTAGTTCTGATGTGTGGCTGAAACATCTTCGCTGTTCTAGCTGTGCGGTCGAAAAGTGGGTCTGATGCGCGTTGGGTGGAGTTACCCTATCCTTTCTTTGCCTGTAAAAATGGAAGCTCTACTGTAATTGCTGTTATAAATGGGTAAAAAGGAGTTTTAATATGTTTTTAAGTGAAAAATTAATCTTTGCGTGTGTGAGCTGTGATTGACACTCCATCAGACGCTCCTCTGGCTGTGATTGGTTATTTGACTCGTCCCGAATTATTCTTTCCAGATGGAAATACAGGCAGTAGGCGGGACCAATTGAAGCAGTTTTTTTCACAGGTTACATATCACATGTACTGCTGTCTGGGCATAGGGACAGTTTTAGCCAATATGACAAAAAAGTGATTTTTAAAAACTTACAGACTTCAGCTTTAATAGAGATTACGACCCTGGCTTCAAATATTATTCCAGAGACGCTCAGACCCCTTTACACCGGCTGTGGTCTGTCACTGGGAATCCCATTCAACAGCTACTTCTGGCCCGGTCGCCTCTTTGCGGTTTTCTGCTGCTGATCACGGCGGCATGGAAAACGTTTTTCATGTACGTAAGCCAAACTGCAGGCACCAGAATAATAAAAGCAAACATATTCGCAGAGGGCGACAGTGGCGTTGGATGTAGGAGTTTGCCCTGAAATTGAAGGATTGACGGTTCAAGCCCCGACTCCGACTTTCAGTGTCGTTGTGTCCTTGGGCAAGAAGCTTCACCCGCATTGTCTACTGATGGCAGCCAAGCCAACAATTGCCCCTAAAGACCCCCCTGTCAGAACCATAACCCAGTGTACGGCAGCCTCACTTCTGTCAGAGAGCCCCAGGGCAGCTGTGGCTACAATGTACCTTGCCACCATCAGAGTGTGTGCCTGAATGGGTGAATGAATGTAGTGTAAAGCGCTTTGGTCAAGTCTCCTGACTTGAAAAAAGGCGCTATATAAGTACATACCATTAACCATATTCACCAGGCAGGTTTTGACATTTTAAGTTAATTTAGGCATTAATAAAGTGTTTCAGAGGAGCGATCATGGTGATCTGCATCAGCAGTGCTGTGTCTGTCTCCCTGCTAGCTCCCAGATCAGCTTCTCTAAATGGTTAATGTGGCGCATCGACCAGCAAAAGTTAAAGTTTTCCAACACAAGCAGCTGCTGCTTTCGCAGCGCTGCTCCTGCTGCTCAAAACACGCTGCAGGACCTTTTTCTGCGCCTTGACGCTGGTCAACCATTAACTTTGCATGTAAACTGGCTGCTTCTGCTGCCTGAGTGAAGTTGGCCCCCCCACCTTCATCAAATCAGATAAAATTAGTGTCAAACGTTTGTGCTGGTTTGTGCAGCAAAAAATTTTCGTTTGTGCCGCTTTAATTTTAAAGATATAAAGAGAACGAAACGAAACGAAAATTTTTGTTGCACAAACCAGCACAAATGTACTGTAGCACAAACGTTTGACACCAATTTTGTCTAATTTGAATAAGGGGGGGGGCTGGCTGACCATTTGACCTTTGATCTTTTGCCCTTTACATTTTCATTAATATCTTCAAATCCAAAGCAGCACAAACGAAATTTTTTGCTGCACAAACTAGCACAAACGTTTGACACTAATTTTGTCTGATTTGAAGAAGGTGGGGGGGCAATTTCACTCAGGTGCTTCTGCTGCTTGCGGTCTGAACGTAGCGTCAGAGCTGCATTTAATGCATACATTTCTTTTACAAAGCAATGACTTGGTTTTCCTGAAAACCTATACATGCAATACCCTCTACTAATTTTATTTGTAAAACCGATTTCAAACCTGTGTCATGTTTTCCTTCCAATTTACAATAATAATCTCCTTTGTTTGGATCTACCGCAATAAAGCTCTCATAAAATATTTTCAAATTGGAGGCTATGATGTGACAAAAAATTTATATTTTCCAGAGGTGTAAACAGACTTGGAAGAATTATTCAGTTGTGTGAGAGGAAAGGGCTGAAGCATTGCTTCAGTTTTTTCAGATTTTTTCACACCTACATCCCTCAACTGAATCAAGAACATTTTATTAAAGATGGTTGGTTACAAAAAAAATAGGAAAAATCATACATGCGAAAAAAGTTGACATTTTTAGAAATATTCAGAAACCTGAAAAACCTATACATGGGACAAAACTCAGTAATTACAAATATGTTTGGCTCTTCAATGAAAAACATACATAGTTTGGATAAGATTTTAACTTGTTGCAAAAAGAACTAGTCTAGTTGAGAGAAAACCAGTTATTCATCCCCATATCCCCCTGGCTCCTTCTACAGAATGGGATTTTCAAGCCTTGATGATATGTAATCCCTCTAATGATTCCTTTGTCTGTCAGTGAGTCTCTTACCATGAGGCACATGCCCCAAAAATATTCAAAAAAGGAGACTAGTATGGATTAAAGATCCTGGGACAGAGATAGACCTGACATTATCTAAAATAAAACCATTGATTATATCAGTCATCTCAAGTTTAAATAAACAAAGCGCTTCAAATGAAATGTTATATATAGAATGGGTGCAGTGCTGCTCTCATTCCTTCTAGTTGCAGATTTCCAAAGCAGCTGCAAAGAATGTTACAGCCACCACCTGCTAATTGAATGAGTAAACAAATTAAACTAACCAATGACTGGAATGTTAAGCTGCAAACTCCTGGGATCTCTTAGCAGCCTCCTAAATTCAAGAGGTCAGATATTTGGTACCAGTTTGGAGCCGTGATCTTTCTGGTCTTCAGTATAGCAACCAAAAGCTGTACTGATCACATTTAAAAGGGTAAGGTGAGAAACAGACACTGATTTGATCAGGTTACTAGAATAACAATACATGTTTTGCGTCTCTTAGACTTAGAGATATAGACTTAGACTAACTTTATGCAGCAGCTTAGCAGTGAAAAGGAACATTTCCATTCATAAAGTGCAGCAGTGATCAAAAATGTAAACATTATAGGAGAAACATGGTGCAAAAGGCATTGATGTGGAAGGTTCAGAGTAGTGCAAGATAAATACAAAGATATGGTGGAAAAATTCAGTAAAAACACTGAGTTGAGTTCTATTTTGAAGATTCATCACGCAGTGCAAGTATTATGTGTCATGAAGCGCGGACAGATGGACCCAGTATTCAAGGAGAGACAGTCAGTAGGAAAGTTCAAAAAGTTTATTAGATAAAACAAAAACTAAAGTGGAGCTGTGGCTCACAGACACAGCAGGATGGGGAGCAGGGTACCGCCCAATCACAGACACTATGCAGGAGAAACACAGGTAAGTGACCACGATCATCTGACAGAAGATGATTATCTGAGTTGGCCACTTACCTGGTTTAACAGTCCAGTCCAAGAATGTCTCCAAGTGCTGCAGTCCCAGAGGACATGCTGGAAGCCGATCCTGGTCAGGGATCCAGAACTGACAGGAACAAGATTCAGACCAGGCTTCCAGGCATCAACAAGCTCCCAGGCAGGTTCAGAATCTGACTGGGACCGGAAGCATGACCAGGTGGTCATACACAGGAGCAGGCTCAGTGGAAGAGGGTAGCCGAGACAGGACGTGGAACCAGAATTTGATGCAGGAACTTTAAACTGGTCTCCTCCCTGGAGCCAGGCCTACTGGAATAAAAACTGAACCTCCCCACATATAGAGCCAAAAACCCAGAGGACTCCACGGGGGAGGAACAGTGGACGATCAGGAGGCGAGACAAACAAAAACCCTCTTTCCACTGGCTGCTAGGATCCAGGACAAGAACCAAGGAATAAAACTAACAGACAGGCTAACAGAAAGACAAATAATGATCTGGCTCTGAATGCTCAGGCTGAACTGAATATAACCAAGAGGAAACAGGTGAGAGGAATAAATTATAATTGAGGCAGGGAGGGAAAACTACAGGTGAAAGGAATTACTAGTTAAGGAGGAGCAAACAGGCCAGATCATGACATTATGTTATTAGAGTCTCGATTTGTGAACAGCCTTGTGGCATTGGGGAAAAAGCCGTTACAGAACCTGCTGGTCCTGCATTGAATGCTGCAAAGTCTCTTCCCTGACGGCAGCAGGGAGAACGGTCAGTGGCATTTCATTCAAGGTTGATTCCAAATCTTTCAAATTTTACCAAATGCTTCGATTTTTAACATGAAATTAGACTAAATTTCTTTTCAGCTTCAAACCTCAGACATCAATGACAACTGGAGATGGGAATTCCTCCACATCTGAGAGAATTGGCTCATTTGCCTCCCTCAGAACAAAGAGAGAGCTTTTCACAGCAAAAATAATTTAGAGGTAAGTAAAAATGTCTTAAATGAAGTGTATTTACCCTTAATTTAAGTTGGTAAATAAGATGATTTGCCAATAAAATTAGTATTTTTCCTCTTAGAATAAGATAATTAGATAATATGCACTTAAAATAAGACAATTCAAAGTTTGTTCTCATTTTTAATGTTAATTGTGTGGTTCCATTGGCAAAGTGTCTCGCTCACCTCCTCAAATCAAGGAAAAACACACTTATTTTAAGAAAAAATTACTTATTTGCAGTATTTGAGTTTTTTGATTATTTTGTTTCATATAGCAATTCATCTGCCATATTAACATTAATTACTCACAAATTGAATTACCAAAGTAATATATTTTTTTTGATCATTAGTCATATAAATATGCCTTTGTTTATCCATTCAGACAGAGTAACCCTTTATTAATATCAGGTTCAATTGCATGTATTTTCTTTCCAATGGTAATGGGTAAAATAATCTTGTTTGTTATGTGCCTGTGCTGGTAGTTTGTAAAGCCAGGACACTCAAGAACCTTGGAGGTTATGACCTTATTGTGGAAGATTTTATCCACTTAAAAAAAAAATGCACATGCAAATATTGAACGCATTCGAGAGCATGCACAAGCCCATTTGTCCTTGTGCACCCTCTTTTTAAAAAAAATGCTGCTCTCATAGCTCATACAAGATTGCTGTGCCCGAAAGTCCGCCCTAACCCCTAAATCCCTCATTCAGTATATAGTGTGGGGACTACACTATATATACTGGACTTTATAATGAACTCCGTTAAATTACCGGTCGGTAGGGATGGGAATCGAAAACCGGTTCCTGTTCAGAACCGGTTCCGTATTTTCCGATTCCATGGCATCGTTTGGCAGCTCGCTGAACGATACTTTTTTCGATTCCCACAGCACCAGAGCCTAAAGCACCGGCTCTGGGGAGCACGACTTACGTCACGTTTTTTTACGCAAGTTACGCATTTTCGATTCCCGCAGCACCAGAGCCTAGAGCGCCGGCTCTGGGGAGCACGACTTACGTCACGTTTATTACGCAAGTTACGCACATGGCGTTCAGTAAGCAAGTACGACGTGACTAGGCAAAAAAAGAAAGCAAAAAAATGGCGCCACACCAAGTAAAGAGATCAAAAGTTTGGCTTCATTTTAAAAACGAAAAAGATGGCAAGAAGGCTCTTTGCAATCATTGCAAAGCTACAATTTCAATCGCGGGAGGAAATACTTTGAACATGCTGAAACACCTCTGCGCACAACATGGGATAAATTTTATTGAGTGCCGTGTTTTTGATGCCTTCCGGGAAGAGGCTAAAATTTCTACAAGGACAGAGGGCAAGTCTGGTAAGTAGCAAGTTTTACATCACTGGCTATGCTTAATGTTGTTCCTGGTATATCATATCCCATTTCTAGAAATAAACTCATTTCCTAAAGAATCGAATCATTTCATAGAATCGAAAAGGGAATCGGAATCGTGAAAATCTTTTCAATTCCCAACCCTACCGGTCGGACAGATGATCACTGCTTTTTGCTCCCCTAAATGTAATTAGCCGCCCGACAGCTACTCACTGTGGCGGCAAATCCCATACTGCTTTGCAAGGAGAGCTTTCCATGCAAAGCATTCTGGGATATATCTGCCTATTCTGAGGCCTTTCTTTTCTTCTCATATACTTCATAGACACTTTTTCTCTTACAATTCTCGGCCATTTTCAAAGAACCGCGATGAGAAAGGTGAGCTTCAATGACCGTCTGAAACCGTAGCTCACCAAAGATATACACCTGAGAGAGCGTGAGCATTCGCACAAAAAGATAGCTAATCGGACAAGCACGTAGGATGTCCTTACATAAACATATCACCAGAATGATTGACAATTAAGAGGACCACTTATTGAGATGATCCACCCAGAAAAAGAACATCCTCCACTATACCTTTAAAGTTCCAACTGGGATTTTAAAAAAAGGCATTTGGAAGGTTTAGGGTTGGTGAGATAAATAAAAGTTCACAAGGAGAGATAAACAGGATGACTTGGCAGAAATAAAATATTTCTAATGAAGGATAAGGAGCGCAGATTACCTGAAAAGACTTTGTAGAAACGATGGAGGATCAATTAAAAGTGATTGTAAGGAAGGAGGAAGAATTAAATAAAAAGGAAAGCATAAGGACAAGGAATGGCATGAAAAAGCTGTAGACAAGATTAGAAGTAGAATTAAAACTAAAAATAAGGGATGAGTGGAATGAAGAGAGGTTAAAAAAAATTTTGAAAAATTATTTAGTCATCTAGAATCAAAATTAGTTAATAGGATGTAATTGTCTTGATGACCTAAAGTAAACTGCTCCAAAACTCAAATTTACACATTAACCTTAAATCCAAGTATTTATAAATTATCTTACTTATTTTTACATTTAGTGACCAACAACCAGGAATATCTGTAATAATATCTTTATTGTAATCTGTATTAATATCTAATTGGCCATTTCTCTGCATGTCTGAGAAAACAGTTTCATCACCTCCACCGTCTCAATTTTAAAACTGACAGATCCTCATTGTTTTCATTTAAATGCTACTGTTTTTTTTATTTTAAATCTATTTCCTTTTTTAACAAATTACCTTTTACCATAACTTGTCAGTGTTTGAACTCGATGAGTTGGTGAATTTGTCTCTTTTTTTCTCTGTCCGTGTCGGAAACCTAAACAGCTTTGGGCCCGCTGTCCTTCCTGAAACCACCAACTGGATCTGAACCAAGTCTATTCAAAAATCCATTAAATTGTACCACCAACACTTTTCAACATAAATGTATGTTGAGCAGTGATAATGGAAATCAGTAAAATCATCCTTACATGGTTTGATAGTTCAGGTTAGATATATAAGTGCATGTCTGGATGTGAAAAACCTTCTAAATTAGTGCAAAAAACTTGCTATGGCTGAAATAAGTTTTGCAGATTAATCAAAGAAACTTAAAGTCCTTGTTCTAATTATTGTCCTTCTGGCCTTTAAGTGTCCTTTTGGATGGCCCTTCCAACAAGCAGCACACCTGTTCCCCTTCATGAGCGGCCTAGAAAAGCTATTAAAACCCAAAATATCTTCCACAGCTCAGTTCATCTAACAGGCTCCTTTCAATGATAAGTCTCTGAGTATTATTGAACTGGGTTGGCCAAGGTTCAATGAGGAATTTTCAATCAGGACTTGCGGTGTCGTCTCTGCTGTCACTCATGGGTTTGATGGAGCTTAGAGAAGGTTATTGGAAGAAGCAGGTGTTTGATGCTCTTCACATGAAATTAGTTTACAAAAAAAACAAAACACCCAATGACTGCCTTTAAGCAGATTTAGGGCAGGACAAGATCATGGCCCTTTATTTTTCGATTCTTAAATCTTTAACTTTACAATGTGCGTGAAAAGCTTTATGTTGAGATGCTTTAAATGATACCGCTCTCAAATTGTATCCATCCTTTAAAGCGGCAATTTTATACCTATCATACCACTTGATTAATTGATCAACGTCTATGTAACTACCTCTATAAAAGCGTGACATTTTGTAGTCTGTTGGTCTTGAGCAAACCGTGTTAAAGGAAAAGTATTATTACCCACTGTTCAATAAATAAGTGTTTTAATTAAGAGTCATTTTCATTTGAATGTGATTTATTGGAGAAATCCATGTTTGTCGAAGAACACTACTGTTTGTGACGTCACGGTGCGGTATCGGCTGTTGAGTAAGTCCCAGTGCTGTATCTGGTGTTTGTCACAACGCGCTATTATCCAAGTCATCTTGAAAACATTCTTCTTCCAAATGTTGGCTACATATTACGTGTTTTTTCTCTGGCCAGAAGTTAGATGGCAAATCCTCCCTCTGAAGTTGGTAATCTAACGACGAACCCGTCAGTGGAGGATCAGGAATCGGAAAGGTGAAATAACCATTTGTTTTTCACTTTATCCGATGTATTGCAACATCCAACAGCCATGCACGTGGGCATTGTCAGTTTAACTATAGCACTCGCGAATTTCAGTGGTAAAGTCCTCTTGAAATCTTAAATAATTGTTGTTGATTGCAGGCGTGTCTATTAGTTCCCATTGATTTTGCTTGCAAAATGGTGCTAGGCGCTAGGCTTACCGCACCGTGACGTCACTGTCGGAAGAGGTCAGGAGTGAGGTGTTACAATATTTGGGCAAAAATGGCCGCTCCCAGACTCAATGATTACGACAGAACTGAACTATTGCTTTGATTTTTTTGTTTGTTTTGATTATCGTTAAATTCATTAAATCACAGCGAACATTGTAGTTTTAGGTATAGATAACAATCCATTGGTTATTCCTTGCTGACCAGACTTTTCCTTTAAAATGCTGTTAGAGTGATAATTATAAAATTATTATGTGGACATATGAAACATTGAAAGAAAGAAGATGCTACATTTCTATCCTATGATTCAATCAGGAGGGTCATAAACTTTTATGACCTGCATCTAGTTGGTCATGAGGCAGAGTCACACAGTTGTGTGACTTCCATCCAGCCAGATGGTCATTTCACACTGTCCTATGACCTGCATCCTGCCAGATAATCAGTACTGGGTTTTCTGTTTAAGGCCCGCCCTATTATGTTGTAGACAGTTAATAAAAGGCTTTGCTGTGAAGGGATCTGTGAGAAAGTGTGCTGGTTTGAGCCTGCAGTTTCTCTCCCCTGTGCAGAGGTTGACGTTTCCAAATCCCTGTCTGTGTTTGATCATTTCGTCCTCTTAATCTTTTAAACTCACATTTCTCTGGATTTAAACCCAACAATGCTAAGGAGAAAACAGCAAATAAACTCCAGTCCTGCTACTTCTAAATGTGTTTTTGCATCATTACTTCTGCCTAAAATATTAGCTTATTAGCAACAGTCAAGAGTTTATCTGCATTCTAATGAGTCAGTTTAAAATTTTAATTCAGTTTGGATACAGCTAACAGGACAGGACACTGGTCCCTGAGGATTTTAGTTTGGGACTACTGCTTTGATAGAAGCAACTGTTGCCACTCATCAATGTAACCAGCTCCTCTATCTCAATTATATAAATCCATGCTTTAATAAACAGAAAACATCCAATAAAGCTGTCAATCTATCAAGCAGAGGACATCCAAGAAAATTTGTCCAAAGGTAAGAACATGCGATGTTCAAAGAAACTGCCAGATTCTGAAGTACTCAGTTAGCATGTTTAAGGCTCAAGTTCATGAGAGGACAATTAAATCAGCAACTTGAGAAAGCACAGCATAGGCAGTTCAGGTTTCATTGAAACAATTTGATTTCTGTGACAATGCTCTTTAGATTATTAGGGGAAAGTAGAGATACAATAATGTATAGAAGAATTATTTTTGGGGAACATGGAAACAGCCCTAGCATCTAGTACCTTGTAGCACCGGTATCTACTGGCAAGCAAACTGGGCAGAAGGTTGATGATTTCGGTATATTTTTTGTCATTTGATTTGACAATGAACTCATCTGTAAAACAAAGTATTTTAAAATCTACTTTTTCAACATTTAAACCTGACCCAACTGTGTCATCAACTGGACTGAATGTAATCAAAATAAAGCTATCAGTGCACATAAGTATGACAGAGAAGTCAAACAATCAAATGCTTGCAATGAGCAAATCAAATGAGACCTAAAACTGGTTGAAATGCTGTCCTGGAACTGTTAGTCACAAAAAACAACCTGTTCAGATTATTTTGGATAACAGCGGTTCTACGAGCTGCCAGAAAACGGGATGTACATACAGTAGTTTCCTTAACCGAGTGTCATGATGAACCCTTTCCCTTCCCTGACGATTATTGATCGAACTTCTTTATTGTAGAGAAGGAAACTGTGTGGAAATGAAGCCCATGAAGTTTTAGATCAATTCAATGTTTGATTTTAAAGAGTATAATTGTCGTTTTAGCCTTTTATGCAGATGAGTGAACACATCATTAATGACAAATAGAACAACGTGTATAAAACATATGTCATCTTCCATTTACCAACACCGGGTGGCAGCAGTAACAGCAGAGACCAGACACCTCTGCCTCGAGAGAAACACTTCCTCCAGTGTGTCCTAGGCCCTCCCCTGGGTCTCCACCTGCTGGAACGTGCCCAAAACACTTCCAGAGGGAAGCGTCTAGGGGCATCCTCTTGATGTGGAGAAAAGTCGGCTTTATTCCTAGCCTCTTGTGGATGAGCGAGTTCCTCACCTTATCTCTAAGGGCCATCCCCTGGGAGTGTCCGCCCAACAGGAACATAGACCGACTGGTAAATCTGGCAAACTCCCATGAACCCTTGAGCATCCTGCAGAAGATGTAGCGCTGGTTAAATGTTCCACGGCCAGGACGAAAACCACACTTCTCCTTCTGAACCTGAAGTTCGACAACCAGCCGGACTCTCCTCTCCACCGCCATGGCATAGAGTTTCCCGATGAGGCTGAGAAGTATGACCTCTGGTTGGAACAAACCCTCTAGTCCCCGTTTTTCGTGAAGGGAAACCAATACCTCACTCTGCCAGTCTAGGGGCACTGTTCCTGACCATGAGTGTCAGCCATGACAGCCCAACTACATCCAGACACCTTCATCCAGAGGATTTCTTGCACCTCAAAGCCTTGCCACCATGGAGATTTTTGAGCACCTCTGTTACTTCGGCCTGTAAGATGTATAGAATTAGACATGCATAAATTCTCTCTGCATCTTGCTTACCTTGGAGGATGCTGGTGAAGATTCTCAGTCATCCAGGTCATAGTCGTTAAAAAACGTAAAAGAAAAAAGCAATCCCTTGGACTTTGTTTCCAAGTTTGAAGGTGTTGTGCTTCCCATCCAGGAAGCTTTTTCAATTCAAAATCTCAGAAATACCATTGAGTTTAAGGCTTTATAGAGTGCACCAAAGTAAAGCCTTGTTTTAGCTTAGAAACATGCACATTTAACCTGACGAGCAGGTCCGCACCTTTAGAATGGCGGTCGTTTTGTTTCTTTGCTAGCCTGTAATACCCGAAACTGTCAGGTTTCGGGTATTACAGCCCAACTACATCCAGAGACCCGAAAACCTACAGGAAATACCTTGGAGCTTTGCATCTGGACACCTCTAGCTTCTATACCTGGGGTCCACTACTTCTAAAGTCTAAAGAGTCATTAAAGTCATTCAAGGCCAGAAAAGTCACATCATCTTTTGATGAAAGGTAGTCTTTAATTTTTGTTTAAAATCTACCTTAGGAAATATGTTTTGATTTTAAAGAGCCAACACTCCATAAGATCTTATTTGTGGAAAATGTCACCAAGTTTTTAAGACAAGTAAAAAATCAATCTAAAATCAATCTAGGTCTTTCTAATGTTACTGTGTTATAGAGATCCAGTGCATTCACTCTCAAAACAGGTCTTTCAAAGGAACATCTTGTTGGAGATTCTCAAATATTTCAAATGAGAAAATCCCGACAGATCAATTTTTTAGATGACCTTTGCTGAAAAATAAAGGATTCACTGAGTCAAACAATTCAAAAAAGTGTGCTACAAATGTGGAAAACTCATGAAATCTTTTTTTTTCCTGCTCTGGTAATCCAAGAAATTAAATAAAATAAAATAATATAAGCTTTAAGGTCTCGGTACAAACAGCTCTTCCTTTCGGCCTTATAGGATGTAATGTCACCTGTGTTAAAAACAAATAAGAAGTAGTTCTCCTTTGCCAGGTGCTAACAAATCTTTATGAAAAATCAATCCTAAAACCTTTTTTTTTTTACATTGAAATGTCACCTCATAAATAATATGTCAGAAATACTTTAAATTCAAATGAACAAATTCAAATAAATACATCTAAACAAAAGAAAAAAAAATTCTCGTTTTTTTTTCCCTAACCAAAAAAAAAAGAAACATTTAATAAAAAGACAAAAATTTTCTTGGTATCAGTTTTTGTAATCTAAGTTCCACTAAGGCCAGAAATATATGTCAGATAGAGGTTTTTATCACATGAAAATTTGCTTTTATAACAAATGTTTTCATTCAATTAGGGTTTTTTGTTTTTAATACAAAGTGGGTAAAAAAAAGGAGAAATCCTTAGAAAAATATACCTAAATGCATTTATTTTAGAACCTGTGTTACTCCTTTCTTTTTTCTGCCACTTTAACAAAGTGACCCAAAAAAAGAACTCCACCCCACCAAACAGTGGAGCTTCTTCCTTGGATGCGATTAACAAACTTTATGATTTTTAATTATGTTTAAAAATGCCTTCAGTCTTCTCATCTACGCCTTGCAAAACATCAACAACAAATCTACATGTTGATTCTGTCATGGGATAGAGGGTGAGCAGCTGCATACAGGTTTCATGTATTTTCACAATGAAGCTCTCAAATCCTTTAATGCTGATCGTCTCCTTTGTTGCAGAGTTTTGGGGTTTTATTTGACCAGATGATGAGGAAGACCTGACCATGACCCAGCACTTACTTCCAGCCTACCAGCATTTTTATCAAGGACGGTGCCTCTGTCTGGATTCGAGTCATCTTTCTGTCCATCTGTGTGCTTTAAGAATGTTGATGTCAGTTGTTCAACGTTTAATTGCCCCGTTGCGAAGGCATTTGTTGTGTGGGAAGTGTGCACATCAAGAGATTTGGTTTAGATTAACATGTATTAAAAAAACATTTTTTGTGTTGCATTTCTTTGAGCATTTTTTATTTATTAATAAAAACTTTTCCATCCAAATTGCTTCATTGCTCAACTAATGTAGAGATTTGGGTATTAGACTAAGCTCCAGATAATGTTGTCCTTCACACCGCTAAGAATAGCTTGGGTAAGTCATGTCCATAAAAAAAAAAAAGAAAGAAATGCTTTGGGCGCCCCGTCCTACCCTGTAAGCCCAACTGTCTGGACAGCCGTCTCTGCTGGAGAAATATTTTCATTTCTAGTGTTCTACTTGTCAAACAATAAAAAATAAAAAAAATTAAAAAATCATGGATGGACTTGCTTTTCTCCCTTTGCTTTTATTTATTATGTCTGTCTGCATCTACAAAAAAACTGTTTGGATTTGTGTTTTTTAAGGATCTTTGTCATCAACCTCGGCTGAAAGTGAACCGGATTCTTTCATTTGTTTTTTTCAAGGTCTGCATTTATCTGAGAAATAAGTCTTTTGTAGATAAAATTATTTGACTGCTTTTTACAACAAACTCTTTCTTAGGTTGCTTTTTTAGCTGATATACTTTGTCCAATCAAGCAGAAACAGAAACGCTACATTTTTGGACATTATTCTTCTCAGTTTTGAGTGTTTTTTTACTTGATGTAGAATATTTGTAATTTCTTTTACATACCTTTTCATCTGCTAATCATTGATATCTGAACCTGCAGAAAGAGGCTGATCTGGTGAGCATTTATTACTGTTAGACTCACTACACAGTAAAGTAAAATTAGAGTCTGAAGAGAAGAGCATGTGAGAAGGGACTCCCTGGATCAGCTGTTAGACAAACACCTGTCTGCTCATGAAACAAAGAGCTGTAAGTGTTTCAACAGAGCAACTCCTGCAGCTGCTTTTACAGTCGTAGAGAAAAAACTGCATAAATTCAAAATAAAAAAAGAGTTGTGAGTTCAAACACAAATGCATCCAGTACCATTCCCATTGCTCCAAAGGATTTAATGGAATGTAATCAGTTGGTGTTAATCAAATGCTTCTGCCTGGTCATCAGACATAACTCCATAAACAAAGGGATTTTGGTACAAAGTTTCGTGTTAGCACCTCCCAACAAAGCAAAGACCTTAGAGAAGAAACTGTTGCTGTCTAGTAATATGTGAAAGGTTGTAAGGCCATGTACAGGCAATTTAAAATCCTTAGAAAGAAAAATCATTTTCAAGCAGAAAACATTTTTTTTACAGCTGCCAAACTTCCCAGGAGGAAAGGTCCCAACAAATTAATCTAAGATCAAAGGTTGTTACCCTTAAAATTTTCCCTGGGTTCCAATTAGAGACTGACATTTTTTCGGGAATCCCACGGGTCACGGGATTCCCGTGGGATTCCTGTGGGATGGGAGTCAGTATTAGTAACGATCACGTGATTGGGACGGTACAGGATTAAACATTAACGGGAGCAGACGGGAGCGGGAGCAAACCAATAATAACTAAAAAAAAAAATAGGATCGATGCCAAAAAATAAAATAAAATAGAAAGAAAAAAAATCCAGTACTGGGGCGGCGCCGCCATTTTGTAGTTTTTTTCCTCGAAGCCTACACTATAATGCGAGTCAAAAAAACTACATGACCCAAAAACCAACAGTGCTTCCGCTCTGAGTTTTCACCCGCGCTCAAAAAAAAAAAAAAAAAAACAAGAATCGGAGTGGTGCAGGAGCGGGAGTCATTCTGAATGGGAGCGGGATGGGAGTGGGAGTAATTTCACCAGGAGTGGGACGGGACAGGATTTAGATTTCTACTCTGGCCCAGGATCGGGAAATCCACTCCCATGTCAGCCTCTAGTTCCAATATAAGGGCCTAAAATGGCTGGAGTAAAAGACCAGAGAAGGGTAATATGCTAATTAAGCTTGAGGGTGTGAACATCTTCTCCTGAACAAGAACATTAAAACACAACCTAATTTAAGATGAATACCAAGACTTTTTTAATTAAAATTTCCACAATTAATCCCAAATTAAAGATATTCTGTCACAGTAGAGAGCTCTATATTTGGCAATTTAAAATGAACTGTCAAGCACAGTAGGAGTGGAGTGGTGATGTGGGCTTGTTTTCTTGAAGTTCTGTATTGATTCCTCACTTGAAGCCATGATGTAGCTTTTGTAAGGATTGTAAAATGAACTACAAATATTTTTTATCATTACTTATTTTTTATTGGAACAGTTTAATTTTCTTACAATGAGACCATTATTTTAAATCAGACATTCTCTCTTTTCTGATATTAAAAGTATCCAAAACTTTCAAATGTACAGCAAAATAATAGAGTAGGGAAAACACTTTTATTAGCACTTTTCTTCAACCCTTTTTTGCTTTCCCGATCAGCCTGCAGATGTTTGCAGGGTTTGTTGATGCTACAGAGGGATTCAGATGACCAGAATGATTTGGATAATGTGCGGTAAGGATGTTTTACTCTTTCTAAAACCATTGGTTGGTTCTCTTTTGTCCTTTATGCATTCTAGCCTATAACCACCGGCTTGGTTTTATCAATAGTAAAGGATATTGTTGCTTTCATGCCAGACTTTTCCTTAACTCCATGCTTAATTTTTTTTAAGATTACATGTTAAATATGACGTTTCTAACAAAAGTTTGGTGGCCTAGTGGTTAGGACATTGCACTTGGAATCTAGAGGTTCTGAGTTGGAGCCCCACTTCCACAGACTGCCACTCTGGGTCCCTGAGCGCCGCACAATGCCAGCCCACTGCTCCCTAAGGTGATGGGTAAAATGAGAGTGCATTTCTTGCTTTTTACTTGTGACAATGTAATGACAATAAAGTTGAATTCTATTCTATTCTACTCTTTCTGTACAAGTTTGAATTGTTAGAAAAAGGCTGGAGGATTTCTTGCACCTCAAAGCCTTGCCACCATGGAGATTTTTGAGCACCTCTGTTACTTCGGCCTGTAAGATGTATAGAATTAGACATGCATAAATTCTCTCTGCATCTTGCTTACCTTGGAGGATGCTGGTGAAGATTCTCAGTCATCCAGGTCATAGTCGTTAAAAAACGTAAAAGAAAAAAGCAATCCCTTGGACTTTGTTTCCAAGTTTGAAGGTGTTGTGCTTCCCATCCAGGAAGCTTTTTCAATTCAAAATCTCAGAAATACCATTGAGTTTAAGGCTTTATAGAGTGCACCAAAGTAAAGCCTTGTTTTAGCTTAGAAACATGCACATTTAACCTGACGAGCAGGTCCGCACCTTTAGAATGGCGGTCGTTTTGTTTCTTTGCTAGCCTGTAATACCCGAAACTGTCAGGTTTCGGGTATTACAGCCCAACTACATCCAGAGACCCGAAAACCTACAGGAATTACCTTGGAGCTTTGCATCTGGACACCTCTAGCTTCTATACCTGGGGTCCACAACTTCTAAAGTCTAAAGAGTCATTAAAGTCATTCAAGGCCAGAAAAGTCACATCATCTTTTGATGAAAGGTAGTCTTTAATTTTTGTTTAAAATCTACCTTAGGAAATATGTTTTGATTTTAAAGAGCCAACACTCCATAAGATCTTATTTGTGGAAAATGTCACCAAGTTTTTAAGACAAGTAAAAAATCAATCTAAAATCAATCTAGGTCTTTCTAATGTTACTGTGTTATAGAGATCCAGTGCATTCACTCTCAAAACAGGTCTTTCAAAGGAACATCTTGTTGGAGATTCTCAAATATTTCAAATGAGAAAATCCCGACAGATCAATTTTTTAGATGACCTTTGCTGAAAAATAAAGGATTCACTGAGTCAAACAATTCAAAAAAGTGTGCTACAAATGTGGAAAACTCATGAAATCTTTTTTTTTCCTGCTCTGGTAATCCAAGAAATTAAATAAAATAAAATAATACAAGCTTTAAGGTCTCGGTACAAACAGCTCTTCCTTTCGGCCTTATAGGATGTAATGTCACCTGTGTTAAAAACAAATAAGAAGTAGTTCTCCTTTGCCAGGTGCTAACAAATCTTTATGAAAAATCAATCCTAAAACCTTTTTTTTTTTACATTGAAATGTCACCTCATAAAAAATCCACTCCCATGTCAGCCTCTAGTTCCAATATAAGGGCCTAAAATGGCTGGAGTAAAAGACCAGAGAAGGGTAATATGCTAATTAAGCTTGAGGGTGTGAACATCTTCTCCTGAACAAGAACATTAAAACACAACCTAATTTAAGATGAATACCAAGACTTTTTTAATTAAAATTTCCACAATTAATCCCAAATTAAAGATATTCTGTCACAGTAGAGAGCTCTATATTTGGCAATTTAAAATGAACTGTCAAGCACAGTAGGAGTGGAGTGGTGATGTGGGCTTGTTTTCTTGAAGTTCTGTATTGATTCCTCACTTGAAGCCATGATGTAGCTTTTGTAAGGATTGTAAAATGAACTACAAATATTTTTTATCATTACTTATTTTTTATTGGAACAGTTTAATTTTCTTACAATGAGACCATTATTTTAAATCAGACATTCTCTCTTTTCTGATATTAAAAGTATCCAAAACTTTCAAATGTACAGCAAAATAATAGAGTAGGGAAAACACTTTTATTAGCACTTTTCTTCAACCCTTTTTTGCTTTCCCGATCAGCCTGCAGATGTTTGCAGGGTTTGTTGATGCTACAGAGGGATTCAGATGACCAGAATGATTTGGATAATGTGCGGTAAGGATGTTTTACTCTTTCTAAAACCATTGGTTGGTTCTCTTTTGTCCTTTATGCATTCTAGCCTATAACCACCGGCTTGGTTTTATCAATAGTAAAGGATATTGTTGCTTTCATGCCAGACTTTTCCTTAACTCCATGCTTAATTTTTTTTAAGATTACATGTTAAATATGACGTTTCTAACAAAAGTTTGGTGGCCTAGTGGTTAGGACATTGCACTTGGAATCTAGAGGTTCTGAGTTGGAGCCCCACTTCCACAGACTGTCACTCTGGGTCCCTGAGCGCCGCACAATGCCAGCCCACTGCTCCCTAAGGTGATGGGTAAAATGAGAGTGCATTTCTTGCTTTTTACTTGTGACAATGTAATGACAATAAAGTTGAATTCTATTCTATTCTACTCTTTCTGTACAAGTTTGAATTGTTAGAAAAATAATCCACAAAAAAAATGTATCAAGTGTGCAGTTAAATTGGGAGATTATACAAGACAATGTAAAAGTGTGCATATATTTATGCATAATAATTGCACTATTTATGTTTAAGAAATAGAAAAATTCATTTTGCACCGTATTTATTTTTGCACCTCACTGAACATTTTCATATTAATGCACTTTGGCACCATTATTTAAACTGATTTCTTTTTTCTATTTTTATGCATAATAATTGCACTATTTATGTTTAAGAAACAAAAACAAAAATGCATTTTGCACCATATTTATTTTTGCTCCTCACTGAACGGTTTCATATTAATGCACTTTGGCACCATTATTTAAAGCTACAGTGTGTAATTTTCAGCGACATCTAACGTTCAAACTGCAGACCGCAGCAACATGAACATCTCCCCCCCACCGCTTCTCCCCCCCAACAGTACGGCGAGCGATACGGGACAAAATGTCTTCCACGATGTCCGCATCACCTACCTTCTCAAGTGATGAGGTTTGTTTACATAGATAATTTTACAGATAGTATTTCATTAGTGCGTGTAGGGTATAGATTTCATGTAGACTTAAACAACTTGCCGTAGTTACTTTGGAGCGTAATGGGCGATCTCGCAATCGCTAGTTTGTTGGCTCTGCGCTGCCATAGCGCAAAGATGTCTGCCTCCATGGCTGCGAGACCCGCTCCTATGTAATTATAAATAACGAATTCTAAGGTAACGCAAATATTAAGGTTAAGAGGCTGAGCTCGTAGATGATGATAAATAACATAGTTATGTATAACATATTACATTTCTGACTGTATATCCCTGTAATTATTACACACTGTAGCTTTAAACTGGTTTCTTTTTTCTATATTTATGCATAATTGCACTATTTATGTTTAAGAAACAAAAAAAATGCATTTTGCACCATATTTTTTTGCACCTCACTGATCGTTTTCATATTAATGCCCTTTGGCACCATTATTTAAACTGGTTTCTTTTTTCTATATTTATGCATAATAATTGCACTATTTATGTTTAAGAAAAAAAATAAGAAAAGCATTTTGCACCATATTTATTTTTGCACCTCACTGAATGTTTTCATATTAATGCCCTTTGGCACCATTATTTCAACTGGTTTTTTCCTAAATTGTTTACATTCTGATCACTGCTGCACATTATATTGATAATGTTTATCTACTCCAACCGCAATATCATTACAACTGTTCTAAGCTGTACACAATTAAATTTTGTTTGGTGCACACTAAGTATAAGTCTAAAAAAAAAACAGTTACACTGGTTTTTGGGAACATTAATAATAATAATGTTTAAAAGCTGAAGGATTTGTGATGGCGCTTCTTTATGCTTTTAGGAGGCAGCAGTCTATCACTGAAGGAGCTCTCCTTCCCTAAAACAGCTTTATGCTTGCGCGGGGAGACTTTGTCCCTGAGGGACATTATATTAGGCAGTACGAACATTATTGTCTGAAACTTAACCACAGAGAACTGTTCACAGACAAACTATTGCTGACCTTAACGTATTTTTCTTTTCTTAAAAATAATTAGGTATCTGTGACATTCTTCTTTTTCATACTGACCTCACCTCCACCTCACTTTATGAATTACTCACAAATGAGCAATTCTTTCCTAATAAACCCCTGAGAACTATTGATTATAACCACTTTAAAATTGTAAAAGTATGTCTGATGCTTTGAAAGCAACAAATTAAACCAAATATTTGTGCTTTCAGTCTTTATCTACAGACAATATGTCTGATTTATACGGTAAATTGCTCTCTAAAGCACTGTGGCAAAAAATTATTTAAAATTTATCTTAAACCGATTTATGGAAGTAATAAAAGTGTTGTTTGGATTCTCAGGCTTAGATTGTTGAAGCCATCTATAGAGGTCATGTTGAGATATAACGTGTTACATATAGGGAAAGAATTAAGGTTTAAATTAGAAATACTTTCAGCTGTTTTCATGGGCTGACCTTTGGCATTGTTTTCAATGTCTAAAGGTTTTTACTATAAGCTGTAAGTACTGTTTTTTGTCAAAGCATTTTTTTCTCTATCTTACAGATTCTCGTTATAAAGTGACCTCCTTGGGAAGCATCTCGTCATGTTGAGGGTCTCCTGTTGTTCTGTAGCCTGTAGCCTCACCTCCTTGCGGGCCTCTTGGTGCTCCTGTTGGGGGTGCTGACAGGCCCAGCTGTCTTTTCTTTTTTTGCCCTTAGTTGGAGCCCATTAATTTCCACCAAATGCCCCACAAGCGACAGCTCTTCTTCATAGTGACCATACTTGGGTAAGAAGGACTCAACGGAAACACATATAGAAGAAAAGCAAATGTAACATCACAGGGAAGTGGTTTAATTTCCTTTTTTCAAAATTTAAATACCTTTGACTGTCCAAAACAAGTTGGTGTCAAGTCTGTAATACGGTATAACAGGCAGTTGTGCTATTGTTCATTGGAAAAATCAGCAGAGATAGTTTGTGGCTGCAGTGACAGAAAAAAAAAGAAATGAATTCCAGTTATTCTTTATTTAAAACCAACCATTCGTCTGGTTGGTGTTAATTACAGACCCTCAGCCCAGCGCTGCCTCCATGAGCAATTTAAATTAGATCCGTTAATGAATGTTTTCGCTCATCACATACAAGTGCAAAGTAACTATGCCATCTATGCCCACCTTGCCTCTCTGTTTACCATCTTAGTGTGCCAAGCATTCAGAGTGATTGAAAATATACACGGGCAGAACCATGCCTGGCATCCCCTCTTAACAAGCTGCAGAAACACTGTGAAGCACGGCTGCTATGCTGCAGGGAATGCTGAGAATCCTCAGGCTTTGGCCGACGAGCGCTCCCGAACTTTCACTGTTATCAGAATCATCACTGAGTTGCACAGAAGTAAATTCAGCCAACAAAAGTTGATGTGAGATGCAGTAAAAATATGAACACAAGGTTTATTAATTTTTTTGCCCTGCTGGTAAGAGGAACATTCAGAGGTGTTTGTAAATAACACGACATTGCAGGCGTGAAAAAACAGGTGAATCCTGGTACAGAGAGTAAAAAAACCCTGCCCTGTTTTCCTTCATGCTGTTCACTTTGCCAGATCTTCAACCAGTGGTCTTGAACTGGAATGCTCGAGTAACCCTTTAATATAAACCTCAGTCAAATGGCTGAACTACCTAACCAGCCTGAAGTCGAGCTATGCAGAGCTCTCCTAACAGGCTCATATTGGAGTCAGGTGTGTTGATGTGTGCAGATATGCATATGGAAGCTGCAGGAGGGCTGTGTCCGAATATCCACTCTAACCACTATATAGGGCACTAAATACAGTAGTAGCCATTCAGAATTTGCGCATTTTCCTTGATGGGCCCTTGGCTGGTCCTCCACAATTCCTCTTTAAACATCAAACTTCAAACATCAAAAATAGAAATCTAGATAAGTAATTTTTTTCTTCAAAAGGGTGCGTTTGTTCTTTGATTGAGGAGGTAAAAGAGAAATTTTTCCAATAGAACAAGACTATTTTCACTTAAAATGAGAAAAAACAATTGCATTGTCTTATTTCAAGTAAATATTATCTAATTATCTTATTTTAAGAGTAAAAATATTCAAACTATCCCATTTACCTACTCAAATTAAGGACAAATGGACATTTTCAGTTAATTAATGTGTTCCATAACGTTTTGGATGATTAAATGAGTCATTTCAGGTCGAACAAAGGTTTTCTCTGCCGCCCTGGTGGTCTGTAGGGGAAATACCGTACTTGCAATTGCAGGAGCCCTCGGCCCGCACCCACAGGCTCAAAAGTCTTGTGCATCGCGAGAGTCTGTCTTGCTTTACAGCGAGAACTGCTACACGCCCCCAGTGAAAGGCATGCTCGTTGCTAGCGCAGTGGCGATATTTGTGCAGTCATCATGGCGGAACCAGCGAAAAAAACAGCAAAAGCCCATGTCGGAAACGTGCTAAATTTTCAAACTCAAAAATTGGAACAAAATAGTCACTTACCGCAGTAGACATGGTGATTCGTTGCGTTCGCCTGTCTGCTAAGCTCAAAACAACCGCGCCTGGCTTGACGGAGAAACCAGGAGAACAGCTGAGCATATTTACGACAGTGCACTTTTACTTTCGCCCTCTGGGGGGAGCCTCGCTGGAAAATCAACACCGGTTGCATAGTATACCTTTAAGACATTTTTACTTATTTATAGATTGTTTTTCCAGTGCTAAAATATCCTTCTGTCCTGGTTTGTGGACATTTAGATCTGAAGAGAAGCGTCATCTCCTGGTCAGACCCTGTAATCAAGTGAAAGGGTGGAGTCAGAAAAAAAAAATATGCACACCCCAGGAGAAGGCCAGTGGCTGGAAGTTGGAGGGGATTTTGCTGGGAGTTGCAGGGGATTAGGCTGCCATTCGGCTGGCGTTTGACTGAAAAGGGTAATTTTGAACGGCAGCTACTGTAGTGGTTACACCATTTCAAATGAATGTCTGAACATCTAGTGGATGAAAAAGTAGCGGACTAAAAATTTCTCACAAAGCAGCTTGAAAAGTAGTGATTATCCATGGTCACTAGACGGGCAGATATATCGTGAAATCCTTTGCACGGAGAGCTCTACTTGCAATGCACTATGGGATTTGCTGTCACAGCGGCCTGCTGTTGCCATAGGCTGTCACTACCCAACAGCGGCGACTAATAAAGAGGGAGCAGGCATTGCGCTGTGTAGGTGGAGTTGCTTGACCAACATAGAGAGAAAAGTAGTGATCATCTGTCGGACCGCTCAGTCAACTGAGTTCACTATAAAATCCACTGTATAGTCCCTACTCTGTACAGTGATTGAGGGATCTGGAGGTTAGGACAGACCTTCGGACACAGCAGTGGACTGGACTTAAAGGCTCTGAAGCGTCCGCCGTAACCCCTCAATTACTACATAGAGCAGGGACTATATAGAGGACTTCATAGTGCATTCAGTTAACTGACCATTCGGACAGATGATCACTATTTTTGACCAATTTAGGAGAATCATGCTGATAGATTAAATACAGTAGATACATTGAAGAGATATGCCTTCTTTTTCTAAACCTACAGTTCGTTACAATCTACAACCTAAAAGTGTGAATATATAAGTTACTATATTCTGTAGCATAGCTGTAATACCTTGTTGAATATTTGTGTGTTGATGTTAAAGTAAATTTTTATTTCTGAGGAGTGTTTTGTTGTCGAGTTATTCTTGAAAGTATTTCAACCTTACCTTGAGCCTCAATTTCTTGTGAAGCTTCTTTGATCTACAGTAGTGGAAATTAGAGCAGGGTGTTAAATTTCCACCTTGCATCTCACACCGCTGCTGACATTGTTGAATAAACATAGAAATCACGTATAATGTTAAACGCAGACAAATAAAGAGCAACTACTATTATTACTTTCAACATTATTTAACATGCTGAGAACTCAACCCTGCAAGGAAAGACCAGGAGTTTCTCTATGAAATGTAACTGTTTCTCCGCCCTTAAAATAATGAAATAACATTTTGGATTTCAGATTGGGTGGATTTTTAACGTAGCCTGAAAAATGTAACATCATGAGACCTTTTATATTAAACATATATGACAGGCGTCTTTTTGCCATTATTGCGAAGGGTAATTGCTTGAAACAATAATGGCTTATTGTATCAATTACACAAGAACAAAATGAATGCCAGGGGTGCATAAGGACATCATAAAGGGAAAATAATTAATAGTAAAATGTTGGTATTTAAACAAAAGGAGCAAAAACAAAAACAATTTTAAAACTATTTAATTTATCAAGAACATGTTAGTTTTAACTGCTTTTTGGTTTTCAAGCTGTTTTACGGAGATGTTTTGTTTAAATAATTTTTTTGTTTTTTTTTGTTTTGAATTAAATCGGGTGTCCAATAAAAAGGCAATTCATTGTTTCCTGAACAGCTGATTGGCTGCTGGATGGAGTGTTTTCCATGAATCATATCAATCCTAAAAAACTACCGTGGCACAGAGCAGCATTGCCGTACAGTTTACGTTACCATGGTGGCTAACTCCGCTATGAATGAATCCAGCTTTGTGGTACCGGAAAGTCAGGGTTGAGGTTTAGATTGTTTCGATGACCCAAGAATCCTGCGTCAAAAACAGGAAAACAACATCAGTGGTCAAAGTTCCTCATCTCATTAACTATCTAAAAGAAGCGTAAGGTGAGTCTTCCACTCGATGTTCTTTACATGAAATATTATACAAAACCTAAAGTTATTCACTTCAATCAGAAGATATTTATAGTCATTACAAACTAAAACATAGCATTTTTAGTCAGATGGTCAAGACAGGGTCTTTTAGTTGATCAAAACATAGAATATACCTCTGGTAATTACCTAGTTTACCCATACACTGGAAAAATGATCTAGAAATAAGTAAAAATGTCTTAAAAGAAGTGTATTTATCCTTAATCTGAGTAGATAGATGAGATAGTTTGCCAATGGAATTGAATGACCAGGTTGATGCGCATGCGCTGAGTGGACGCTGGCGCGTTTTTGCAGCCGCTGCTCTCCGCTACCTGTTTTTAAGTGTTTTTCAACGTTTTTACGGAACTTTGGGCCGTGTACTCACATTCAAGTGAGAGCAAAGACACTTGCCTTCGCTTTGATCATCCTAACTCCCGCTGCCATCCCGTTGTTTTTGTGTCTGAGTGTGTTTAACTAACCTCACTCTCCAACTGTTCTCCTGACTCGACGCCGTTGCTGCTGTTGGTTAGCCAATCGCTGCCGTTAACAATGACAACCTCCAAGTTCTACATCTGGTGTATCCTCCTCTGGACTGTCCTCTCCATTCTACACCGACCTGGGGCTGGTCTGTTCCAGTATTCGGCTGCTGATCTCCTCCTGCTCTGTGGGCTTCTGTCTGCGCCTCCACCGCCAGTTCTCCAGCTACACCCGGAGATCATGCTCCTTCCCCACCGGAGATACATCCACCGCGGATCCCGTCGGAATTTCCACATCGATGACTCCAATCCAATACCATCATTCTGGTCCACTTCACGCCGCTCTCGCCGATATCCCGGTCGGACCGCTGACTTCAGTTCGCTTGCTAGCCTGGCTAAGGCAGCAAGCCCCGCCTCCGGTCATATCAACTCTCCCGTCAACTTTGGACTCCTGAATATCCGCTCTCTCACAAACAAGGGTCAGCTCATCCAGGATCTCATCAATGACCGTAAGCTGGACTTCCTCTGCCTCACGGAGACGTGGCAACAACCTAAAGACTTCTCCCAGCTCAACGCCTCCTCTCCACCTGGGTTTATCCTCCCACATTGACAATATCCCAATCCCTGCTCTTTCCTCTCCGGATCACCTTGTCACCCACTACAACTCTGGGCTTTCCAATATTCTCAATTCCCTTGCCCCTCTCAAAACCCGGTCTGTATCCTTTTCCCGCTCTGCCCCTTGGTTTACTCCTGAGCTCCGCCTCATGAAAGCCAAAGGTCGGCAACTGGAACGCCTCCACAAAAAAACTGGTCTCTCCATACACAAAGAAATGCATAAAACTCATCTACTTCAATATTCAAATTCAATAGCCATTACTAAATCAAATTACTATTCTGACCTTATCTGCTCCAATGATGGAAATTCCAAGTCTCTCTTTTCCATAATGCATAAGATCTTTGACCCCCCTGACACCCTGCCTTCTTACATGTATTCTACTCAGACCTGTAATTCTTTGTCAACCTTCTTTAATGAAAAAATCTGCTCAATTCACCAGCAATTACATATGACCACCTTGCCTCCCACTTCCCCTCCGCCCCTCCCCCGTAGCCAGTCATTTTCCTCCTTCCTACTGCCCACTTCTTCTGAAATTTCTGACCTCATTCAAAAATCCAAGTCCTCTACCTGTTCTCTTGACCCCCTCCCAACAGCTCTGGTCAAAACCTGTCTTACCTCCCTCCTCCCCTTCATTACTTCCATTATTCATTCCTCACTCTCTTCTGGTATTGTTCCCTCACTTTTCAAAACTGCATCTGTCTCCCCGATTCTGAAAAAACCTGGTTCTGATCCCACTAACTTTAATAATCTTCGTCCCATTTCTAATCTTCCCTTTATCTCTAAAATACTTGAAAAAACTGTGTCTGCTCAACTCCACACCTTTCTTACCCTCAACAGTCTTTACGAGCCTTTCCAGTCTGGTTTTCGCCCCTCTCACAGTACTGAAACTGCTCTAATAAAAATCACAAACGATCTCCTTATAGCTGCTGACTCCGGACTCCTCTCCATCCTCATCCTTCTCGATCTCAGTGCAGCCTTTGATACCATTTCTCATCCCATTCCCCTCAATAGATTATCCTCTCTTAGCATCTCTCACATCCCTCTTGACTGGTTCCGCTCATATCTCTCCGACCGCACTCAGTTTATTCAGCTCAAATCTTTCACTTCGCACCCTTCCCCTGTCACTTCTGGTGTTCCTCAAGGCTCAGTTCTTGGCCCCCTCCTCTTCATCACCTACCTTCTTCCCCTTGGCAGTATTTTCCGGAAATTCAACATTCACTTTCACTGTTATGCGGATGACACCCAGCTTTATTTATCCAGTAAACCCACTTCCTCACTCCCCCCCTTGTCCCTTACTAACTGCCTACTTGAAATTAAAGACTGGTTCACCTCAAACTTCCTTAAACTAAACAGTGATAAAACAGAACTCCTCCTCGTTGCCACTAAATCCACCCTATCTAAAATCAAAAGTTTCTCACTACCCATTGACAACTCCTTAGTCTCCCCCTCCCCTCAGGTCAAGAGTCTGGGTGTCATCCTCGACTCCTCCCTCTCCTTTCAGTCTCACATAAATAAAATTACCAGGTCTGCATACTTCCACCTTCGCAACATTAACCGTCTCCGCTCCTCCCTCACCACTCATACTGCCTCTGTCCTTATCCACAGCCTCATCACCTCCCGTATTGATTATTGCAATTCTCTTCTTTTCGGCCTCCCTCATAAATCTCTCCATAAACTTCAACTTCTCCAGAACTCTGCTGCTCGTGTCATCACCAGAACCCCCTCCTTCCATCATATTTCCCCTGTTCTTCACCAACTCCATTGGCTCCCAGTTCAATTCAGAATTCAATTTAAAATCCTTCTCTATACTTTCAAAGCCATCCATAACCTTGCTCCTCCATATTTGTCAGACCTCCTTCACATTGCCACCTCCTCCCGCTCCCTTAGATCCTCCTCCTCCATCCACCTCACTGTACCCCCAGCTCGACTTGTCACCATGGGGAGCAGAGCCTTCAGCCGCTCTGCTCCCCAGCTCTGGAACTCACTTCCTCCCGACCTCCGCAGTATTGACTCTCTCCCCTTATTCAAAGCCAGACTCAAAACCCATCTGTTCCAGCTCGCTTATTTGTGATATACTGCTCTTTTCCCTATCCATGATTGTTTTTTTGTTTTTTTGTTTTTTATGTTCCTGTATCTGTATTTTGTATTTTCATCTCTTTTTATTGATTTTTTTTGTATTATTTGTAAAGTGACCTTGAGTGTCAAGAAAGGCGCTGTTAAATAAAATGTATTATTATTATTATTATTATAATTAGTATTTTTACTCTTAGAATAAGGTAATTGGATAATACGCACTTGAAATAAGACAATGCAATTTTGTTTTCTTATTCTAAGTGTAACTTGTCTTGTTCCATTGGCAAAATGTCTGTTTTTGTTGGGATCCGGAGACTTGCCCACCAGAGGGCGCCGAGGATCCCTTCTTGAGGGCTTCTGCTGTCTGTTGGGATCCAGAGGCCTGCCCACGAGAGGGCGCCAAGGATCCCTTCCTGAGGGCTTGTGCTCACCTGCAACACCTGTCTTTCATCTCCTCATCAGCCTTAGGTCTACTTAAGGAGGAGGAGACTAACACTCCAGCGCCAGAGTGTTTGCCAGTAACGGTTAGCAGACCTGAGCCAACCTGCCAGACTACCAGTAACTCTGGAGAGTTATCTCAGCTGTGATCTGCCTGCCTGCTCTCTATTGAACTCTGGAGGGCCTCTTCAGTCAGTATCTGCCTGCCAGCCCTCAGAGGAAACCTAGGAGAGAGACTCTGTCTGTGATCTGCCTGCAAGCACACAGTAAGCCCTGCACTCTGACCGTCTCGACCCAGCTCTCAAGAGAGAGAGAGAGAACCAAACCTGGAGTCTGCCAGCCTGCACTCAGACTGCCTCTGCCAAGCTCTCAGCTCTCCTCCAGCCTGCACGGTGTTCCCAACCAGGAACCCGCCCGCCAGCACTCAGACTGCCTCAGCCAAAGCTCTCAGTTCTCCTTCTGCCTGCACTCAGCTCAACCTCTGCTAGCCCTCAACCCTTGGTCTCCCAACTGCCTCTGGATCCACAAGGTTCCCCCCCTCTCTGCAGCTCTGCTCATCTCCTGATCAGCGGTGAACCTAATCCAGAACAGTCTCCCTAACCCAGGACCTGTTTTATTATTTACATTTCTTAAATAAACCTTTGAACTTTTCTCCTGCCTCCGAGTGTTCTGCATATGGGCTAGGTTCTATTACCCATCATGACAGTTTTACCTCCTCAATCCAAGAACAAATGCACTTATTTTAAGAAAAAATGACTTATCTAGATTTTAATTTCTTCCAGTGTGGATCACTGATTAAATTTCTAATCTATGTAGCCAAAGTTCTCTGTTCAGAAACCTATTGCTGAAGCTGCGGAGCCTCTTTTGAATGATAACATGAAATCAAGTGAAGTCTAGGCTAGTGTCTCCTCACCCAGTGTTTCTCTCTCTTTAAAGCTCCAAGAGGATAACTGGTCAAACTGGACTTATCAGCAGAAATACTTGTCCCAGGTGTATGAAAAGAAGAAGAAAGAAGAAGACAGCAGGTTTCGTCAGGCATGGTGGAAATCTTGCCACTATGAAAAGAAAATAATCAAGCATATCAGTTAGAAGAAACATCCATCCATCCATTTCTTTACACGCTTAATCCCAAGTGGGGTCACGAGGGTTCTGCTGCCTATCTCCAGCTGTCCACAGGCAGGGTACACCCTGGACAGGTCGCCAGTCCATCACAGAGCAACACTGAGACACACTCACACCTAAGGGGAGAGAAGCCAATTAACCTAACAGTCATATTTTTGGACTGTGGGAGCAAGCTGGAGTACCTGGAGAGAACCCACGCTCAGGAAGAACATGCAAACTCCATTCAGAAAGACCCCGGGCCGGGAATCGAATCCAGAACCTTCTTGCCGCAAGGCGGCAGTGCTACCCATCAAACTGAATAGTAGGTCACCAAATCTATATTTGTATGTAAGAAATAAGTGTGAATGACAATGTTTAATCAGAATTACCTCAAATTTGCCTTGCATGTAGTTCCAACATGTCCCTCTCTAAATATAACCCTAAGTTTATTACAGATCTAATCCAAAATCATAGATCAGCAGTGAAAGTTATCCGTTCTGATTTTGAACATTTATTATCAAGCATCCAGCACAGCTGCATAAGACTTAAACTTGGTTTATGGTTAGAAATGTTTCCATCAACTGAGCTGCATTTTGCAGAGTAGAAATCTGAGCTACAGCTGCATTATTGGGTTACCAGTGTTAAAACCAAGCCACATTCGTCGGCTTGTGTCCTACATGACACAGATTCCTCACACAAATCCCCTAATAGTCTCTCAATAAAGAGATGAACTGCACATCCCAAAAATGAGGTATTCAAGTTCCTGTAGTGCAGGGAGGAATTCACAGCTTGTTGCAAATCATTTTTAAAGAAATATGAGGCACTCAAGCCTCTGCGTGAACTTATTCCAGATCAGTCTGAGAGCAAACAGAAAGAGTAACATATTTTAATGGTTGGAAGCTCACACATCAGAAACTGAACATTATTTTAAAGTTTAAATAAATAAAACTCACAATTTTGTAAAATGCAAGACACTGTTTGGCTATTCATCATAGTAAATCTTTATAAAAATTTTAATATTAGAATAATATAATTGAGTAATATAACTTATGAAACTTATGAAAAAGGCATTCTTCATCCAGGAAGGCACAGAATAACCCAAAACAACATCTAAGCTCTCATGACTCAACAACGATTAACAAAGCATTAAAAAATGGCCTCCACCAGTGGATTCAAAGGCCAAACCATTGCAGACCATGAAGGAAAAGAAAATCATGTTATGAAATGATGCTGGTACATCAGTATGATGATCTGGGGATGCTGCTCTTTTTCACAAACTAAACTAAACTAACTCAGGTTAGATAACTACGGATGTTACCAAAAACTTCAAGTGACGTGCTTTGCTTTTTTCATTTTTAAAATGGTGAAACATAACCTGACTCCGCCAGATGGATTTGCTCCGCATATCCATCTAGAAACCTTCAGTTGAAGTAATTTTGGGAAGGGGCGAAAATACTGGTTAGCTGATTGGCCTATGTTGGTGATAGACGGGCCAAATAAACCAATCAGATCAACGAAGCATATGACATACTAACAGAGCGACGACGAAAACACAACCACAAGCCAGTCGCAAGCCAATTGATAGATCAAACTCTTGCCGAAACCAGTCGGGAGAAGAGCAAAAACATCTTTTCCTCTGAGAAAAGCCTCCAGAGCAGTGTTTTGCTCTTCTTTCAGTGAAGAAATACTATGTAATTCCGATAAAACTTGCTGGATAGCCACGCTAACGCTAGTTTCATCGGCTGAAGACGCCATGTTCTTTAGACTGAACTCTTGCTTCTCACACCTCAACCCGCCTCAAAGCCAACGCTGATTGGACGTTCGTTTGGTTAACGGCTCCAAATTTTCTTTAACGGAAAGTAGCCAGACTGATCTGCGAGTGAAACCTTGAAAGCTCACGAGATCAGGATGGTCTTACGAGGCTAGGTGAAACATATCAATCCGTCAAAGATACTCTCCAGTGAGCAATTTTTGCAGGTTTTGGTAAAAAATCGGAGAATTTCCAGATAAATTGGCAGAGAACGTTGCGGGGGCTACATGGGACCAACTGATTGATATAAATTATTTTCTAATTAATACATCATTTTAATTCTGTATTGACAGTGAGCAAACTTCCAGAGCTACCTCTAAGGATGCCCAACCACGGTTACACAAAAAAAGGAGACTACAAACCAGATCTCATGAAATTAACTTTCATAAGTAAGATTTTATGATAGATCATCCTCATGTTTCGCAGGTTACAGTTTTTACAGTGTCAACAGAAGGTGCTAATGCTTAGCAGGGATGTAAGCAGAGAAGAGTACTTAAAGCTACAGTGTGTAATTTTCAGCGACATCTAGCGGTCAGACTGCAGACTGCAGCAACATGAACGTCTCCCCCCCACCGCTTCTCCCCCCCAACAGTACGGCGAGCGTTACGGGACAAAATGTCTTCCACGACATCCGCATCACCTACCTTCTCAAGTGATGAGGTTTGTTTACATAGATAATTTTACAGATAGTATTTCATTAGTCTGTGTAGGGTATAGATTTCATGTAGACTTAAGATAATAAACATACCCGTTATTTTTTCTACGTCGTTGTGACGTTTTGGTGAGCTGCTTTGCATGGTGATATAAACAGACGAAGGAATTGTAGTCATTAGTTTAACAGCGAGATTGTGTTCGCTGGAAGAATATATATTCCCCGTTTACAGAGTCCAAGTCTTGTTTGTGGCACGGGGGTTACAAGGCAAGGAAGAGGGAAAGGAAGAGGGCAGAGAGGCCGGGGTGAGCGTGCAGCTGGGGCCAGGCGAGAGAGGGGAGCCAGCGGGGTGAGAGCAGAGGAGGAAAGGCTTGAAGATCTCCAAAGGAGCCGGAGAGAAGTAACTGAGGTATATATCCAGAAAATTATTTTACAGAAAATTACTGAATCATTACCTGTGAAACGTCAGGGACGTTGCTGAATAAGTATACTGGAGAGGAACAGCATCATCACGCAGCATGTTATTGTTTTAGACAGGTCTGAGCATCCTGTACTCCAAAAACTGCAGTGATATTAGACAATTGTGTGTGTAGGATTAATTACCTGTCCAAGAGAAAACTGGCAACTTGAGCGTCACTTTGAAAACCTTTTTCCTCCATCAGTGACTTCCATCGTGTAAATGCCGTGCCAATGTTGATCCGTGTTTTTTGTCGTTTCTTGTCACTCTTGCGTTTATTCTCGTCGTGTTTCCGCTTCTTAGATGACGGGGGTTCGGTGTCCGCCGCTTTTCGTTGTGATACAGAGTAGGCATGATCCTCCATTCGTCTGATGTTTGGCCACACAGTGCCAAACAGTTTGCAAAGTCACTCACGCCTGCCGCCTTGTTTACCTTTCTTGTTACCGAGGCGCAGTATACCTGCTTCTTCTTCTTCTTTGGTTTCAGGCAGACTAAACGCTTCTCAGGCATAATACTGCCATCTACTGTTCAGTACCGTCTCAGTTCATCTCTCTCAACTTGCCGTAGTTATTTTCGAGCGTCATGGGAGATCTCGCAATCGCTAGTTTGTTGGCTCTGCGCTGCCGTAGCGCAAAGATGTCAGCCTCCATGGTTGCGAGACCCGCTCCTATGTAATTATAAATAACGAATTCTAAGGCAACGCAAATGTTATGGTTAAAAGGCTGAGCTCATAGGTGATGATAAATAACATAGTTATGTATAATATATTAAATTTCTGAATTTATATGCCTGTAATTATTACACACTGTAGCTTTAAAACACACAGATTTCTAAAAGGTATGACTGAAAAAACATATCTATAAAATATAAATATATGGATGTATAACTAAAATGTATTAATTTGAGTTATAGGCAAGGCTTAAAGCTTTCCTTTTTTATAAAGCTTACAGTAAGAGTAGCTCCTGTTATCCTGAGCTATCTCTATAGTATTGCTGCTATGGGCTTAGGCTGCTGGAGGACATAGGGACCCGGTTTCATCTTTCTGCTTTATTCTATCTCTATTCTCCCATTGTGCAGAATTTGTTAGTTTAATCTCTAAATGTATGCTCTCTCTGCTTTTTCTCATGGTAGCCTTATTTAGTCTGTTCCTGTTTGTCTGTGACACCATCATGAAGAGAAATATCAGCTGTGCTGCTGCCATCAGCACCTTTGTTTATAGATATTGGAGTTTGGCCTGTTTTTTTTTTACTGTAGTCCTGTTTCTTCGACTGTGACTAATTGTATGCTCTCTTTCATCTTTGACATGTGAGCTGGCTTAGAGCTTGTCTGCCTGGCTGTGTGTTTCCTGGACGGAGCCCCCTGTGGAGCTGTTTGATAGTTGCCTTTTGCATCTCTGCTTCTTTTCTATGTCTCCTTCTGTCTCCTTGAACAGCAGTTCATTTATTGCTTGCACATGCAATAAATGTGCAGACGATAAGGATTGTGCTTTTGGGACGGTTCGGGTAGTGACAATGCTTGGTTGGCGTGAGGGATTGCTTTTGAGTCAGTGAGTCAATGCAACCAACCTGACTGTATGATCTGGTAGAACTGTCTCTGTAAAGTGCCTAGCAATGATATTTGCTGTGAATTCGTGCTGTATAAATAAACTGAATTGAAATGAATATAGCTCCTATTGTTTTTATAGGCTAGCCATTACAATCCCTTTGAGCATAAAACTACTCGGAGCCAACAGGATGGGGTTTATTGTTGATTGCTTGTACATATCTCATCTAGTTTGACTTCAGTTTAAATTGTTTTGATTCTGAATAAATATGTGTAATCTAACTTAAAGGTCACTTTAAAAATTATCCTTGGTCTTTTAAGGAGTTATGACATGTAAGTGTGTGATATGATATTATCTTTGAGTTGTTTTACTGTACATGTGATTGAAATAAAATCTGAGGTGCCTCCTATTCATTCTCAAAGCAGCTGTCTGAACTATGGTCTGATCCAAGATGGCCGCCCCTTTGGCACATGGTCCTCGCAGCCGGCAGTGTCCATTGGGGCGTCTACGCATTAAATGGCAAATTGCCTGTACTTATATAGCCCTTTTTCACGTCAGGAGACCTGACCAAAGTGCTTTACACTACATTCAGTAATTCACCCATTCACTCACACACTGATGGTGGCAAGCTACATTGTAGCCACAGCTGCCCTGGGGCTCACTGACAGAAGTGAGGCTACCATACACCGGGTTATGCCTCTGAAAGGGGGGTCGTTAGGGGCAATTGTTGCCTTGGCTGCCCATGTTTTGTTCCCTGCATGAGGGGGTTACCCGGGGATACCCAGTATCAGGTTTTGCAAGCTAACAAAGAACCCAAAACGACTCCCCTCCCTTCCTAAAGACAGACCCGTTCTTCTGGTTCAATTGGCATGTTTTCTAAGCCAAAACAAGGTTTTGGGCTACTATTTAAAGCTTCGAACTTGGCGCTATTTCAATTCAATTCAGTTTATTTACATAGCACCAATTCACAACACATGTCATCTCAAGGCACTTTACAATTCAACTTTATAATTCTGACATTTTGAATTGAAAAAGCTTCCTGGATGGGAAGCAAAACCTCTTCAAACTTGGAAACCAAGTCCAGTGGATTGTTTTTTAACTTTCTTGGATATGTTAAAAATAACCATCAGCCTTGCGGGTGGTGTTAACACCAGGGGTGACTTATATCTATGATTGCGAAGAGGCTTGTTTGTTTTCTTTTTATAAGCCTACTTACAGCTCATCATAAATTTAGCCTCAACCAAGTATTAGCTTTCAAGTATACTAAATAAACAAGTTCTTCAAGTACAGATTTTTTTTTTAAATATAACAATTAGATAGGGAAGACCTGTGTAGAGACTCTATAGCTGTAAACAGCAGGAGCTTTGGTTGGCAGTAATTAAATTGTACTGGTATCAGATACAAATGTGGCAACAGAAGGAACCACAGTTGGGCCATCCATCACCATGACAGGCCATAACTCTGGGCATCATTTTGCAGCTTCGCCAGCTAGATCAGCTTTCAACTGAACATTTAAAAGAGGGGGTCCACGTCAGTGCGAATGTGAGCTCAGGTCATGTGACTTACAACAGGACCCACTGCTGACTACCCCACCACCGTCTTGGAGTGTTTAGAGATGAGGTCAGACTCCTGTTTTTATCTGTTGGGGTGTGTGGGCACCGCTTTGAGAAACAGACACCTGCTTCCAGTGTGACAGCTCTATGAGTCTCCTCATGAATCAAAAGTCATGTGGCTCCCGTCTTCTTGGGAGCCAAAGTTAGACCTGGGCCTGTTTGTGCACACATCCTCAATGAAGATTCAAGCATTTTCGGGAAGTTAAGTGAAGAAAGTGAACAAAAGAAACTAAATCATTTTTCCTGTAGGTTTTTCAGAGGTATTTTCTATGAATAAATATCTATTCAAGACTTCCAAAAATAGTTGTGTGATAATATGTTAGCCTTAAAATAGAATTTAGGCATTAAAGGACTGACAGCTTCTTTGCACATGACCTCAAATGGTTTGTATAATGAGCAGATGTTATCATGACTGTGTTTTTACATATTTTCTTCTGTCTAAGATGCATCCATCATCTAAATCGTATGAATATCACATATACTGCTCAAAAAAATTTACGGAACACTTTGAAAACACATCATATCTCAATGGGGGAAAAAAATCATGCTGTTTATTTATACTGATATGGACTGGGTGATGTGTTTGGAACAAAACAATGCCACATCTTTTGATGTAAATGAAGATTATCAACCTACAGAAATTTCATTGCATCAACTCAAAATGGGATTCAGTCATTTGTATGGCCCCCACGTGCATGCCTGACAACGTCGGGGCATGCTCTCAATGAGAGGACGCATGGCGTCCTGGGATATCTCCTCCCAGATCTGGAGCAGGGCATCACTGAGCTCCTGGACAGTCTGAGGTGCAACCTGGCGGCGTCGGATGGATCGAAACATAGGCAGCATAACGTTCTCCACGGATTTTCCAGACCCTTTCAAGTCTGTCACATGTGCTCAGGGTGAACCTGCTCTCATCTGTGAAAAGCACAGGGCACCAGTGGGGGACTTGCCAATTCTGGTGTTCTGTGGCAAATGCCAGTCGAGCTCCACGGTGCCGGGCAGTGAGCACAGGGCCCACTAGAGGACATTGGGTCCACAGGCCACCCTGGTGAAGTCTGTTTCTGATTGTTTGGTCAGAGACATTCACACCAGTGGCCTGCTTAAGGTCATTTAGTAGGGCTCTGGCGGTGCTCCTCCTGCTCCTCCTTGCACAAAGGAGCAGATACCGGTCCTGCTGATGGGTTGTCGGCCTCTACGGCCCTGTCCAGCTCTCTTGGAGTAACTGCCTGTCTCCTAGAATCTCCTCCATGCTCTTGAGTTTGTGCTGGGAGCCACAGCAAACCTTCTGGCAATGACACGTTTTGATGTGCCATCCTGGAGGAGTTGGACTGCCTGTGCAACCTTTGTACGGCAGAAAAAGTAGTCCAGATACAGTATGGGGGCACAAATAATCAACTATATATTTGACTTTGATGTCAAATAGGACCTTTTTTTGGCCTCTCTCACTCTACTGCTTAGGTGAAGAAGACAGTTCCAATATGTACTAGCCCTATATACTGTTTATATTGTTTCTTTATGACTACAGCGGGAGCATCTGCTGAGGCTTGTGACATAGCACCTCATCTCTCTTGTTGTAAGCAAGCAGACAAGACAAGATAGAGTAAATAATGTTGACAAAGGATGAAGATAGGAATACTCTTAAGAGGTTTGTGGGTGGCTTTTAAAAAAGCCAATATAATTTAGCTCTAATACACTGAAAAAAAAATAGAGGTTGACAGAACTTACATTTTCTAGGCAACGTGATGCATTTGGTTTTTTGAGTTTTCCTTACTTAAATTCACTGTGGTTGAGTTTACAAAGATTTTTGAGTTCTGCCAACTTAGGTTTTTGGAGTGTTACATAGAAATTTTGAGTTCTACCAACTTAGGTTTTTGAGTTTCACCTTTAAGTTCTGAGTTCTATCAACTTTGTTTTATGAGTTTGACATATAGATTTTGAGTTCTACAAACTCAGATTTTGTAGTGTTATCTGCAAGTTGAGTTCTATCAACTCAGTTTTTTTAGTCCTACCAATCGTCTTCACTACCAATCATTCAACACACAAAAAATTATGTTAATACAACATTTTTATTGCTTCAAGCCAAACATTGCATAGATACAGTATAAAACCATGTTCAACAACATAATCTTAACTGCACAGATCAAAGTAACATGACACTGGACCAGAATGTTCTAGATTCGTAAGAGTGATGATGAGGGAAAAAACAGTAAGACACCATTTTAGTAAGAGGAAAACACACAGGTAATTTTTTGTGAAGTAAGTGTATTAACATATATGAAAAAATAACAGTTTTACAAATTTGGACGGCCTTCAGTTTGTTTTTTTCAATTGTAGTCTCTTTAAATTGGGTGCACCCTTTTAAAAAAAATAAAATGAAATAAAATGTCTTGTTTCCCAACGGAAAAAGAAAAAGGTTTTCCCTTTTTATCTCTGAGTTTTTCTTTTTAGTCCTACCACTCCGACAGGACGATGAATGCAAAAAAAGAAAGTCCTCTTCAGTCCAAATCCTTCTCTTCAATCCAAATCCAGATGTTCACACGGTTGGCTCGCCATCTCCATTTAAGGAGAGAATCCAGAATCCAGGGTATCCAAAAAACCCAGCCTGCATAGCACAACAGGGCTTAGTTAAATCCATTCACTTCTTGTTCTTAACTGTACAGTTTATATCTCTCCAAGTATGATAAATTTCAGTGTGTAATGTAACTTTTCTAACTCATTACGAATTAACTGCTGCATTACAGGGTTAACATATAAAATGTTAATGTCACTGTTTTTCTTGTAAAGCAAATAAAATCATGAAAGCAAAAAATCCACATGTAAATAATGTAAATAACAGTAAATACCCACATCGGATTAAGAAAGTAAAATAATGTAGTCTTGTAATATTCTGTGCCTGAGTGCAACAACACTGCACTACATAAAACAATTTAGAAATTTAATAAGTTATTACACTCAACTTAATGTCTCTTTTCATTTGTACAATGAAAATAACAGGCACACTCTTTTCTCTAGCATAAACACTCACCCGCACATGCGCGGCATAAACACGCACGCGCACACGCGCATTATACACGTGCACGTGCGCTGCTTTTCCTTTCATCAGAACGTGAAAAACATGTGAACTCATGCTTCAACTCGGTGGCAATACACCACAAGGGAATGCTAACTCACGGAGCTAACCGCTAACTGTCTGTACTTTGCAGCACTCACCGGGAAAACTGGTAAGGTCCCAGGGTCGTTCCTCCGTGGTTCTCCAGATGCATAAAATCACAATGTCCGCCAATCTTCTCAAACACGAGGGAAAAAGGCTGTGCCCTTGAAGAAAGGGATAGGAAACCCCGTACCGTAGTGGGCGTGTCCATGAACATAAGCAGTGCGCATGCCCATGAGTTTACAGTTGAGGGAACTCAAAAAATCTTGTATAGGCGATTTAAAACTCCTTGTTAAACCAACTTCTGAGAATTTGAGTTGGGCAAACGTGTATTTATTTGTTAGATGTCAAATTTATATTTCTGAGTCGGATTACAATACAATTGTGTGTTAGAACAACAATTGCCATTTACTTTTTTAACAGTGTAGGAGTGTTTTGTGGTCCTATTTGTAGTGGAGACACCGGTGAGTTACCGGTGAGTTACTGCCCCCCCTACACTGTTCTCCTCTACTCTCCTCCTAAACTACCACCAACAAACCTTTCGTCTGCTTGTGCTTCCCTTGAAATTTGTCTGGTCAGCAAAAGCAATTTGCATGGCTAGCACATCGGATCCACTACTGAGAACAAAGGGAGGGTGAGACATCAGCTCAGACTGAGTTTAAGAACGTCTTCTAAATTTCCCTCTGTTGTCCATTGTGTATCCCTCCGCCACCTGTTGATGAGCTATTTATTTTTATCTCTTGTCCCTACCTGATCCGAACCAGAAGCACGATCCGTACCATCAGCTCATTTGTGCAGGTGCAAGCAGATATTCATCCCGGTAGTCATAACTAACGCAATTAAGCTACAAAAATTACTTATTTCTATCTGTATATCACTAAAGAATGCTAGTACACATCTGGTTGCGCATGCGCAAATGAGCTGGACCAATTGAGCCAGACCACATAACGAAACGGATCAGGTATTGACATCTCTGTTAGCAGTAATTGTCTTCTTTACCTATATGGCAGAGCGATAGGGGCCAAAAATAGTCCTAATTGCTTTTAAAGTCTGATATAGTTCAAAGATGTTTTTGACATTGCAAAGTAGTCAAACAAAACACATGAATAGTTTATGTTGGTGAAGATTCTCAGTCATCCAGGTCATAGTCATTACAAAAAAAGTTAAAAAAACAATCCACTGGACTTTGTATCCAAATTTGAAGACATTTAGCTTCCCATCGAGAAAGGTTTTTCAATTCAAAATGTCAGAAATAGCATTGAGTTTGAAGCTTTATATAGTTCTTCTAGTTCAGAAAACTTTTTTTGTGCTCCAAACCATATCTGGACTACTTTTTCCCCGGTACATTATGGACCGTTTATCATAGCAGGAGGTTCAGTGACAGTAGTGCATCTCAGCCACAGACGCTGAACGTTTCACACAACTTCATGTCCAAAAACCAGAACTATCCCTTTAATTGAAAAACTAGGTTTATGTAACAGCTGAATTTTTGCTTAAAGCTACAGTGTGTAATAATTACAGGGATATACAGTCAGAAATGTAATATATTATACATAATTATGTTATTTATCATCATCTACGAGCTCAGCCTCTTAACCTTAATATTTGCGTTGCCTTAGAATTCGTTATTTATAATTACATAGGAGGGGGTCTTGCAGCCATGGAGGCAGACATCTTTGCGCCACGGCAGCGCAGAGCCAACAAACTAGCAATTGCGAGATCGCCAAACGTCACAACGATGTAGAAAAAATACCGGGTATATTTATTATCTTAAGTCTACATGAAATCTATACCCTACACAGACTAATGAAATACTATCTGTAAAATTATCTAAGTAAACAAACCTCATCTCTTGAGAAGGTAGGTGATGCGGACGTCGTGGAAGACATTTTGTCCCGTAACGCTCGCCGTACTGTTGGGGGGGAGAAGCGGTGTGGGGGAGATGTTCATGTTGCTGCAGTCTGCAGTCTGACCGCTAGATGTCGCTAAAAGTTACACACTGTAGCTTTAAGAAATCTGGAGTATTTCCTAAAATTAGTTTTTACCTGAGAGAAGATTAGAAATAGGAGAAAAATTGTGAACAAGGTATTTTCTCAACCTTTAAGTCACAGTAACCCTTTATATAAACACCACTTTAAGCAGCAAACAAGGCACATGGTAAATGTAATTTCCAGGGTCCACCTCTGTCTTAAAGCTGAGTGTACCTGTTTCACAAATTAAATAAACTGTAAATTAAGCAAAATAAAGTTAATAAGTAAAGTTAAAAACTCAATAAGCCAAGTAAAAAAGTTATAAAAGATCAGGTTTAAAGATAAAATGCTAGGTTAAAAGGGAAAAAAATAAGTTATTGTAGGACCAGTCATTTTCTGAAGGTTATGTTTCAACAAAAAAGCATGTCTTTTTTGTAAGTGTTGTTAGCTTCAAAAAATTGTGAGTTCATATAGGACAAAAAATGAATCTGACACAGCAAGGGATTTTCAAACACAGCTTCCTGCAGGAGAAAGGCTGCCTGCTCACATTTCAGCACTTTTCTCCCTGCTCCCTTAACAGTAGAGCCTTTAATAACAGATCACAGCAGGATGGAGTAGGTCCCTCCTAATTGTCAATCATTCCTAATTGTCAATCATACGTGCTCGTCCCCATTTTCACTTACCTGTGGTGAGTCTGACATATAGTGGAAAAATTGCAAATCTTCTTTTGGAAACTAAGCTTGTATGAGAGAATCAGACAGCAACATTTAAACAGAGCGTGCACGAGGAGAGATGGGCATGTGCACGCTCTTGCACGCGTTTAATAGACGTTCCCTCTTGGAAGTGGGTACAGGGTTGTTAATGTGCATTTTTTTACGTGGAGAGGGCACTTAAAGAAATAATTCTCCACTATACCTTTAACTTGAATAAGTTTTTGCTTGAATCTTTAAATTTCAAGGTATTTCATTAAGTACCCTATGCATCCAGTGATGCTTAGTGAGACAAAGACACAGCATTCATTCTTCAACTAAACTGAAACAAAGGTTTTAAAGGATTTCATCACTGGTAGTTAAGATCAAAGGTCCTCTGTTCACAGCAACAATCTGCTGAAGGCAATTATTTTATTATTATTATTATTATTATTATATTATTATTTTTCTCTATCTTTTAACTCATCTACATGACAATTTCAGTTGTCATGCACATGACAAAAGTATACATGTTGAAATTCTCTTGCACATTCCTTGTAAGTGGTATTTTCTATCAAACTTAACAATACGCGCAGACTTACAATCACAAGAGGACAATTAAAAACAATCTGCTTCCTTCTGAAATGAATGTCACTCAATACACACATCTTGAGTCATGTAATAAATTAAAGAACTGGGACAAGAATAAAACCAATGTAAGTTGGGATGAAATTTCAAAATTAAACAAATTCAAAAAAAGGAAAGCAGATTAACAAAACCAAAGTTGTCTCAAAGAAATAATTTTAAAGGATAATTTAAAAGCAGCAAGGTTATCTGTGTCCTTTAACCAAACAGAGCACATTAAAATTCAATCATGAATTGCATTAAGGTTAGAGCGAGGTGCTTTGAAGCACATTTGCCAGTAAATATCCTCTAACGATGAACGAAGCATTAAATAAAAAGAGATTAAAACTGCTGCAAAACCTTCATAAGACAGCAGAGGAACAGAACAGAAAATAATGGAGAAAAGATGTTTTTTTGTGTTTATTTGAGGCTGAGGTCATCAAGAGGTTTTACTGTAAAACAGGCAGGAGGTAACCGGTCGACTCAGAGGTGCTCCAGAGCAAAATGCGGTCATACTGTAACTAATGAAGCTACATCCAGGGGCAAACATTAGCTTTAATTATGGAAAGTTATTGTTCAGCTAATGAGAAATGAAATATGTTAACTGAAAACATGTGGGTGTTTATATCTGGACCATTTCAGTCAGTCTATACAGGTATAATTGTAATTTCTCAATCTTTGATTCCTGCCACAATTAACCCAGGCTGGTAGGAGAAACTTAATTACTGACACATTTTGATAGACTTGTAAGCAATGAAACATTTAATTTCTTATTTTGCTGACCTGACTCTCAGAGCACATCTCTGTGATTAAACCGCGGATAAACATTATTACAAAAAGGAAGGGAGAAATAGCTTTTATTGACAAACACAATTTCAAATAGATTACACATTTCATGTCCAATAAGACGGAAATAAAGCGTGAATGCTTTAGAATGTCCACATTGTAAAGTCACATATGAAATTATCACTTGAACAACCTGTAGTACACTTGATGCAGTAAATTAACCTATTTAGTTGCTACACTGCTCAAAACAATAAAGGGGACATGTAAACAACATAGCTTTAATTGAATCAAACTTATTTAAAATCAAACTGACCACAGTAAGCAACATTCGTTGAAATCAATTTCACTTGCTGTTGTGCAAAGGGAATAGACAACAGGTGGAAATTGGCATTTAGCAAGACTGTCAATAAAGAAGCGGTTCTGCAAGTGGGGATTAAAGACCACTGTGCTTTCTTGCTGATTTTTTAGTCACTTTCGAATGTTGGTGATACCTTCACACTAGTGGTAGCATGAGGTGGACTCTGCAACCCACTCAAGTGGCTCAGGTATTGCAGCTCATCTAGGATGGCACATAAATGCTAGGTATGGCAAGAAGGTTTGCTGTGTCTGTCAGCATAGTGTCCAGAGGCTGGAGATGCTACCAGGAGACCGGGTCAGATGTGGAGGAGGCCACAGGAAACCAACAACCCAGCAGCAGGACCACTACGTTCACCTTTGTGTAAGCAGGAACACGACGAGCACTGCCAGAACCCTGCCAAATGACCTCCAACAGGCGACAAATGTAAATGTGTCTGCACAAACGGTTAGAAACTGACTCCATGAGGACAGTATGAGGGCCTTCTTTCCACAGATGGATGTTGTGCTCACATCTATATAACATGCAGGATGCTTGACATTTGCCAGAGAACACTAGGATTGGCAAATTTGCAGTTGGCACCCGGTGCTCTTCACAGATGAAAGCAGGTTAACACTGAACACATGCGGATGTGACAGAGTTCGGAGACATCAGTGGGGGGGGATGTTGCTGCCTGCAACATCCTTCAGTATGGCCGGTTTGGCAGTGGGTCAGTACTGGTGTCGAGTGGCATTTCTTTGGAGAGCCGCACAGCCCTCCATGTGCTCACCAGAGGTAGCACAACTGCTATTTGGTACTGATAGGCGATTTTGAGACCCCTTTGGAAACCATACGCCAGTGCAGTTCACCCTGGGTTCCTCCTAATGCGGGAAAATGCTAGACCTCATGTGGCTGTAGTGATTCAGCAGTTCCTGCGAGATGAAGGAATTTAAGCTGCGGACTGGTTGTTCCCCAGACCTGAATCAGATTGAGCACATCTGGTACATCATGTCTCGATCCATCCACCATGCATCACACACATGTTGCTCTGTTAAAGTAACACTGAGTGTTAAAGTAACACTTTGAGAGTAAATGTGGTCCAACACTAATTCAGAGTGGAACCAGATGTATTCTTGACTGTTACTTTAGCACTGCAACATTTACTGTGCAGGTTGACCAGGAGTTGCAGATGCTTTAGTCCACGTCTGGGAGGAGATCCCTCAGGCAACCATCTGCCACCTCATCAGGAGCATCCACAGGCATTAAAAAAGGTCCTAAAAGCAGGTAGAGGCCAAACACAATACAGAGCCTTATTTTGACCAGTTTAAAGGAAATTACATCAAAATTGGACCAGCCTGTGGTCTGTTTTTCCAATTTAATTTTGTGTGACTTTAAATCCAGGCCTTCTGATCCTGACCTGTTTTCTGTTTTGGACATTCAAGGCTTTGCTTTGCCCTTGTCTGCTCAGTCCGTTTTTTTTATTTTTTTTTACTGTTTTTCCTGGATTAAGCTGGTTACTGATCCTGGACTGTCTCACTTACCTTTGCTTGGATTCCCCTCACGGACACTGTTGCTCCTTCAGCGTCAGCTGGCGTCACCTAATCTCCACTCCTGGTTCTGAAAGCAGCCACTGCCGCAAACGATGGACTGAACTTTGAATCAGGTCAGCGACTTTTGCTCCAAGTCGGTATCCACCCAGCTGACGCCCAGCCGCTCCCTGTGAATCTTTTAATTTGAAAATATATCCTTTTGAAAATCGTTCTGGTCTGGCTGTCTGAATATTGGGTCCTAGTTTCTGAGGTCATTACAAGAACTTATGGACCATAAGGCAGAAACCGGCTCACAGCAAAGACATTACAATCAACTGGAGGTATCCCATGTGAAGGTGACAATCAGTAGTCAGCGGGCAAAACTAGGTGGATTTCCAGAAATCAGTAAGCTCAGAATAGTCTGGCAAGGGCAAGGCACTGAAACCATGAGGCAAAAGCAAGGTCAGGATCAAAAAACCAGCTGTAAGGCTTTCAAATAAATGGCAACAGCTGGTTTGATGTCTGGTTAAATAGGCAGGAGAGTCGGTGGTACAGTAAATGTGAGCACAGATCAGTAGAGACGGACCTGCAGGAGTGGGAAGAATGAGTGAAGATGGAGCAGAGCTGAATGTGAACAAACCAGTGTGTCACAATCATGATGGACAAAATTAACTTTTAGCTTTTGAAAACATTGTGTACTTAGACTTTCTAAATTTCCACAGTAGTTAAAGTTATTCTCTCCAGGTTTGACTTTTTTTAGATGCTGTTTTGGTCATTTGTTTCAGTCTGTTCAATTTTCTCCATTTACTGTTATGTTTCGTTCTCTATTACATCACAGTATTTGCTGTGGAGCTGGTCAACAAGGTCATGGACTTCCTGTTTACAATAAATTGATACTCACCTCAGCTGATGCTCTACTTTAAACATCTACCAGATGGTCGAGCTCCTCACCTTGTGTCCAAGAGGGTGCCCTGCCACCTTGCAGAGGAAGCACATCCTACAGCGGTTTAATAACAAACTAAGGAAAACTACACAGTACAGCCATCTGATTCCCTTAAAAATATCATTTCCAGAGAGGTTTCTCTGTGCCTTCACTGAAGTGGTGAGATACAACAAGCATATGAAGTGTTGAAATGACTCAGAAAAAGTTAAGTTAAGTTTTTTAAAAATGTACAGTAAATCAGCAACACAATTATACCCTTTTGGCTTATTCAAAAGACAGGAAAAACAGAAAAAAAAAAGAGATGAGAAATAAAAAAGAAACAGTGCAAAGTCAACTAACCTACTATCAACTGTCTGCCTAAGATAACTACTCACCTGTAATGTCAGCTTGTGGGTACATCTTTTTAGACGCAGTTAATAAATACACTTAATTTGTCCAACATATAGAAATAAAGCACATGAAATAGACTGATATTATTTTTTTATGATTATAATTCATTAATAAAAGCATAGAAAGTAAAACATATAAAACTTATACATATAAAACACATTTTGACATGAACCTTTCATATCAAATCACTAATTATGGATGATAAAAGTTTTTATATAATGAGTAATAATATTTTGCAGTGTGATTTGCTAGTAGCTTTTTTAGCTTTAAAAGATAAAATCATATCAAGCAGACAAGCAGTAATTTTAATATAACATAATATCTGCAGCTCTTTAGACACGGAAGATCTGGTAGCTGTATTTGTTCTCAAAGTCAGTAAACTCTCCCAAAACTGATTTTTGACAGACAAATGACGACCGTTCACATTTGTTAAATATTACTGGCAAGATTTGTTTTAGATTAAGTTTTCTTTAAACCTTCATATTTGTTTTTGTTCTTTATCATTTAGACATTTAGTCCTGATATTTAGTCTTTTTTACCAAAAAACTTTCAAAAAGTCTACAAATGCACATGTCTTCAAATGTGGATCTACAAATAACCAAATGTATATAAATAGTTATTAACTGCTGTTTACATAATGAATCTTTAGCGTGGAAATACTTCCTCAGCTATCTGTGTTGCCTCCTTGGCGTCCAGAAGTAACCTGACTCCGCCAGATGGATTTGCTCCGCATATCCATCTGGAAACCTTCCGTTGAAGTAATTTTGGGAAGGGGCGAAAATACTGTTAGCTGATTGGCCTATGTTGGTGATAGATGGGCCAAATAAACCAATCAGATCAACGAAGCATATGACGTACTAACAGAGCGACAACGAAAACACAACCACAAGCCAGGCTACTCTTGCCGAAACCAGTCGGGAGAAGAGCAAAACCATCTTTTCCTCTGAGAAAAGCCTCCAGAGCAGTGTTTTGCTCTTCTTTCAGTGAAGAAATACTCTGTAATTCCGATAAAACTTGCTCGATAGCCACGCTAACGCTAGTTTCATCGGCTGAAGCCGCCATGTTCTTCAGACTGAACTGTTGCGCTTCTCGTTGCGTCACACGTTCATTTGGTGAACGGCTCCAAATTTTCTTTAATGGAGAGTCTCCAGACTGATCTGCGAGTGAAACCTTGAAAGCTCGCAACATCAGGATGGTCTCACGAGGCTAGTCCAGAAGTAGCTCTGAGTATTAATATCACATTTTCCAGTGCAATCTCTACACACTTTAAGATTCCTGATATTGTGACAACTGCAGAAAGTCGATGAATATGAACTATGTAATTAAATTATCTCATTGACCTTTAGTCCTAGAATTTTCTATAAACTGATTCCCTCCGATTTCCTTTAGCGTCCCTTAAGATTATTTTTAAAATTTGCTCTTTTTTTTTTTTTTTAGGCGTGCCAATTAACTGCAACTATCCTCCAACACACCTGAATTAAAATGCTTAATTGAGTCATAATCGTTAAGTCATTTATGTTTCCATCAGCCTTAGGAGCCATTATTTTGATCTATTATGCAAATCATTACCTATTGTCACTCATGTGCAATGTTCTCCTCTCTCACGGTGCAATAACACATGCCAACTACTCTATAGCCTGTGTAATTTTTTTTTTTACTTATCTTCAAGGTCAGCACATCTTTGCAGTACAAGTGCAATGAACCAAGTTAACTACTATGTAGTTTTCCCTTGGCTCTCTACTGTGCAGATATCTTTATATCTAAAGGAAACATATTCCAGGACATTACAACGTTTTTTTTTTTTTTTTTTATGCTTTTTTGGAACTATATACACTCTCTTTATATTGTTGGTCATATTGCTTTAACTCTTTGTGCTCTATATAAGCTACTGGAACCAGAATTTCGCTGAAGGAGTAATCCCAAGGGATAAAGTTGAGGCTAAATAAAAAATAAAAATGAAAAAAGCGTAAGAGGACTGGAGTAAAGCCCCTTTTTAAGAATCTTAAATGTAACCTCAAATCCTTGGCTCAATGGTTAAAGCTGGAAAAAGTTTAAGGTTTTAATAAGGCAAGGAAAGGCCAGGCAAATTTATTTGTATAGCACAATTCAGTACAAAGACAATGCAAAGTGCTTTACATGATTAAAATACAGGAAGATAAAACAGAATCAAAGCAAGTAGGAACAAATAAAAAATTAATAAAATAAAATAAAAATAAAAATGCAGAAACAAAAAAGAATATTAAAAACAGTGGGGTTAGCATTTGATCAAAAACTTCTCCTTGGGCAGTTGACAATTCCCCAGAACCTTGCCTTTTGTTTTACTACGATAGAACTGCAAAACCTTTCCCATTATCTACAGGTAATTTAACTCTGCCCGATACACACCAATCCTATGGTGCCAACCTGGATAACTGGGGGGGATCCCACTCTAGATTACCGACGTCTCAGTAAAATTAAATGCCTTCTGGTGGCACCTACAACCTTCCTCTGAGTCTTAGAGAGAGCCTCACGTTCCTATGCGAGGTCTTTTGGTTCACAGGTGGAAAAAAAACCTGAATTGCCTTTCTGCTCCCCAAAAAGAAAAGTTATCTTTTATTTTGTATGTATATTCTTTATTATTATACTAATGGTAATACTTTTGAAATGATTAATTTAAAGAAAATATGTTTTAGTTGAACTGTTTAACTAGAACAGCCGAAGGCAATCCTAAACAAAAGTGTTTTTAGTCTTGATTTAAAGGAACTCAGGCTTTCCGCACTTTTACAGTTTTCTGGAAGTTTGTTCCAGATAAGTGGAGCATAGGAACTAAATGCTTCTTCTCCATGTTTAGTTCTGGTTCTAGGTATGCAGAGCAGGCTGGAGCCAGAAGCAATAAGAAAATGGTCTAAATCAGACAACTAAACTAAAGTTTGGGCTCCCCCTAAGATAGTACTCAAACAAGGTAGATCGCTTAAGTTCAGCATTAGAGACTGTTTTAATATGAAGGATTTTGAATATCTAATAGGAAGAGTTTAAAATGTTTACTTCAGAAAAAAAAACAAAGTTCTTTAAAAAAAGGAAAAGGGAGAAAATATGGTTTTCCTTTTAGGTGTTAATTGTAATATTCTGTCCTACTTTACATCTACTTCAACCCGCTGCTTTCATACCTAACGGCCGGACCTGCTGCTGATTATCTGAATGAGCTTTGGACATAAAGGCCGAAGGGGCAGCAGCTACATTCTTGTTCCCAGGTGTCACCTGGCGGAAGAAGGAAAAGGCATAACATTTTTGGGGGTGAATATATTCCATCACCCGGGAAGCCGAAGCAGGGAAGTCACCCAGGCCACTCCAGCATCAAAACAAACGGTAATTATTCCAAAGAAAGGCATTTAATAATCACGTTTCACACACACTTTGTCTGGATGCCGAATTTGAAAACGTCCGTTTTCATTGTGCTAATCTAGACTCTCGTTCCTCTTCGTCACCTCATCACCTTTCGGGACATTTTTAATTAAGAAGTCTCGTTAGCTTCAAACTCATGCTCTTTAATTAAGAAGATTCATCTTTACCCTCTTTTCAACAGTTTGGTTGTGAAGGAGAATAAAGCTGCTTTTACTGTCATTTATGGGGGGAGGTTATCAAAAGAAGGGTTTCATTATAAATTTTTTTTTTTCTGTTGAAGGATTTCTTTGAATTGGAAGATAAATAGGGAAAGAAGAAGAGGGAGCGGCTGGATAATGAAAAGCCTCGTGTCCACCAAGGACCTCGGAGCCACCTGATAAATTGGCTTGTTAAGAGGACAAAGATCACTATGTGACATATTCCTTCCATTCACTCCCAGCAGCACAGGTGCAAAACAGACAGACAAATAGGAATCAATCAAATCCAAATAAAGCTGGTGCTTTTATTAATAGACAAATGATGATGGTGGCTCTGTTTTAGAAGGGTGAACAACTCAATATCCAGACCTACAGAAACTATTTAAGCGGCTGTTGAACGCATCTAGACGTGCAGTTAGAGGAAATCAAATGTTTAAAAGGGCAGAGAGGGTCTAACATGCACCCATCCCAAGGCCAGTGTAGTACGTGAATGAGAGGGGACAATGAAGGGCTGTGAATAAAGGATGGGTGTGTGTTTGTGTGCGCTGCCTATTACCCACACGCCACTGACATTGTAAGTGTGGTCGGCTGTGCTCCATGAATGCTGGAAGAAAGTGAGAGCGCATTTGATATCTGAAGGGGAAAGACAGAAACAAAGACCAGAGGGGGTAAATGGTCCAAGACATGGGGGGGGACTGGATGGATGACGGAGAGAGGGAGGCATGGAGGAGGGGAGGAAAGGATAGCTTAAAGGGTTGGACTGTGGTTCTTTTCTGTCAGTCTCCAAGCAACTCACAATAGAAGGTCAGGAAAGAGGAGCTGGGGGAGACAACAGGACAGAAATACAGAATACTCCTTTACAAAACCACACAGACAGTTAAGGAGGCGATAATGAGGGATGTGCAAGAAGCACCGAGGATGAATTCATCGAAAACCTTTAGAACATCTCGGTGGACACACGAAACAGAGAAAGGAGCTGAAACATCTTCAAGCAACTCCAGGAAGTAAAGGTGGCAGCATCCCTTGTGGAGAAAGTGGTTGGTCATATTGTGCTCAGCCTGTAGGGCAGGGATGTCAGCACACATGATTACCATCGATGAGTGATTTACACGCTTTTTCTCAACTGCAATCATCAAATAAGGCACAGGTGTCAAACCCCAGTCCTCACAAGCTGTCTTAACCTGGACCTAATAATCAGGTCACTAGAAGAACTCTGCAGAACTTAATTGCATGTCGAGGAGCTGAATCCCTCATTTGACCCAGGTGTGTTAAACCAGGGACATACCTAAAAGTTGCAGGACATCAGCCCTTGCAGACTTCAGTCTGACACCTCTAAAATAAGGTATGTTAAATTATGAAAACATCTTAAACATGCAGAACCCGTGAGGTCCGAGTCTGGTCATGCCTGCTGTAGAACATTACAGAATTTTGTCCCTGTGTTCAAACCAATGTGAGAATGAGGGCATTAAACGTTTTCAATTGGCAAAGATAGACAAGATTGAGGGAAGACTTCCTATATTTTTCCCTATTGATCTTTTAGTGCAGGAGGTCATAGGGTGTGCTTCACCGGTTACCACAGTAGCAGACTCTCATTAACTAGTACTTCAATGTTTAAAATGTTTTCTATCACATTTTATTTTATTTTTTATCTAAAATATTGGCACATCAAATATAAGTAAACTAGCTTAAGCCAGATGGATGAGTGTAGTTTAGTTTATTCCATCTGGAAAGGGTCCTGTGGAATGTGTTTGCAAAAGGGAGGGGCATCCAGTACAATTCTTCAATCTGATTGGGTGAATCACAAAATGGAACTTGGCTCCCACATTGAGCTTTTAGCCAATCGCAGCAGAGGTTGCATCTGTGAAGTATCACATTTTGATGAGTGTCACAACTTAGTTAAGTGATAAACTCTTACCAAATCCTGTTGGGAGGAACACGCAAACTATGTCCCATCCACAAAGGGGCTTCCTCTTGCTAATAAAAAAAAGAAAGAGGGTATTCCAGGTAAAATTGAATTCCACTTAAAACTGAATCGCAACCCCCACCCCCATACAGGGAACCAGAACCTCTCACCTGTTCATCCAGGCCAACAGTTCCACCTAAATACCCCCCTTTCAGAAGCCTAGACCAGTATCAGGCATTGCAGGCTAACAAAGAACCCAAAATGACTCCTGAGAATTAAAGGGGCAGAGCCGTTATTCCGGTTCAATTTGCATGGTTACTAAGCCAAAACAAGGCTTTGCTTTGGTCCACTCTATAAAGCCTCGAGCTCATCGCTATTTCTGACATTTTGAATCTATAAGCTTCCTGGATGGGAAGCGAAACATCTTCAAACTTGGAAACTAAGTCCAGTGGATTGCTTTTTAACTCTTTATGGAATTAATAGAAGAATATACAAGAACATCCACCAGGGAAACTGTTTTTGTTTTGCTTCAACCTAATGCTTCTGATTGATGTCATACACATCCCTGCATTTCATTGGTTCCAAACATATCTGTATTTGAGGCTACTGTACCTCTTGGCTTCTGGCTATATGTATTTTTGGGAGTTTGTAAATTCACTAATCTTGTGCAAATTCATCTTGCCTGCAGGGTAAAACTGCTGAAAAAACTTTTTCACCACTCAGAAATCAGCTAAAAAAGGGAAAGTTTCTCTCACAATACAGATTTGGTGCTGGAAGACTCAATGTGACAGGCACCACACAATCAAGGTATGTACTCCCTGGAGATGACAGGCAAAGATAGGTCTATATTGATGGCCTATTCCCCCTTAACTATATATAGTTAAGGGGAAATTATAAAATATTATTTTCTTTTACTGTATACGGCATATGGTATTGGTCTTCTCTTAGTCTTGGCTTTGGCACTGTACTCCCTGGTCTTGATAATGTCCTGATCTCGGTTTGTGTGGTCTTGACTACAACACTAATGTTTTGCCTAGCTATTATTTAACAACCTACCTTTTCTACCCCTCATTTTGCCAGACTGTTTCTCTCTCTTTACTTAAGAGTAAACTTAAAACTTATTGCGTGTTTTACTCTGACGGTAAAACAAAAAACATACCATTAGTCCTGTGTTTCTTATCCAGTTATTTTACCTCATGCCTAACGTAAAAACTGCTGCATCTATAGCAAGTAGGAGTGAAAATATTAGTCAGGAGCTGCAAAACAAATTGATTTAGTTTAATATTTAATAAAGAGTGACCAGTTTAATATAAAACATTGCCATGGAAACAAATGCAGTAACCTTGTGGAATCTGGTGTGGCGGCCCGTCAATCTGAAAAGGACTGTGAGGCAATGTCTAACAAATTCAAGTCTTGGAAGCTAAACAGAGATAATAACTCACCAAAACATTTAAAAGTGCATAGACAAAACAAATCCCACTATTTACTGTCCTAAATTTGCATTTTTACCCTTTATACAATGTTAAAATGTGTTTAAATAAAAAAATGCACCTGTTCACCTCAAAATACATTTAGTCAGTTTATTGAGAAATCAGTGTTGAAGCAGTCAGAGCCTTGGATTCAGGCCAGTGTGGGCTGCTTATAACCTGACTCCGCCAGATGGATTTGCTCCGCATATCCATCTGGAAACCTTTGGTTGAAGTAATTTTGGGAAGGGGCGAAAATACTGGTTAGCTGATTGGCCTATGTTGGTGATAGACGGGCCAAATAAACCAATCAGATCAACGAAGCATATGATGTACTAACAGCCAGGCTACTCTTGCCGAAACCAGTCGGGAGAAGAAATACTCGTTAATTCCAATAAAACTTGCTCGATAGCCACGCTAACGCTAGTTTCATTGGCTGAAGCCGCCATGTTCTTAAGACTGTACTGTCGCGCTTCTCGTTGCGTCACACCTCAACCCGCCTCAAAGCCAACGCTGATTGGACGTTCGTTTGGTGAACGGCTCCAAATTTTCTTTAACGGAGAGTCTCCAGACTGATCTGCGAGTGAAATCTTGAAAGCTCGCGAGATCAGGATGGTCTGACGAGGCTAGGCTGCTTACTGAGCCGTAATATAAAGCGCCGCCTAACTGCAGCCGTAACATCGCCAATTCAGTTGGTAATTACCCATTTATCAAAAAGTAATTTAAATATGTTTTTAAGCAGGAAAGAACACATTAAAACTTTATTAGTATAGTCAGTTGATCAAGATAATTACAGTACTTCTAATTTTGTTTTTAGAGTGGCAAAGTCCTTCTGAAAAAACTGTCTAACTGCTAGGCTAGCTAAGCCAATTGGATGATAGTAGCAGTCAGGGATTTCCCACTTCCTGTATCAGTCTGTAGTTACTAAATGTGAATATAAACTATTCATGAGGTATATGGTAAAAACTGCAAGTGCCAGAATACATAATGTGAGATTTTACCCGAAAAGTTTTGACAATATATTACTATATATAATATTATGTCTAAACTATTTTGCCACAGTTTAAAGAATGCATATTTGGGGTAAAGATTTGAGGGTGCCCTTTCCTTTTCCTCGTATAAACAATATACATTCTCCTTAGACTGGCTTTTCGTCTAAATCTAAGAGTGTACCCACTTATATAAATGTATAAATAAAAATGTTTTAGTTTTATGTTTTAAGACACTATGCTGACAGGGCTGCAGTAAGATAACGAGTTGGATGCTGTCTGTTGGCTTTTGGAGTTATTCCCATTGTTCAATCCTCTGTCTAGAGCAGGGGTAACCAATTAAAAATCAGTTGGGTCCGAATAAAGAAAAGGTCTGTAGACATTTTTAATTATAATCTGTTACTTTAAACAGAACTCAACACTGAAATAAAATGAGGTGTTTATGCATCCATGTTATACATTTAAGTTTTAAATAGAAAATATAAAAAAATACGAAATTTTTCCATTTAAAAAAAAAAGTGTTTTTTGAAGTAGACAACAATAATCGTTCATTTTGGTATATGGACAATTTCCTGATTCACATATTTTATAAAACACCTAAACTGATCATTTTTTTATGTCTTAATGAGAGAAGTGGGCGTTAGGCTGCCCTGCAAGGCTTTAAACCTGGGTTTGCGATACGACAAAGCCATTTTCAAGCACACATCATTCGTGAGCCTGGATCAATATTTATTTTTGATTCTGTTTATGGTGGAGAATCCTGCTTCACAGCAGGAGGTTGAGCCAAACATCCTCTAAATATGCAGGGTCATCTTTGAGCACCATTTCACTTTTCTTTAACAAGTTTACCGCAGTTCTTCCAGCAGTCCACACGTTCTCTGTTTTCTTTTTCTCATCGTCCTCTCCTTTTTTCCCCATCGCCCGGCTTACCAAAGGTTTGCCTGCTGTGTATAAAAGTAGCAGCAGCAGCAACCCAGACTGACAGCAGCTCATTGGCTAATTTGAATTATGTGTAGCTTGGTGCCGATGCTCCGGAGGGCTTTACCGTATTAACAGGAGAAGCAGCGCAAGTAAAATTAGACACTGCCGTCGGACAGCATGTAGTAATTTATAAATGTTTTAAATCAGGTTGGGTCTGGATTAGGCAGCAGATGGATCCGGATCCGTACCACGGTCCGCTGATCCTTGACCTCTAGTCTAGAGCTTCTGCTTGACATAAATATATGCTTATGTGGACATAAGCATATAATATTAAACAGTTTGTCTAAAAATGTTTTCCGTTTGTTCTGTGGATATCACAGATTTAATCTGGGTATTGTAATAGCATAAAATAACAGCGTAAATTAGTTTTTTGCAGTTGTTTTAAATGAATTACACAGGTAAAAAGCAAGACTGGCCAGATGCAGGTTAATGAAAAGGAAATGTGAAACGTTTATGTTCAGGGATTTTCTTTTAGCTAGTCGGCACTGGAGGTAAAGGGAGACCCAGCTGTGTTGTTATTTACCAGCTGGACTGAAGGTGTAATATAGTTTCTCTCATGCCGATTGTCACAGGGCTTCCAGACTAATGGGAAAGCATGCTGATGAATCACCCTGGATTCCTGATACCTGGATAATACAAATCCTGGGGATTTGAATGTTGGCTTTTTCATTGGAAAAGGAGCTTTTGTTCCTTTGATCCCAGGTCATGCAGGTCATTCATCAGGTCCCTACATGTAGTCGGATTTTTGCTCACCGATCTCATGACCATTTTAAGCTCAGTGGATGAGATCTTGTGTGGGACACTGGATTGAGGGAGAGTATCATTGATCTTGTATGCTTTACGTTTTCTTACAACTGTTCCCACAGTTTATTCATTTATATACACCAAACTGCTTCCTATTATAGATTCACTCTTCCCAGCCTGGTGAAGGTCTACAGTGTTCTTCCTGCTGTCCTTCAACAGGTCTTGGCCATGGGTGAGTTTGGAGTCTGACTGTTTGAGGTGATGGACCGGTGTCTTTTATTTTTATAATCAGTTCAAACAGGTGTCATTAATACAGGTATTGGCAGACAGAAAAGTAAAAAAAAAAAAAAAAGTTACAGTTCGGTTAATGTCAGACATCTTGGTTTCTTGTGGATAACTACATACTTATTTTTCACTATAATTCACTAATACAGAACATTCTTAAAAAAAATCTTACAATGTGATTTCCTTTATTTTATTTTCTCTTTTTGCATCTCGTAATTGAAGATAACCTGTGATGATACAGACCTCTAAGCAGGAGAGCCTGCAGAAACAATGGCTGACTAAATACTTCCCCCCACTGTACATCAACAATTATTTGTGAGAGTTATTGCTCCTCAGGGTGTTCAAATAATCTGCTAAACTGTGAGTGAACTTAATATCTCAAAGCAGACAATCCTGGAAACTTTTTTTCCCCCATGAGCCACATCTTCTTTTAAGAGAGCATCTATATTTTTATCTGTATTCAACATGTCCTTTCTGACAGTGCAGCACCCAGAGTAGTTTTTGTGTAGCATAGAGAAGCCAAATAGATTTCCTTCTTTTACATATGGAGCATTGCTGCTTTATGCTATATGCTTCACTCTATATTTACATGTATCTTAAAAAACTATTGGAAACTATTTGGGGATTATTTCAATTGCAATGAACAAGGAAACAAAAAGGAAAGCAGAAAAAGAAAGAGGGAGAGGTGAGTAGAATTTATTGCACTTATATATATATATATAAAAAGGCGTTGTTTTCGCCAAGCTCTTCCAACAAACCACACGCCGGTATCCACACCGACGCCATGACTGCGAAGATGGGCTAGCCACGGTTAACTACTACCAGTGATTCTAGGAGTATAAGTCCTCTGCTACTACTGACTGAGCGGCGCTAAGCACTGTGGGACAGGTGCCGTGCAGGGACAAACAGGGCAACAACACGTTATCTTCTACGAAGTTCAAGAACACTTATATTAACTACAAATTTATTATAAACAATTCAATTTTTTTATGCCCATTCGTCCATGGCTTGTAATTCTCGTTTGGCCTTAGGCTCGTTAACGAAAATCTTTTTTTATTTTCGTCATATTTTTATTTTCTGGAAAAAAATGTTGTGCGTCGTCTCGTCATCGTCGCGGGAAAAAGGGGCGTTAATAAAATATTTTCGTTCATCGTCCTGGTTGATGAAATTAACTCTGGAGGGAAGGTTTAGCCTCTTTTCTTAAATCAGGCTTTAAATAACAATTCCTGATCAACAATAAGACAAAAGTCAATCCGATGCCATCCACATCTAGTGACTGACCAATGCGATCCTTTTTCAAAGACTCAGGTCCATGGTGTCTAATCATAGAGCTTACTAAATGTTAAAATCTGAAACAAAATGAGACACTGACATGTTTAGAAGTTAAAAACAATCTACGTATTTACATGTTTTATTTCGAAATATACAAACAGGGCCATAGGTCTGACATGCTTCACACTGCTGGCTCTAATGATCTCCTGAAAACTCAAAATACTGCCAAACTGCCCTCAGGGTCTGTTTGAGCTGATATTTTTCACTATTTTTAAACTTATAATAAATTACAGTTAATAAAAATGCAGTTAAAAACACTGTTAAATATAAACATAGTTATATATATATATATATATTTAGGGGGTCGCATTTTGAGCAAAAGTCAGCACAACTGGTTTCCCTAGATTTAGTGCATAAAACTTCAGACTTAAATTACCTCAAAACCCAGAAATCAATCACTTTGAAATATGACACTTAGACTTATCAGTCCCTCCCAGAGGTAAAGAACATAGGTTTAAGGTTGAGGACAAAAAGAAAAAAATGAAGACAATCTCAAATAGAATCTGCCTACCTTTCAGTGTATTCTCATTATTAGTTCGTACGAAATCGTACGAAAAGTTATGCACCGTAATTTCGTACGTTTTGGACATTTTTTTTGTCGTATTTTTTTAACGTCTTGCCTCGAGACAAGATATCCTTGCGCATGCGCATCTTACGCACCATTCAATAACATAGAATTTAACATAAAATTAACCCTAACCCTAAGATACAAAACAGCAAGCAACCTAGTGAGAGACATCAAGAAGTAATTATTGCACTGTTTTTCCCAGTTTTACGTCCGTCCGCGGATCTGCTTTTTTCGTCTGTCTGGCTGCGCATGCGCACTGATCTGTTTTTTTCGAGGAAAAACATACAAAACGTACAAAATACTGTGACATTTATTTACATAGATGTTTTATCCATAACTACTATAAATCCTAAATGGAAAACAAAAATAAAGTTGGGACTGTAGCTTTGCAGAAGAGGCAGATCAACAGAATCTTTGAGAATAATGAAACCGTTTTGAAGGCACTCGTGTGATCTCTGTATATGTTTGTGTGTATGAAGTAAAACTCATGATTTAACATTTGTCATCCCTACACAAACCTCTCCTTTTTCACCTTCAAGGAGAGGCTCAAGCACCCTGACTGGAGCTGCATGAATGGGATAATCTGACAAAAGCTTACTAAAGGACAAGGATCCTCTTGATAGAAGAGAGAAAGCTGGTTTTAGTTTGAAGGAGGTAGAAAATAGGAGGAAATTAAACTTGAATCTTTCCGACAAACGCTGAAGTAAACCGTCTTAAACGCTGACAAGTTTCGCCGTTGTGTTTCCCTCAAGGCTGCGACGTATACAATGTGAACTTTTCTTTGAGAGATTGAAATTTCACTCGCAGTTACTGCGTGACTGATTGAGCGGCAATAAAAGAGAAAATAGTTTCTGAAACGTCAACACGAAATGCAGTTAAGCCCACATCAATTGAGACTTTTTTGTTAGAGTTCGTATAGAGTTCAGTATAAAACTGTCACACTCTACAGGCACAGATGGACAAACAGAGCAGTTGGCACAGTTAGGAGGTTTATTTTACTCTTGGTCAGACAGGCAAGGGTCAGATCCGTGAAACCAGTCAGAGTTTGGGGGCAATCCTTGAATCTGTGGTCGGGCAGGCAGGAGGTCGTCACCAGGGAGTCCAAGATAACAAGCGAGGATGAGGGTCCAGATTATCAGACGAGACACTGGGGGAAGAAAACAGGCAGGTTTAGGAGAGGGAACAAACTTGGCTTAGTCAAAACTTAGACTTGAGCAGACAGATGGCCTGAGAGTGTTTACCACTAGGGGTTAGACAACAATCTGACGGCGAGCAGGTGGAGGCTCCGTCCTTATATTGGGTCCACTGCTGATCAGGGAATGACCTGCAGGTGTGAGGGTCACAGCAGCTGATGTGACAGGTCCTCTCCTCCAAGGCGCCCGGTGGCGTCTTGTCCTCTTGTGGAAGTCCCGGATGAGCTGAGGATCTAAGATGGCAGAACGTGGTTCCCAGCTGCGTTCCTCCGGGCCGTAACCCTCCCAGTCTACCAAGTATTGGAAACCACGTCCTCGGCGGCGAACATCCAGCAGCCGTCGCACTGTGTATGCAGGGGCATCATCAACGATCCTGGGGGGTGGGGGTTGCGGAACAGGAGGAGACAAGGGACTGGACAGGACAGGTTTCACTTGGGAAACATGAAAGGATGGGTGGATCCTCATTGTCCTGGGGAGGTTAAGGCGAACAGTAACAGGGTTTATGATTCGGTCAATAGTGAAGGGTCCAACAAACCTGGGTGAGAGTTTCTTGGAAGTGTCTTTCAGTGGCAAGTTCCTGGTGGACAACCAGACCTCCTGTCCAGGTTGATAGTTGGGGGCTGGGTGTCTGTGACGGTCGGCGAGACGGCGGTTTCTTTCTGCAGTTCTGGAGAGTGCTGCTCGAGTTCTTCGCCAAACCCTGTGACACCTTCGAAGGTGATGCTGAACTGAAGGGACAGCGAGTTCCCGCTCCTGAGAGGGAAAAAGAGGGGGTTGATAACCCAGTGAAGCTTCAAACGGGGACATACCTGTAGCTGAGCTGGTAAGTGAATTGTGGGCATATTCTACCCAAGGTAAGTATTGGGACCAGGAAGTTGGTTTGTCCAAGATGATACAACGGAGGGCAGCTTCAAGGTCTTGGTTCACCCTTTCCGTCTGACCATTGGTTTGAGGATGGAAACCAGAAGACAGGCTAACTGTGGCTCCTAGAGCCTGGCAGAAGGCTCGCCAAACCCTGGAGGTGAACTGCGGTCCTCGGTCCGAAACTACGTCTAGAGGGATGCCATGGAGCCGGACCACATGGAGAACAAGGAGGTCGGCAGTCTCTGCAGCAGTGGGCAGCTTGGGAAGGGGGACAAAATGTGCAGCCTTAGAGAAGCGATCTACTATGGTTAGAATGACTGCATTACCTTGGGAGAGAGGGAGACCAGTAACAAAGTCCAATGAGATGTTGGACCAGGGTCTGCTTGGGGTTGGAAGCCGCTGAAGGTAACCGGAGGGTGGCTGGTTGCTGGACTTCCCACGATTACAGACTGTACAGGAAGAGACAAATTTACTGGTGTCCTGAACCATTGACGGCCACCAAAAGTGCCTCTTTAAGAGGGAGATGGTTCTTTGTACCCCAGGGTGGCAGGCAAACTTGGAGGAGTGGGACCATTGCAAAACCTCAGACCTAACCCCTTCGGGAACAAACAGGCGGTCAGTGGGACAGTTGCTGGGAGTGGGCTGTTCTTGTTGGGCCTGCCTCACTAACTGTTCGATCTCCCAGGAGAGGTTAGCCACTACAATAGAGGTTGGCAGAATGGTCTCAGGTTCCTCTTTGGGTAAATTGGGGTCGAACTGACGAGACAATGCATCAGGTTTGGCGTTTTTGGAGCCTGGTCTGTAGGTTAGAATAAAGTTGAAGCGGGAGAAAAACAAGGACCAACGGGCATGACGGGGTGTTAACCTTTTAGCAGTCTGTATATAAGACAGATTCTTGTGGTCTGTCCAGACTAAAAAGGGTTGGGAGGAACCCTCCAGCCAATGGCGCCATTCCTCCAGGGCCAGTTTAACCGCTAACAGCTCACGGTCTCCCACACTGTAATTTTGTTCGGCCTCTGTTAATCGCCTTGAAAAGAAAGCACAGGGCAACAACTGTTTTGCAGGATTGCCATACTGGGACAGAACTGCTCCCACCCCAGTCTCAGAAGCATCCACCTCCACTACAAACTGTTTACAAGGATCTGGTTGGATAAGAACTGGTGGGGAGGCGAACAACTGTTTCAATGCATTGAAAGCAGCAGCTGCTTCTGGTGACCACACAAATGGTTGATTGGTGGATGTGAGTTTGGTCAGTGGTTGGACCACTAGACTGTAGTCCTTGATAAACTTGCGGTAAAAATTGGCAAAACCCAGGAAACGCTGGAGATGTTTACGGGTCTTCGGTTCTGGCCACTCCACCACTGCTTTTGTCTTAGCTGGGTCTGATCTAATCTGTCCCTCTCCAATAATAAAACCCAGGAAATGCACGGTTGAACAATGAAAGTCACATTTCTCTGCCTTGACAAATAGTTTGTTCTCCAGCAGTCGTTGGAGAACTTGCCTAACATGACTGACATGCTCCTCCTTGGTCTTGGAGAAGATTAATATGTCGTCTAGGTAGACAAACACAAAATGGTTCAGGAAGTCCCTGAGGACATCATTCACTAGAGCCTGGAAAACTGCTGGGGCATTAGTTAGACCAAACGGCATCACCAAATACTCAAAATGGCCTACAAGAGTCTTAAAGGCAGTTTTCCATTCATCCCCATCACGGATGCGCACCAAATAATATGCATTACGCAAATCTAGTTTAGAAAAGATAGTTGCACCGTGAAGCAGTTCAAATGCTGAAGACATGAGGGGTAACGGATACTTGTTTTTAATGGTAATGTCATTCAGGGCCCGATAATCAATACAAGGACGTAAGGTACCATCCTTTTTGCCAACAAAGAAGAACCCTGCCCCTAAAGGGGATGAAGAGCGGCGAATAAGACCAGCCGCCAGGGAATCATTTATGTAACTCTCCAGAGCCCCTAGTTCCTGTTTAGAAAGATGGTACAGGCGACTGGAAGGGAGTGGGGCATCTGGGAGAAGGTCAATGGAGCAATCATATGGTCTATGTGGGGGCAGTGTCTGGGCTTGGGTCTTGCTAAAAACATCTGCTAGATTGTGATATTCAGAAGGAACCTGTGACAAATCCGGGGTTTCTACAAACTCGTCTTTGGTGTCAGATTTGGGTAGGGCAGAGCGAAGGCAATTGCCTGAACAAAACGAACTCCAACTAACTATCCTCCCCATAGACCAATCTATGTGAGGGTTATGGAGAACCAGCCAGGGGTGTCCCAACACAATACTAAAACTGGAGTTGGGAATAATCTTAAATTGGATTAACTCCCTGTGATTACCCGAGGTTACTGTCAAAACTGGGACTGTTTGGTGGGAAACACAAAACAATAGTTTGCCATTTAAACCTTTTGCTGACAATGGCGGACTAACAGGTTCAATGGGAATATTCAGCCGCTTTGCCAATTCAGCATCAATAAAACTGTCTTCTGCCCCAGAGTCTGTCAAGGCAGCTAGAGAATGGGAAGAGGAGTCAAGACACAGTTTAACTTTTACCTGAAGACGATTAGAAGATTGGGGGAACTCATTATTGCTCATTAGACTCCCCACTTCTAATGAGCGCTGTCTTTTGGCCGCTGAGGACAGCTGGTTACTCTGTGGCCAGGCTTGCCACAATAGAAACAGTCTCCAGATTGGAGTCGCCTCAGTCTTTCTGCAGCTGACAGACGTGTGCCTCCAATCTGCATCGGTTCTCCACCAGAAGGCTCAGGGGTAGGCGGCAGTTCTGGGGAAGTGACAGAGGGGGCGCTGTGGGCCCCAATGACTGGTTGGACAGACCGAGAAACAGGAAGTCGCCCGCTCCGCTCTCTGCATCGCTCACGCTGCCTGTTGTCTAGTCGGATTGACAGGGTGATTAGAGAGTTAAGATCGGCTGCTTCTTCCTTGAGGGAGAGTTCATCCTTTAAGGCTTCATTTAGGGCGTTATAATATACTCCTCTGAGAGATCTGTCGTTCCATCCGGACTCGGCTGCCACGGTGCGGAAATCCACAGAAAACTCTGCAGCACTTCGGGGACCTTGGCGGAGCTTTAATAGGCGCCTTGACGCATCTCCAGCATGGTCAGGATGGTCAAACACTCGGCTTAATTCAGAGGAGAACTGAGTAAAGGTGAGAGATGTTAGAGGGTTGGTGGAAGAGAAAGCAAGCGCCCATGCTAGAGCCTGTTCCCGCAGCAAACCCATAACATAATATATTCTTGAAAGGTCAGAAGCAAAAGCCGAGGGTTGCTGGCTGAAGACCATTTGGCACTGTAGCAGGAAGCCTCGGCATTTGGAGAGCTCACCAGAAAATGGAGGTGGATCAGGAACATACGCTCCGCTGTGGTTCACAGATGGGGCTGCGGCTTGGGAAAAAACCGAAGGAGAAGCCGGTTGTGGCTGAGGAACCTCGGGTGCTGGAGCCTGGGGAACTAGAGGCGGTTGTGGAGCTGCAACAGAGGTAAGCAAAGATGTGAGGTGTGCTACCTGTGCCGTCAACTGTGCGAGCTCCATGTGAATGGTCTGGCTTGCTGTCTCCAGTCCAGTAAGCCTGTGCTCGCTCTGTCCCAAAGCTCTCCCTTGCCGTGTTATGAGATCCCTCAGGGATTGGACTTCTGAGGTGGGGGCAGGCAGCTGCTCAGCCGGGTCCATGTTGTCTGGTCAGATTGTACTGTCACACTCTACAGGCACAGATGGACAAACAGAGCAGTTGGCACAGTTAGGAGGTTTATTTTACTCTTGGTCAGACAGGCAAGGGTCAGATCCGTGAAACCAGTCAGAGTTTGGGGGCAATCCTTGAATCTGTGGTCGGGCAGGCAGGAGGTCGTCACCAGGGAGTCCAAGATAACAAGCGAGGATGAGGGTCCAGATTATCAGACGAGACACTGGGGGAAGAAAACAGGCAGGTTTAGGAGAGGGAACAAACTTGGCTTAGTCAAAACTTAGACTTGAGCAGACAGATGGCCTGAGAGTGTTTACCACTAGGGGTTAGACAACAATCTGACGGCGAGCAGGTGGAGGCTCCGTCCTTATATTGGGTCCACTGCTGATCAGGGAATGACCTGCAGGTGTGAGGGTCACAGCAGCTGATGTGACAAAAACTATTTAACTTCACAGTATCAGAAAGTCAAGCAAAATGTTAAAGGGAAAAATCGTGTTATAACAACATTTAACAATCTGTTTAAAATAATAACACTGCATTGGAATAAATAATTTGTTAATTAGTCTAACTGCGCTGCTGATTCCAGTTTCATCTCTAAGATTAACATCAGCTTAATATTTATTACTACTTTCTTTTAGAATGCCTTTTTTATTTCAAATCATTTTGAAAATATTTTATAAATAACACATTAAACATTTTGTGTTTTTAAATCTTTACTTGCTTTTATTTTGGTTTTTATTTTTCTTCTATTTTATTATCTAATTTATGTAAAGCACTTTGAAATTTCGCATGTGCTCAATTGTGCTATACAAATAAACTTGCTTTGCCTAAATAGGAATTAAATCTAATCAAAAGTTAAAGCTACAGTGTGAAATAATTACAGGGACTTGCTGACTAAAAATAATATTAATTAAGTAATTATAAATATAATTGAAGCTTATTGATCTTACACTGGAGAAAGTAACTCTCCAGTGCTCCCCATCCCCATGGGGAGCAGTGGGCATTGTGGGGTGTGGGGTTAAGGGTCTTGCTCAGGAACCAAGAGTGGAGGCTGTGGGGATGGAACGGTGTACTTGCAACTTTCCTCAGACTAGCCCAGGGGTCACCAATTAAAAATCAGCGGGGTCAGAATAAAGAAAATTATCAACCAGTAAAGGTCCAGAGACATTTTTATTCATAATCTGTTACTTTAAACAGAATTTAACACTGAAATAAAATGATGTTTTTATGCATCCATGTTATACATTGAAATTTTAAATAAAAAAATATTTTAAAAGAAAGAAAATGTTTCCATTTTAAAATCTAAAGTGTTTTTTTTAAGTAGAGAACAGCCGTTCAGTTTTGTATATAGACAATTTCCTGATTCACATATTTTACAGAACAGCTGAACTGGCAATTTAATTTAATTATTTCTTTAAGGCTTAATGAGAGCCCTGCAAGGCTTTAAACCTGGGTTTGAATGATGACAAAGCCATTCTCAAGCACATATCATTAGTGAGCCCGGATCGAATTTTATTTTTGAATATGTTCATGGTGGAGAATCCTGCTTCACAGCATTAGGTTGAGCCAAACATACTCAAAATGTGCTGGGTTATCTATGACCCTGCGCAACCCTGACCGACGCAGCTCATTGGCTAATTGGCTTCCCTTGCAGCCTGGTCCTGGAGGGCTTTACCGTACAAACAGTAAAAGCGGCGCAAGTCAAATTAGACACTGCAGTAATTTATAAATGTTTGAAATTAGGTTGGGTCCGGGTTAGGCAGCAGGTGGGTCTGGATCCGGACCGCGGTCAGCTAATCTGTGACCTCTGCACTAGGCCATCACCTCCCCTAAAAAAGTAATATACTATACATAAGTATTTCATATTTTTTTCATCTGCAAACTGAAATTATTGAGCTTTTTAGCTGCATTGCCTTAGGCATTAATTAAACAAAGTACTGGTTTTATCCTAACACCATGAATAGCTGAGCTGGAGAAAAGAACCACTTTCATCAAGAACTAAAAGGTGAACTCGTGGAAAACGCAGCAGTTTTGTCTTTCAACAAAAAGTCAAAGTAGTGTTGCATGTTCTTAAGCTTTTTTTTTACAAATTAATGTAGGTGTTTCACAATTTCCAAGCCATCTACAATCAATTTTTGCTCTTTTTTATTTGCTTTTCAAGAACATAAACTGAAGAGGTGTCAAAGTGCGGTTACATAAGGTTTTAGATTAATTTCAGTCTGTACATTCTGTCAGTTTACGTTTTTTTGGATGAACGCTTTTGTAAACCAGGAAGTTCGGACTAAACACAGCTTCTTTGACACATATAAGCAAAAGCTTTGTGCTTTTATTCAGTCCGCCGATAAAAGACGCAATTAACTCCACAAAGGCTTTTTACCTTGGACGCTTTAAAGGTTGAATACGTGTGGGAGTAAAAGGCATATTGTGATAACAGAGTCACAACTTTTCATCCTTTTTTTTTTTTCCTCTGTCTTTTACTCTGACTGAATAAAACTTGAAAACATGCTTTAACCTAGCATCTGCTTTTCTGTGTTTTCTCTCAACAACAACAATTCTGCACCTTTTTATGCTCTAAAGTTTTATCACCATCAGTAATTCTTTAAGTCTTAAAGAATGCAAACACCCCCACAGATGTGAAAGACTGTTATTTTTGTATGTACTGCAAGGCTGTTAAAGGTAAAACCAAAATCAGACAATGAGGAGCAGAGAGCTTCGACATTTCTAACTCAGAAATTAAATTCGACTTTGATGCGAGGCCCTGTGTTGCAGCTATTGAGGAGCTGCTGAGGACGCAATTAGGAGTCTTATTAATGTCAGTCTTGCCAAGGTGAGACAAGTTAGGAAAGGGGGTGTATGAGAGTAGAAGCCAGTGAAGTCTTTTTATCTAGTCCTTTCTATGGTTTTCTTCTATGGAGGACAGGCTTGGCAGCTCTGAATAGCTTGTTTTTTTTTATCCCGAAAGACTGTATTTCTGTGTGTGTAAATGTGAATGTGTGCAAATGAGATAAAAAGATAAAGATAAAAAAAATGTTCCATAGATTGAGTTAGCTGTATATATAAAATCTTCCCCTCTTATTTACTCAGAGATTAAGCTTGTTTTGTTTTTTTTTTGGCTGCAATAAATTCGTTTTAAGGCATTAGTTAATGAGATTTCGTGATGATCCACTTCAAAATAAAATAACACAAGCCAGTTTTGCAAGAATATCAACCTACAAAAAAAAAGGAGTCTGGAAAAAGTAAAGTTAGAAAAAAAGACAAATGACTCAGCTTTTACATTTTGATCTTGTTGATGCTCCTCTGATATATTTTATATATAAATCACTTTAAAGACTTCTAGGAAATGTGCTTGTCTCGTAGTATAAATTGCGTTTTAAAGAGTAAACAGTACGTAAACAGAAAATACATTGTGTAAATACAGGAAAGAAAAACAGATTCCTCTGAGCCAAATCTGCACTGGAAAAAATCAAAATCTAGATAAGTCAGTTTTTCTTAAAATAAGTGCATTTGCTTTTGGATTGAGGAGGTAAAAGAGACATTATGCCAATTTACTCTTTAAATAAGAAAACACAATTACATTGTCTTATTTTAAGTCCATTTTATTAAATGATCTTATTTTAAGAGTAAAAATACTCATTCAATTGGCAAACTATCTAATTTACGTACTCAAATTAAGGGTAAATACACTTGATTTAAGAAATTGTTACTTATTTATAGATAGTTTTTTCCAGTGTGTGGTTCCCGTCTCAGTTTTGTTAATACAATTTAAAAAATCTATACTTTGACTGTTTTTTTTTTTTCCAGTTTGAAACATATCCAAGAAAAAATATTTGTTAAAAGTTTGTGTTCACTTTCAGGACTTTAACTCAAGATTTCCAGTGATGCACATTTAAAAAACAAATCCAACAATTGGAGCTGTTTTAGAGAAAATTCCACCCTTAAGAAAAAAAAAAATCCCTCATAAAATTTAAAATGTTTTTTCATAGTTAAGCTCCTCAAATCCTGAGGTTCAGATCACATTCTGCTTTTTGAAAATTTTACATTTGAAATGTGTGCTTTACAGAAAATGTGAATTGTAGCAGGCTGGGAAAATAGATGCATCTTTTAAAACATTAATGAACAAATAATAAAAACAATCTAATAAAGCCGAAACATTCCTTCCTACGGGTTGATTTTTGTGTTATCTTCCCCGGACTTAATGTTTATCTCAATCAAACTTAGAAACTAACAGAATCCCTTCACAGAACCTAAAGGGTATTTTTCTAGACCTTACAGGTTATTTAAACAAAAAACAGAGCTATCATAAATCAGAGGTGTCAAGTAAAACAAGTAAAAATACTTTGTTACCTCACTTAAGTGGAAATTTTCTATCTATCTATACTTAACTGGAGTAATTTGTACTTCTACTAAATAGACTTGATAGTTTTGTTTCATTTGAGCTCATTTCCATTATTGTTTGTATTAAAAAAATAGAAAACATCAAATTAATTTGTTTTATCCAGACAATTAACTTCTTTGTGGTTGGACTCTTTGCTGAACCAACCTGTTGTTCACCAGATACCAAAATAAATAGTTTTTTAGGATGATGCAAAGAAATTTTTTTTATCATTAGATATAAAATAAAAAACTATAAGGAAGTTATCGTCCAGAATCTCCAGAAGTTTTCCTTTCATAGAGTAGTGCAGTTGCTGGCATAAGGTTTAAAGCCTTTTTCCTGCATTACTTGTACTTTTTAAGAAGTTTTAGAGATTTTACTTTTACTTGAGTAAAAAGCTTAAGTTCATAAACAAACTTATATTCAATTTTAATACAATTCAGTGTATTCATAAAGCAACATTTCACAACAAACGTCATCTGAAGGCTCTTTACAGAGACAATTCAACCAGATTCTCCAGTCAGATGGATTCAAAGTTTCCTATCTAATGAAAACCAGTTGATTGCATCGACTCATTGACTCTGCAGCAATCCCTCACACCAAGCATGCTTGTAGCGACAGGGGAGAGGAAAAACTCCCTTTTAACAAGAATAAACCTCCATTAGAACCAGGCTCAGTGTGAGCGGCCATCTGCTGAGGCCGACTGGGGTTCAAGGAGACAGAAGCAGAGATACAGAAAGAAGTAGAGATCCTGTATGCTCAAGTGGTAAGTCAACCGTCCAGAAAACAGGAAGCCTGGGTTCGTATCCCAACTTGGGGAATCCTGCGCATGGAATCCGGAGGTTCTGAGTTCAAGCTCCACAGCCACTCTGGGTCACTGAGCAAGATCCCACATCGCTCCCTGGACACAATGGCAGCCCACTGCTCCCCAAGGGGATGGGTTAAATGCAGAGATTTAATTACTGTACGTTGCTCTTTACTTGTGACAGTATAATAAAAATAAAACGCTGGGGGGAGAAAAAGGCAACCCCAAAAAGTTTTTAAACAGTAGGATTTATACTTCTACTTGAGCAGAACACCTCCATCTTTCACAAGGTCTGAGTAAACATTCTGGACTTACAAATTACTGTGAAGGGATGACAGGTTGACATCTCTAAGCCTGCAGGATTCTATCCAACGTCTTAAAAAGTACCATACTGGAACTTACTGGGTACCTGACACTGTTTTTTTCTTTCCTAATAAATATTTAGACAACTAAAGACACAAATATGATACTTTCAGTGAAAATGCAAATAAGTGGCTTGAAAAATTCAATTCAAAAACACTTTTTTCATCCCAAATGGACACTGAGTGCTGCAGTAACCTGCTGCAGGCAGGAAGGATCTTATGCATCCGTCTGTTTTGCACCAGATCTGAAGAAGCCTTTTATTGAAGGTTTATCTTCAGTAAAAATCAAATACATCTTCTAGGAGAAACAATAGTAATTGTTCGAAATAATTACATTATTTCAATTAAAAAGCTAAGAGTTAGTTTAAATAAATAAAGAGTCAGTCCATGCATTTATTAAATAGGAAATGCTTGACTGTTTCGCAGTTTTTTTATGGTCACTGCAGAACTGCAGGAATTGATTTTAACTTTAATTGTAATTTGGTATAAAGATGGATTCCCAGGCCGTTTGTAATGTTTACATTGTTTTCAGTCATTTTTAAAAACTTGGTTTCTGCATCCGTGTTACTATTGGAGATAAAATGATTCTTAATGCACCTTTTTCCTCCTTGTTTGCACCTCCTTTAAGTACTATGCCAATATGTGACAATTGAATTTCTACGCTGTGAGATCAATAAAGCTCATCTAATCTAATCTAAAATGCTCACTTCTGTGAAACCAGTCGTAATTAAACCAGGGTGAGTCTTGACCACCAAGCTTAATGTTTGACATCGACAGGAAAGATTAAGTCAAACATATAAAATATTAAATTGAAAACAGAACTTTACTCACAATTTTCTTTACTCTTTTGACCCTCCATGCTAAAAAAATGACTTTAACTGACTTTTTTCTATATAAAATATAAATTATTTTATATGAATTCTAAATGATTTAAATGGAAGCTCTCGTTGGATCCAGCTGGCTAAGATTCATCCTCCATATGGTATTATTTTTATTTTGGTTCTAAAATAGGATTTTGTCTGGTTTAAAACACATTTTTTCAAACTTAAAAAAAACCCCACACATCTTGTCTCATTTTCTATAATCATTAAAAATCACAGTTTTTTGTGCGAAATACTAAAAATATTTTCGGATATGGTGTCTGGTATTTTAGTAGAACTGAAGAGCATATTTCCAATCTTGCAATTTAGCTTCTAAATGCTGAAGAATTTGAGAGGTAAAAAGGCAGAAAGCCTCAAAAGTTTAACGCTTTCTCCTAATTCTCCTTCTATGAGAGGTCAAGAATGAGGATGTTTTAAATGCTCACAAAAATAGATACGAGTTCACATTCTTTAATGCTGATCCCATAAAAATTTCATACCCGAAAAGTAACTGCTCCTGATTTTGAGATATTTTGCTTCTCTAAATTCCTGCAAAAAATAAGTGCTTTTTTTTTTTTTTTATTCCTCAAATCCTTTTGGTCTGTTATAAAAACTGCAAGGCTCATCGACGTCTAAATACTGAAACATTAAGGTAACTGCAAAATGCCACAGGAAAAAAACAAAACAATCAAATTATATCTGCAAGGCTGCTAAATACAGAATAAAAATATAACCATTTAGTTCTTTTCTAATCAATCTACTGACGCTCATTTGCAGCAAACTGATCCTGAGAACATTACTGATCCAGTCATTAAGAGATGCATAGAATGGAATAGAATAGAATAGAAAGTATAACATTTATAATAAGGTAAGAAATAAGTTCATTAATTTATAACATTTTATTTTAGTTAAATATTTGTTTTGTGAATACTTGTATATATACTTTTTATCTATGATTTTTATGATTCTATATATATAGAAGGCAGGAAAATAACTATTTCGATGTAACTGTGAGAACTTTTTTAGCATTTATAATAATAATCATATAGATTTATTATAATAATAATTATTATTATTGGTATTATTATTGTTTATTTTTTATTTCAACAAATTAAGAAAATGTTTGACGTCTCGGATGTGGATTTAAGCAAACTAGTGTGTCTTACTGCTGAAGGCCTACTGTAGTATGTAGGAATCTGGACTTTGACGCCACCTAGTGGACAGCTCCTAATACCACAAGGGAGGGTTTACTGAGAGTTGATCACAATTTACTACTGTGACTTTAGCTATTAAATCCATAAATATTTGTTGTATACTCGTATTAAAGATATGTTTCAGATTTTATTGATATCTTTTTTTTAACTTGCAATAAAAAAAAAATACAAAAGAGACACACAAAACTCCAAAAACTGGCTGAACAAAAGTTTTGGCACCGTGATATTATCCATGTAATGCCAAACGTATCATATTTGATACAGTTTCTGAAATGTTTTGCGTCTGACACCTTTTGCATAATTTAATGGTAAAAACTTTGCTCAAAATCCTATTGCACACAATCAGATACACCTGATAACAGAGGGCAGAAGACTACACAAAAAATAATCTTGACTTATCGCATAGTAATAAATTATTAATATCAAAAATGTATTTCTGTTTTTTCTTTTTACATATTTTGTTAAAAGACCAAATAAGGACTTCAAACCAAAAAAAAGTAATTTTCTGTTTTGTTTTATTCTTGGATCGAACCTTTAGACAAAAAAGCTGAACAACAGCTTACAGTAACCATCATTGAGTTAGTTACGATGCTTCGCTGGAATTTTAGACCATTCTTTTTTGACACACTGTTACAGGTCCCTGAGATTTGAAGGGTGCTTTCTCCAAACTGCAGTTTTTGAAATCTCTCCTGGGGTGTTCTATTGGATTCAGCTCTGGAATCATGGCCGCTTTAAAAGTCTCCAATGCTTTCTCTCAAGCTATTTTCTACTGCTGTTTGAAGTGTGTTTTGGGTCATTTTTCTGCTAGAACACCCAGCTTCCTCACACTGGGCCCTAAATTGCACTGCAAAATGTGTCTGTAGTCTTCAGACTTCATAATACCATGCACCAGGTCAAGCAGTCCAGTGCCTCCGCCATGTTTGACTGAAGGGAACGTGTTTGTTTCTTAAAAGGCCTTGTTTTTTATTTCCTGTTAACTCTAGGTTAGTGCCTTTTCCCACAAAGCTCTACTTTCGTCTAATCTGTCCAGAGAACATTCTTCCAAAACGTTATTTGCTTTCACAGGTACATTTTGTCAAACTCCAGCCTGGCTTTTTTTTATGTCTCTGGATCAGAAGTGGGTGGATATCCTACCATAGAGTCCCTTTTTATTTAGACGCAGACCAATAATAGGGGGTTGACACTGTTTACCCTTGGACTGCAGGACAGCTTGAACTTGTTTGGATGTTTGTCGAGGTTTTTTTATCCACCATTGCAGAATCTTTCGTTGAAATCTCTTAAAATTGTTTTTGTTTTGTTTCTCTGTCACAATACAGAGCAACGAAATGAACTCTCTGCATTTAACCCATCCCCTTGGGGAGCAGTGGGCTGCCATTTGCAGAGCCCAGGGAGCAGTGTGGGGGGAAGGGTTTTGCTCAGAGAGCAAGGAGTGGCAGTCTGTGGGAGTGAGGCTCAAACTCAGAACCTCAGGATTCCAAGCTCTAGGCCGCCACTCTACCCCTCATCCATCCACATCTAGGGAGGATAGCCACAGTGCCATAGGCTTTAAACCTCTTAAAGTCGTGAGGAAACGGCTCCTCCAACCATTGCATTTCATAATTCTCCCTAGTAGTGCACGATTTTACACAAGTGAATAAAGTGAATGTTATTGGTCGATTATCAAGGGGGCGGGATTGTGGTGGAAGGTTCACAAGCAAGTTTTATTGTTTGATTCCGGTTTCTCGGAACACTGTCAAGGTCCGCTTTGGACAGCGGAAACATGCAAGAGGAGGAGAGTTTAGTGTCAGAGGTCATGGATGAATCTCCTCCATCATACATTTTTTATTTAGAGGAGGAAAGCGGGGACGAAGATGTTGTGGAAGAGGACGCCAGGGCGGCAGAAGCTTGGTTTGGTGTAGAAGGCTTCCAGCCGTACATGTTTGAGCCCTTGCCTCGCAACGCTGTTAGCTCTACGCCTGCAGAAGACACAGACGTCCATCCCTGGAACGGAACTCAATAGTAAAGTAAATTATTCTTATTTCAACCGTTGCGTATATTAGCTGCGATATATGAATCAAGATCCTATGACTGAAAAAATTTGATTGACAGATGACCGTTGATGAATGATTGGCAGATTTTAGGTGTACAGGCTGACGTATAACTAACTGGCCTGCATAAAATAATTAAAACAAACAACACAGATTTTAAGAAGGGATTTTTTTAATAATAGAAATGTTCTAACTTTTGGGACCATATAGTCTGGTAAAGAGTACATTTATATACATGTTTAAGTCAGAATGATTTGACATTTAGATATGACCCTACGACTTTAGTGACACTGCGCACGGTAGACACAGGAACATTCGGGTCTTTGAAGATGAACTTGTATCCTTGGGATGACAATGCTTCCTCACAATTTTGCTTTTCACGTCCTCAGACAGTTCTTTGGTCTTTTCTTTTCTCCATGCTCAGTGTGGAACACACAAGGACACGGGACTCAGGTGGAGTAAAGTTTAATCTATTTTAACTGGCTTCTACATGTAAGTAACAGGTTCTGTTAAAAACAAAAATTAGAGAAGCATCATATGATTTTTCAAAGGGTGGCAATACTTTTGTCCACTCCTTTTTTATGTTTGGTGTGGGATTATATCCAATTTGGCTTGTATTATTTTTGTGTTTTTTCATTGCAAACACAAAAAATGATGATATTAATACCAAAGCATTTGTTATTGCAATCCTTTCCTTGGAGGAATTGAGCATTATCTGACATAATTGCAGGGGCGCCAATACTTTTGGCCAGCACTGTATTAAGCCACGCATAAGAAACTATGCAGAAAAAAACTGTCGTAATGTGAGGAAAGATGCTGGTGAGCAAAGAAGTCTCAAAAAAGTCAGAAGGTGTAAAACGGCAGCACACTGGAAAAAATGAAAATCTAGACAAGTAATTTTTTCCCTAAAATAAGTGCATTTGTCCTTGGATTCAGGAGGTAAAAGTGACATTTTGACAATGGAACAAGACAATTTACATTTAAAATAAGAAAACACAATTGCATTGTCTTATTTCAAGTGCAGATTATCTAAAAATCTTATTTTAAGAGTAAAAATACTCATTTCATTGGCAAAGCATCTCATTTACCTTCTCAAATTAAGGGTAAATACACTTAATTTAAGACATTTTGACTTAATTCTAGGTCTTTTTTTCCAGTGCAGAAACATTTAAAAAAGGGAAAATTAATTATAGAAACACATATGCAACAAATAAATCCTAGACCCTCATGTAAGCAGAAAAATCGCATTGTATTCACCAGCAACGTTGCATTTAAATTTTTCAGTGCTTTAAAAGTCCTAGAATATTTTTAGAATGACTGCTTTTTATTTACTAACTTAATCATTTATGTCTGATTTTATGTAATTATTCATTTATTGCTTAAAGGTGCAGAGGTGCGTAACATATTTTACTGGAAATAAAGCCGAATGGTCTAGTTTTATTGTTCCAAATATTTCTCTTCTTTGTTCTTCGTAAAGAAGATCTACTTCCTTTTAAGTTAATGGTTAGAGATAAAATCTTACAGTGTTCAGTTTTACTGTATTTTCTTTTAAACATCTAGTTACTGATTTAATAAAGCCAAGTAATACTTACATTTTGACACTAAAATGTAATATACTTAATTAGAATCGTATTAAAAGGATGTTGAAAACAAGCAGAGCTGATGAAACCAGCTGCTTACAAAAGGCAGCATAGATATAATATATACACAGTTTTTTAAAATTATTTTTGCATCTACATCTCTATTATTTTTATATAGTTAATAAAATTCCCAAAGCGAAATAAAACTATATATTCCATGGTGTCTGAACAAAGCACATAATAACCATTGCCAAAATTTTAATAATAGATTTTCCTTTTATCTTCTTCCTTTCTATATATCCTTACCCCCAAAATAAAATGACCTACAGCAGAAACACAAACACGGAGGCCGCCTCCAGAGCAAAGTTCTAGTTAAACATTGGCCCAAAGTTTGCCTTCAGCCTTCTGTTGTTTTTACACTAAAGCTCCGGCAATTGTTGCAGGCATTATTGACTTAGTAATTAAAGTATTTTAACGTGGGGATTCTGTAATCATTACATACGCCGCCATCTGTTCCTGCACGGCTGCACCTGAAATGGATTCTTCCTCCTGAGTAGATAACGTATAAAAACCAATCAGGGAGGGAGGAGGATGGACGGCCACATCGCCACCATTCACTAAAAACCACTGCCTTTATTCTCAGCTGATTTCTTCTGAGGAATTAACCTTCTTCCTTTAGACATTTTTGAGTTTTAAGCAGTATCATTCTATAACATTATATAATATTTGTATAACTTTAAAACCACAAACCGACAAAATAGTTTTCATTAATGTAAATATCTGGTCAGCTTCTTAAATCTTCTCCATCTCTAATAATTCTTGGCTTTACAGGAAAATTAGAGCCATTACTTTCTTCTGCTCTCTCTGCTTTTTCTCATAGTAGCTGTTCCTGTTTGGCTGTGACTCCATCCTGGAGAGAAATATCAGCTGTGCTGCTGCCATCAACACCTTTGGTTATAGTTGTTGGAGATGGGCCTGTTTTCCCAGTGTAGTCCTGTTTCTCTGACTGTGACTGGCTGGGTGTGCTCTTTTCATCGTCTGCCTGGCTGTGTGTTTCCTGGACGGGGCCGCCTTTTACAGCTGCTTTTTGTATCTCTGCTTCTGTCTTCTTGAACCCCAGTTGGCCTCGGCAGATGGCCGCTCACACTGAGCCTGGTTCTCCTGGAGGTTTCTTCCTGTTAAAAGGGAGTTTTTCCTCTCCACTGTCGCTACAAGCATGCTTAGTGCGAGGGATTGCTGCAGAGTCAATGAGTCGATGCAATCAACTGGTTTTCCTTAGATAGAAAACTTTGAATCAGTTTGACTGGATGATCTGGTTGAACTGTAAAGTGCCTTGAGATGACATGTGTTGTGAATTTGGCGCTATATAAATAAACTGAATTGAAATTCTAGCTCATTAAGATCTTGCTTTTAAACCTGTATATTTTCTGGAGGGCTTCAAGAAAACACCAGACATACATTATAGATGTGTAGGTAAATATTACTATTACTACAATTAGACTACTGCCCATACTGCTCCCCAAGGGGATGGGTTAAATTGTTAGGTTTATTCATTATACATCATGTGCATTGTTCCTCTGTTAGCCAGATTAGAGAGAGTAGAAGGCCTTTCTTCACATTGTGGATGTCACTGTGTGTACGGAGGTCATCTAAATAGGACAGCCTTCTTGTCTTTTAAAGATACACAGCATATAGGCACATCTTGGAGCCGGACTGATAGAGGAGAGCTATCTGTAATTCTTGGGCATAGAGGCAAGATGCATGAAGCTCAAGTCATGGATGGCGTGTAAGTTTCTGATACGGACAGCTAAACATCCACATGATGCAACACATGGACTCATGAGGTATAAGAAGGAGGAGATTACCTTGTTCTGGGCTCAATTTTTGCCGGACGCTCACTGACGTTTTTTGAGCCCACAGCTGTGCAAGCTCCAAGCATTTTCTCTGTCCTGTAACGACCTGATCTGGAATAAACTCTGTTACTTTTTACTCCAGTTTTATAGTCCTTTTAACATGGTTTTACCCAGTTTGAGTTAAGAGTAGTAAATAACTTGCTCCCAGGAAAAGAAGCGGAAGGAAAGTCCCGAGGCGCAGCTGCCTTCAAGGGGACATAAAGTCCTCATTTAACAAAATGCAGATCTGAATTTCTCCAGTTTGAGAATAACAAAGTTTAATTATTATTATTATGATAATACTATTTTTTTTTTCTCTTGAGTTTTCTAAAAAACTGCTTTATGTAATTTCACCACATGGAGGAAAATAAACAAAGATGCTAGGCCAGGGGTGGGCAAACTTTTTGACTTGCGGGCCAGAATGGGTTCTAAAATTTGACAGAAGGGCCGGGCCAGGAGCATTTGGACAAGCAATGTCATTAATTAAACCTGGGGATTGAAATGTATAAAAAAACAGACAATTTTCACGACCATAAGGCGCACCGTACTAAAAGGCGCAGTCCCAGTTATGTGTCCCATTTCTGTATTTAACACACACATAAGGCGCACCGGACTATAGGGCGCGTTTTTTATATACAGGTACATGTCCTCTACTACCTTTAAATACCTCTACTGCGTATTTAAAAATAGAGCGGGAGCAAAACTGAGTATGTTTGTGTTTTATTCATTTATTTATTACAAAGTATTAATCAAACCTACGTGCTGGCCTTGAGACAGACACATCGCTGATGACACAGAGCGCTGTGATCACTCCTAAATTAACTTAAAATCCTGAAACCTGCCGACGGAATATGTTCGCTTTTATTACCGGTATCCTGGTGCCTGCAGTTTAAATTATTTAGATGAAAAACACCTGCCAGCCACCGCGTGAACCCGGAGGCTACTCAGCCTAGAGGCTGCTGATGAAGGGATTCCTACTGTCAGTGTACCGCTGGTATGTGGGGGTCTGAGCGCCTCCGACAGACATAGTATAGGCATGATGATAATCTGGATGAACTGACTGCAATTATTAAGTTTTCAGGTGGACTTTCTCACTTAAAAACATATTAAAACTACTTTATTCCCACTGATCACAGCAAATATAGCTGCAAGATTTAGATTATTTAGATGAAAAAACACCTGCCAGCCACCGCGCTGAAGAGGAGGAGACCCGGCCCAGAGGCTGCTGTTGAATTAAGTTTTCAGGTAGAAAAATAGAGCGGGAGCAAAACTGAGTATGATTGTGCTTTATTCAACTATTTATTACAAAGTATTAATCAAACCCATCAAAGTCATCATCCTCTGTTTCTGAATTAAACAGCTGCGCTAAATCAGACATGCCAGTTTCCCCTTCTGCGCTGTCAGTCACTTTCCCTGCAGCGCGGCTCCTCAGAAACAATGCCTGCTTTTGCGAAAGCTTGAACAACAGAGCCAGCAGACATGTTAGTCCCAGCATCAACAATCCATCCGCAAACGGTGGCGTAACTTGCCCGGCGCTGCCTTCCACTTATCACAAAACTGTGGTCTCTGTCTGTCATCCATCGCTCCCACGCCGCTCGCAGCCTTACTTTGAACGGCCGCTTCACACTGATGTCGAGCGGTTGAAGTTCCTTTGTCAGACCTCCCGGGATAATGGCAAGCACAGCGTTCATTCAGTCACAGATTAACAGCGTTGGTGATGCGTGGAAAAAACCACCTGGTCTCCTCATACACCTGCCTCAGCCACGCTTTCATCATCTCCTCATCCATCCAGCCTTTTTCATTTGCCGTAATATCATGTGTCATCAGAGCGCTGTGTCTGTCTCGCTGTCAGCTCCCAGATCAGCTTCTCTGATTGGTTAATGCGACGCTTCCAGCAGCAAAACTTCAATTTTTCCATCTCGAGCAGCAGCAGCGCGTTTCCGGCGCGTCAGATAAACGATCCCGACGCACTGCGCCTGCTGCTCAAAACGCGCTGCGGGACCTTTTGCTGCGCCTATACGCGCGTCAACCATTGACTTTGCATGTAAACTCGCTGCTTCTGCTGCGCCTGCTGCGTCCGGTTCACACCGATGTCAAGCGGTTGAATAACAGCGAGCACAGCATTCATTTGTTTCACCATGTTTTTCACATCAGCTGTGAGATGGGCACGCATGGAGTCACAGATTACCAGAGATGGTGATGAGTGGAAAAAAACACCTGGTCTCCTTACATTCACCTCCCTCAGCCACGCTTTCATCATCTCCTCAATGAGGAGATGAGGAGTTCTGCATGGTGCATGGTGGTCTCAAAAGGCGCAGTTACAACACACATAGGGCGCACCGCACATTTTGAGGAAAAAAAAAAAAGACGTTTATGTGCGCCTTACAGTCATGAAAATAGGGTAATTTGGACAAGTTCGGCGGGCCGGATTAAAAAGCCTAACGGGCCGTATACGGCCCGGGGGCCGTAGTATGCCCATGTCTGTGCTAGGCTCATGAATCCTTTGGCCACTGCTCGTTAGAAACTAAAACCGACCTCACTTTGAATATTGTCTTTCTATTTTTTTTGCGATCCCTCTGGTCTGAGCTTTTCTCCTGACGATGGCGATCTGATTGTGTTATACAGAGTTTTCCATCAACACCAACATTAAACCAACATTCTCTGTTTCTTGGTTCTTTAGCTTTTCAGAAAACATTTTTTTTTCCTATCCCGGGGCTTTTTGAATCCACTATTCCACACAGAAGCAGAACTTTGTAAAACAATCTGAGTTTTTAAAAATTCAACTTTTTCTCTGCAGGCCTGTATTTTAATAGCCTGGGTGCCATTCCGAACTTAGTCCCGCCCACAACATTTGAGGTCGGGAAGTTCGGTCTGGCATTCCTCCATAGTAGCGCGAGTATGATCGCACAATGTCAATCAAATTGTCAGGGCGGGCTTTATACGATGATGGACAGATGATCAACAGTAACGTAATCAACCACGTGACCAAAACACGCTTGGATGACAACAATAATGCCTGCCGCTGGAGAGTTGAGGTGTGTAGATTCTGCTATTAGGTCTGTTCTAGAAGATATCGACAGCAAATTAATTTTAAAAGAGGAACAGAGAAACGAGATCAAGGCTCATCTTCTTATTATCGGTCTCCGCCAGTCACGTGACATTTGTTGCTAAGACGCCATTTTAGGTGGAAAAGGCGTAGTGTAAACAACCGCAGCATAGCTAAACGAAGGACTAAAGGCCCGTTTACATAGCAGCCTGTCCAAGATAAGTCATTACAGTTAACATAACTGGGGCGGATTTAGGAAAATCTGTCTCCGCCAGTCACGTGACATTTGTTGCTAAGACGCCATTTTAGGTGGAAAAGGCGTAGTGTACCGCGCCCGAGGTAAACAATTGACGTCACTTGGCGGAGACCGATAGGCATGCAACTGCACGCTTTGATTTTTGTTGACAACAACTATGGGTCGCTCAACATACGTCACGCACTCCGTTGCTCTTAATGGTTGTAGGTCTATCAAATTAGTGCAGAGGCATTTTTTTTCCTGGTTCGTTCGAAACACGCCCCATAATCACAGCTCTATGGAGCAGTATCAGACTCATATTCTGACTAGAATTGAGTAGGACTACGTCAGGCTAGTATTTTAATCTGTCTGATTTTTTCTTTTTAACGGGACTTCATTTAACTGGGATTTAATGTAAACATTAGCAACCAATAAGTCAGTCAATGAAAGCTTCCACTTTAAAGGTCCTTAAATTCTATTTTAGGCCATAATTACAGCAATATATATACATACTAATACCTATTAACCTTTTTATTGGTTTCTCCTGATGTCTTGTTCATTCTTGTCACAGGTTTCAGGTTGGGGAGGCAGCGGTAACCTATAATAACAGGCATTTGCCCGGTGGGCCAGTGGTTCTAATTTCAGCGTGCCAGGGCCGGCCCTCCTTAAATCATAATGGCCCCCAACACTTATTCTTCGGCAGAAGCACCTATCTGTGACAGTAAATAACTCAAGCAGCTCAAGAAGTAATCCAATGTAAACTACCTAAATGATGCATGCAGTATATATATAGCCCTTCCTTGTCATGTAAATACAGTCTAATTTTCTATTTCTTTAAACTGTAAAATCCTTGCAACAAACTAAATTATAATAAAACTAAAATGCTTTCTTTAAATCAAACTACGATGTTCCTCTTATATTTGGCGAATTTATGTTTGAATATTTAGCAAAAATATGTTGCGGTGCATGATGAGGTTTTGCATCTAAAGGGTAACTTTTCCCATCTTACCTGCATTGTTGCCATGTTGGGATGTTTCCCAATCTGGCAGTTTAGTTGGCTGTCTATTTGTAAAAAAAAAAAAAATTTTTTCTTGACATTTATGGCCTAAAAGATCAATAGACTTTTGTTTATATTCAGTGAGATTTCATAAATCCAGGCGGTTTATGAACATTTTTTGTCTTAATAACCAAAGCCAGTAAAACCACATGATAGAAGTCTTGGTGATGTTTGTCGTGTGATGCTTGAAGATAGATTGGTTCATCCACGATGTGTATTCGTCTTGTGTTTCACATTTGAGACGCGGTTGGGGGGTCCATAAGTGTAGATGGAAATATGCCAGGGCCGAAAATCGTTCCCAGTCCGAGCCTGGTCCAGACCAGATGCCTGAACCATCTCAGGTGACTTCTGTCAATGCTGAGGTGCAGAAGTTTTCTGAGGGGCGGGGTATCCCAGCATGGAGGCTAAATTCAGCAGCTTTTGATCAGTAATCATGCTTTTTGACTAATATCCAAATCTCATGACTGCAGGTGAGCGAGCAGGAGTCACAGAGCTTTTTATTTCCAACAAACTGGAACAAAGCCAACCGAACCCAGACCGATCTATAGATACCCTAACTAATCTGCTGACACTGACTTCTATGCATCATTTACTTTTTAATAACAACTTTAATATATAATCTAAATAAATTAATCAACTTTAAAATGTATTTTTTCTCAATTTTCATATAGTTTAATTTATGGAAAATTTCATTTGGCTTCTCAACCTTGCCCTGAAGTTTTTTGTCCATTTAAAAATGTTTTATTTAAACAGTATACAATACAAGTCTAATGAGAAAAAATTTTATTAATTCGATTGGAAAAAGAGAATATCTGAGATTCTGAAGGAAAAAAAAATAAAACCTGAAATAAAACATATTTAAACCAGAAGAATCTACTAAACTGAAACATTTTAAAATAGAAATGTTTATGTAATATACTGATTGACTCTGTATGGATTTAATCAGAAAATATAAAAAGTATGCATGCTTCCCATTCGGCTGATAGGCACACAAATTTTAGAAACTCTCCAAACTGGTTTTTCCTTAAAGTTGGTGTATTTATATCAAAAAAAATTTTGAACCCATAAAATATATAGAGACAGTTCATCTGAGGAGAGCGTATCAAATAAAGCTCTGGGAATCTACTATTTACTCTCCAACCTCAATATAGCAGACAACAGGGCCCTGCAGCGGATGGTGAGGGGAGCTGAGTCATCATCACCATCAATAGGGCCAAACTTTAAGGAACTTAGGCAAAAATGGCCAAGCTGAAAGTAGTAAGGATCTATTTTATTTGATTTGTTCTTAATTAAAAAAGCAAAATAATCTTCAATTGAATTTTATTTTCTTTAAAATCTAAACATCAATTATTTTACTAAAACCAAGCAGAAAAGAAAATATTGATATAGGTCCAAAAAAAGGTTTTAAAGGAGAAGCTTACAGTTTCCCAACTTTATGGGTTGAGAGTTTTCTATTTGTTGAACTAGAATGAAAATAATTGCAGTAAATTTTAAGCAAAAGGGGAAAAAAATAGACTTTAACTTGAAACCCCTTGTTGTAATTGGCCAAGAAATAGTTGTAGAGACGTTTCACTAACTTATGGAGTGAAATTTGTTCCATTAATGTTGCAAGCCAAGAAAACATTTTGTACATGGAAACCTCAGAAAGAATGCAACCCAGTAGTTGAAACTATTAATTAACAAGGGTTTATAAAATAACTTTGCAGTTTCCCCCAATTTCCCATTTTTTTTATTTTTTTCAAATGTTTGTATTTCTCCGAGAGTGCGTTTTTACAAATTGCATTCTTTTAAGATTTATAAATAGCGAGTCTGCATCGGTGCGGGCTTGTTGGAATTTGTCAGCCGGTGTAACGGCGGACTAACGGTGGTGGAAACACTGCAATTCAAAGAAGCTCCACTGTTTTCCTGCATCTTCATCCCACTGACAGAAAATCACAAGTTAGGAAAAATAAAAAATAAAAAAGACGTAATTAATCCCTAAGGGGAAGATCCTCTATGGAATAGTTTAATTCGACTGTATACATTTATTTTTAAGACTGGGGCAAATTGATGTCATGTTAACCAGCGACAAAATGCTACGGCCGTGCAATCTGTTGCCATAACAATGACTGATAAACCTTCCCATTCTCATTTTTACCCCCCACTTTCAATTAAGGGCCCTCCAAAGCTGCAATTGCGACTTCACCGGGAGTGACACTCAATAGTTAAGGGGTAGTGCTTAGGGGTTTGGGATCGGGCCATTATCTTCATTTCTGGGGGCGGGCTTTCCCCTTGAGTGAGGAGTGAAGACCTATTGGTCTGCATTGACGTAAGTTTATTGGTTAATGTGCATCTCATGGGCAAGCACTTGTATTTTTGCTGGATTATTGAATAGAATGTGATCTGTAAAATTTAATTTGAAAGAAATGTGATTCTTAATTTAACCTGATAAAGAGAAATAAAGAAAACTGGAACAATAATAGTTATGCTGATGAAGATTCTCAGTCATCCAGGTCATAGTCATTCCGTAAAAGTTCAAAAAACACCACTGGACTTGGTTTCCAAGATTTGAAGACGTTTCGCCACCTCTCCAGGAAGCTTTCTCAATTCAAAATTTTATTTTTTATTTTTTGAACTTTTACGGAATAACTATAATAGATGTGTTAAAAAAGAAATTGAAAAAAATATATATGCAAATGAAAAAAAACAGCAAAGTTACTTTAAGAACCTTTAAAAATACTTTTTTCTCATCTTATTTGCTCTTCTTTTATTTTCAACACATGTTCTGCATGTGCTAGAAGCAATAATGGAACAACATTCACTCCACACTAACTGGTGTGAAAATGAAAGCAAAAACAAAACGTGGATAATTGAAAAAATTTGCAAAATACGCAAAATTTTTCAATTAATACATACATTTAAAAAACTCATTCTAAAAACTTACACCAGCTTCATTGCCTTAAAGGCGGGTTTTGCAGCAGTCAGGGGGACATTAAGTCAGAACAAGGTTTAGATGTGATCTGCAGGAACCTTTTGATGTCCTGCCATCAGCAAATCTGTTCTGACATCAGAACTAGCAGACTACAACCCAGCTTTCTGCTGTAAAATGCTCTGGTGCTGTAAAGACAGTTCACTTAGTTCGGTCTCCTTTTGCTGTACTCTATTTATTACAGCAATACCCATAAATCCAGTGTCTATAACCGCTTTTCCTTGAATGGCCCTGGGGTCACTGGGAGGCAGCTACACCTTGAACAGGTCAACAGTCTTTTACAGCAACAAACAAACATGGAGGCGCTGTCACTGCTTAGGCGAGTGAAGCTAATATGGGTAATTTCAACAAGTGGCCTTCTTGCTGCAAAGTACACGCACTACCAGCTATTAACTGTGCAGCTAATTACATATGATAAAATATGTTTTAAAGTGGGTTAAAAATCTGCCTCTATAGTTCAGGCAACAGGCAGATGCACAATCCTGAATCTAAGTGTCACTGGGAAAAACTGAAATCTAAAGAAGTCAATTTTTCCAGGCTATAACAGAGCTCCGGGACAGGTTCAGAGTCTGACAGAGTCAGAAAGTGTGACCAGGTGGTCACGCACAGGAGCAGACAGGATCAGGTGAAGACAGGCAGGCTCAGTGGAAGAGGGTAGCCAAGACAGGACGTGGAACCAGAACTTGAAGCAGGACTTTAAACTGGTCTCCTCCCTGGAGCCAGGCTTACTGAGATAAAAACTGAACCTCCTCCCATAATGAGCCAAAAACCCAGAGGACTTAGCGGGGGAGGAACAGTGGACGATTAGGAGACGAGACAAACACACAAACCCCTCTTTCCACTGGCAGCTAGGATCCAGGACATGAACCAAGGAATAAACTCAGACAGACATACTAAGAGAAAGACAAATAATGATCTGGCACTGAATGCTCAGGCTGATCTGAATATAACCAACAGGAAACAGGTGAGAGGAATAAATTATAATAGAGGCAGGGAGGGAAAACGACAGGTGAAAGGAATAACTAATTAAGGAGGAGCAAACAGGCCAGATCATGACACTTTCTTAAAATAAGGAATTTTTTTCTTGAGTTGAGGAGGTAAGTGAGACACTCAGTGAACGGAACAAGACAATTTACATTTAAAATGGAAAAAACATTTGCATTTATTTCAAGCGCATATTATCTAATTATCTTATTTTAAGAGTAAAATACCCATCCCATCAGCAGATAATCTTATTTACCTACTTAAATTGAGAGTAAATACACTTAATTTAAGAAATTTTTACTTATTTCTAGATCATTTTTGCAGTGATCCTGTGCAAAAAAAAAAAAAAAAAAAAAAAAGAAAACCAGCAGCAACATGAATTATTATTATTTCTGGTTCATTTCTTACTTAGCATATGTGTAACAGCTCATAACAATCACAGACATTAGACGGACATTTTTATCCCTGAAATGATTTTTATCAACACTTCAAATGAGAAACTAAAAGAGCAATCTCCTAAAAACATTGGTTGATATAATGCACATGTTTTTCCTTTTGTTCTATTTTAAGCACACAAATAAAGGCTGCAATATAGTACTGGATCTTGCAGAGAAAGTTGTCAGAATGGTTAAATCTTGATGCTTCTTAAAGGTTAATCTAATTGAAGCTCGAACCAGCAGCAACTAAAATAACCGGTGGGAGTTAATCACGAGTCCTCAGTCTCATTTTATTTATATACAGAAGAAATGGGAGCATCATGATAGATGAGACAGAGAATTATAATATCCAGGCAGATCCATTCAAGATGCATGTCCTTTAAATGTTAGTTCAATCTTTTATAAATGTTTCTTGGTTATTCTCTAGGGACAATATAAACTTCACAGTCCTTGAAAAAAAAAATCAACTGTTATGGTTTGGTTGGCTTTAGGAAAACTTTTCATTATCTGTTAGTTTGTAGCCCAAGCTTCATGGACCATTCCTTCCTGTGGAAGTCACTGCGTTCCCCCTGCACCCATAAACACGGTGTTGATGGGTGGCAGTGAGGAAACCAGGTCCTGTACCTCTGAGGACGGCGTCCCACGCTGCTGGGACATCAGAGCGTCCTGTGAGCTGAACGGAGAGGGAAGGCCGAACATGCAGGTGGCGGATCCGGACGAGGGCAGGGAATGACCTGTGGATTAAATAAGAATTGTCTCTTACGGACCATTTTTACTCATATAAACGAGGAATTAGACTCCAGTTCCACTTTGCTCTCAATGAAAAGAAGTTGGGAATATTTCTGTTGACTAAATGCAACAGAAATTATAAAGATATACTTTTTTATATCGGTTTCTACAAACTCAGAGGTTTACATACTGTACAGTTCCTCAGTATTGTTCCTGAATTGGCTCAAAGGTTTACTGGAGTTTGACTGTGGCTCAGGTTTGCTCACAAGCACCTTTTTAGCTCTGCCACATGGTTTCTACAGGAGTGAGATCAAGGCTTTGAGGTGGCCACTCAATATTTGCTTCAATATTTCCACATCAGGTTCTGTCCATACAGGGCCATCTATTTTGTGAACCGCATCAGTCCCTCCTGCAGCATGCATGCATGATGCTACCACCTCCGTACTTCACAATCAGAATGAGGGACCCTTCTTAATATAACAGTGGTGATTAGTGTTGTTAAATATAAGCCCTGTGTATTCACCCTGATGCTCGGAGTTCACTCATTTCTCCTTGTACATAGCAATCCATAAATACATAAATATATACATAAATGCTGAATTTTCTTTTACAACAAAACTTAAAAACTCTTTATAGTAATTTCCATCCCCAACAAGCTGGCCAGAGAAGAGAGCTCAGAAGGATTTTCCAGCGCTGCCTATGCTGGAGGTCTGGCGCGCCAAACAAAAACTGCACATTTTAGTAGGATCATACTCCTGATGAACTGACTGAGCAGATGATGTTTTGAGGTAGATTTGCTCACTTAAAAACGCGTTAAAACTATTTTTCCAACTAATCAAACTAAATAAAGCCAAGCTGCTCTCTAGATTGAAGCAGATAAACAACCAGAGCGCCATGCAGCCAGAGCGTTGCATCTGACCCACAGTCCACATTTCGGCATTTGAGCGTACTTGATGCCCGAAACGCTTTCGGTGTGAACGTAACTTTAGGTGATCTGCAGCTGACTTTGATTATATGCTTTAGCACAGGTAACAGAAAACACTTTTTTGAAAACATACTTTTTTTTTTTTTTTATCCAAGTCTAGGCCTGGGACAAGGTAGTTTAGGTGTGGTGTAAAGTTTGTTTTGCTTTAAATCAACCCAAGAAACAACCCAAAAAGTAATTTTTTCTTAAAATAAGTGCATTTTTTTCTTGAATTGAGGGGGTAAGTGCGACACTTTGCCAATCTATTTATCTTATTTTAAGTGTAAAAATACTCATTCCGTTGGCAAACAAATCTTATTTTCCTGCTCAAATTAAGGGAAAATATACTTGATTTAATACATTTTTACTAAATTTCAGATCATTTTTGCAGTGTATAATTCACTGGAAAAACATCAATATCTAGATAAGTAATTTTTTTTCTTTAAATACGTGCATTTGTTCTTGAATTGAGAAGGTAAAAGAGAGATTTTGCCAATGGAACAAGACGATGTACATTTAAAATAAGAAAAAACTTTTGCATTTTCTTATTTCAAGTGCGTAAACATCATTTTTCAAGAGTAAAAATACTCATTCCATTGGCAAACTATCTCATTTATCTACTTAAATTAAGGGTAATTTAGCAAATTTGAACTTATTTCTAGATATTTTTTCCTGTGTTGTGTTTGGCCACAAAAAATGCTTTAAAATAAATTTATTTACCCTTAATTTGAGCAGGAAAATAAGATTTGTTTGCCAATGGAATGAGTATTTTTACTCTTAAAATATGATATTTAGGTAATACCGATTGAAATAAGACGGTGCAGTTGTTTTTTTTCTTATTTTTAGTGTATATTGTACTGTTCCATTGGCAACGTGTCTCACTTACCTCCTCAATTTAAGAACAAATACCCTTATTTTAAGAAAAAAATAACTTATCTAGATATTGATGTTTTCCATTGAATTTTATATGATTTCAATCAAGTTTCCTGGGTTGTTTTAAAGCAATTTTGAAGAAAAACTGACCTGTCTAGATTAAAATTCTTTCTGGTTTAGCAATCGATCAAAAGATTCAGGTTCTGACACTGACCTGTTCCAGATTCTGCCTCGCTGAAAAAGCTTCCAGCGGTCTTCCTTCCTGGTTCGCCCAGGATGTTCAGCGGATCGTGGACTTCAGAGAAGGTCGAAGAGAAGGGGCGAAGACTTCCCACGCTGCTGATGACGGACACATGCTGATCAACCAAAGCATTCACTCGCTGGCCGGAGAAGAAGCTGCTGTTGCTATAAAAACCTGCTGCAAAAAGAAAATTTTTTGAGTGTGGATTGATTCTGGGGTATTAGCATTTTAGCATTAGAAGACTGGTTTAATCGGAATGTAAACAAAAATTAGCATTAAAGATCACTACAACAGTAAGAAATTCAAAAGTCATCTCAATTACATAATTTCCCTGAATTAGAAAAGGTTTTTTTTTTTTGCATCTAAAGAAGAAATTAGAAATGTTAGATTGTTACAATCCTTACCGCCATGTCCCAGGACGCCATAGGTCTGTCCCTGACAACCACCACCAGCGAGGTTCAGTCCAGCTCCCATAAACCCAAAACCCTCCGAGGCATCCAGTATCTGAGCCGCTGCCTGTTGATCCATTCCCTGCTCCGACTGAACCGGTTCTGGGCCTGGAGTGTACCTGGAAGGTGGCCGGACTGCCGAACCATAAGCTGTCAGGGAGCAGTCGGCGTTGCCAGATGTAGGGTAAAAAGCTTCCTTATTCAGAGGTGGATCACTGAGGGACGGGTACCGGGGAAGGTGACAGCCCAGAGGGGGATTATGAGTCTGAGCTGCTGACATACAGGGATTCTGAGCCTGGGATCTGTGAAAAGAGACCATGAACATGATCAAAAATCGTATCCTATAGCTTTAGGAAATAGTTGATCCTAATTGTTATAGGTTTGTCCAGCAGTATTGTTTCTGGACCGAATCATGAAATGAATATGGACGACCCTAGTTACAGCGGCTCAACAAGACCATGTTTGAGCATGTTTTGTTATCATAAGGTTCTAGTTTTTAACAGACTGCAAAGAAAGAAACAAGCCTCTTCCTATTTATTTTTTTTAACTTGCACAGGGCATAGGTCAGTCTGGTAATGCCCTAAAAAGTATGGTCTAAAGAAACTGGACCAATCTCAGCTCTGGAGGCTGGCCCATCATGCAAAAGAGCTTCTCTGTAACCATAAGAGTCACATTGCATCTGTAATTGAGCAGTGTTTTTAAGATCCCCCTTTATTGTGTCCCAAAAAGAGCAGTTTATTTCTTTAAAAATTTTAACAACTGAATCCTTAAAAGCTTTTCTTTGGAAAAAAAAATGCTTTTGCACAATGGCAGTAGTTATCTGGTTTGATTCCTCTAAATCTTTCAGTCCTTTCCAGACTACACTGGAAAAAATCGAAATCTAAATAAGTCATTTTTTTCTTAAAATAAATGCATTTGTTCTTGAATTGAGGGGGTAAAAGCGACATTTTGCCAATAGAACAATACAATTTACATTTAAAATAAGAAAACACAATTGCATTGTTTTATTTCAAGTGCATATTATCTAATTATATCAATTTTAAGAGTAAAAATTAGTGTTGCACCGATACCAGTATTGGACCGGGCCCCGATGCTGCCCTAAAATGGTGGTATCGGTATCGCCGAATACCAACAAATAGGGCATCGATATCATTAGAGCCATAAGTTTATTCAACTATTGTCACCCACTCCTGGTAGGCAATAAAAAGTTCTACTGGATTCACTTTGTATTAGATTTTTTCCTGCTTCACAAAGGTAGGCAGCAGCTTGACAAAGCCATGAAGGCAATTATTTTACATTATTATGGTATCGGTCGCTACTGCACAGCCAGGTATCGGGGCCAAAAAATGGCATCGGCGCAACACTAGTTAAAATACTCATTCCATTGGCAAACTACGTCATTTACCTACTCAAATTAAGGGTTAATACAGTTAATTTAAGACATTTTTACTTATTTCTAGATGGTTTTTCTAGTGTAATATGCCGCGTACATGACGTAAGTCAGTCTGGCTGGCTGCCTGGCTCATACTGAGCAAAACAAGTAAATAAAAAAAAAGGAGAGAAAACAGAATGTTCCTTCCTGTTAAACCTAAGTGTTTCCTCTCCACTATGGCCACATGCTTTCTATTTGAAAAGATAGCAACAATGAAGCGTACGCTAAAAAAACAACAATTGGAGGCATTTATTGAGCCTGAACACATGTTTTCATACTGTGTTGGGGAAAAAAACTAACTCCTAATAATTCTCTTTTACAAATATAAATTGATGAATCCTGACTTTCATTCTTTCAGGCCTCAGAGCTGCAAAGCTACAAGGTGTCTAAGGGAGAGTTGCTTTTTATTTTTATCTTATTAGGGAGTGTTTGGGATTAAAAATAATGGTTTTCATAACAAACCAGACTGTTTGTCAGGGATTATTTCATAACATTGCGTATTTTCAACTGTCTGTCTCTTTTTAGGTAACAATAGCAGGAGAGCTTCACAGCCTTTCTGCAGGGTTTTAATTAGTGAGAGACAAACACTGTCTAGATCAGAGCAGGGCCGAACATCAGACGGTGACTCATAAAAAAATGCAGCCATTTTTGGCATTTACTTAATCATATTTAGTTACTTTAACACAATTGTTTCATGTTAGCAGGGTAGGATATAAAACAATTGTGTTAAAGTAACTAAATATTGTTAAGCAAATACAAAAAGCGGATGCATTTTTTTTTCAGTGTATGATTGTCTTGTTCTCTTTTTACTTTGCAAAGTAAAATAAAGTGCGGACTGAGTGAAATCCATGGATCTTCCTTTTGAATCCTTGAATAGTTGAATACTTTTTTCACACAACAATTTAGTAAAACTGTAAGTAAATCTAATCCCTATGTCGGTTGATGCTGTCGATCCAATTCTACTTTCAGACAATAGCAAATCTGATTTTTCATTGTTAATATGTTAACATGGCCGACTCAAAAAAAAACACCCATATTTCTGATGAAAGCTGACCTGAGAGCAGTTTGGTAGCTCGGAGCCGAGGACCTGCTGCTGGCGGGGGGGAAATAACCACTGGACTGAGGTAAGCATTGGTATAAGGTGTCCGGGTATGAAGGGCAGGAGCTGGGCTGCGATATTTCCCTGAGAGACGAGAGGCAGGAGGACGAGGAGAAGGAGCATGACAAGGAGGAAGGTGCCAGCCCCCCTGCTGCCATGGGCCCTTGGTTGATGACAGAGCCCCTGTGCACTAATGCAGCAGGTGAGATGGGCGGGGTCATGAGTGGCCCGCTGACCTGAGAGAAGTCCATCTGACCACCTGATGGGGAGTTAAAGAGGAAAAACAGGGAGATTTATCTTTTAGGATGAAAAACTGGAAGCAGCAGGACTCTTCTCCACCTTCTGGATAAATGAGTTCAGATGTTTTCCATGCTTGAACTAAACATATTTTTTTATGTTTACCTGAAGATGAGAAACCAGAACTGTCATTTCCCTGATAGAGGACTGTTTTAGCTTCCAGATCCTGCTGCTGATTGGTGGACAGAGGCATGTAGGCGTGCTCTCCCACAGACTCGTTCTTCACCGATTGGTCGACGGAAGCGGACGCCTTGTTGCGGTTGGCCAGGAAGCAGGAACTGGGTGATGCCATGAATGCTGCTTTACTGGCATCTGAGAGGGACGATCAGACACGACATGTGGTCAGATTTCATTAGGATTTCCCTTCCACTAAACCAAAACCCTGAAGATTTATTAAATAATTAAATTCTTCAATAGATCTTAAATAAATGTAATAGATATAGCAAATCTGAACTCTTTTGAAAAAGTAAGTATTGCAAGAAGAAACAAAAAAAAAATGCCGCTTATGGAAACTTGATATTGTTCAATTTTATTTACATTTAAATAAATTGAAAAGAAAGTATGTTGATTATCGATGCGTCCTCAGAGTATCGAGAGATTTCATTAAAAGTCGTAGGGAAGCAACTATTCCAACCGTTGCATTTCTATATTCCCCCCAAGTGGTGCACGACTTTACACGAATTAATAAATTGAACGTGATTGGTCGTTTATCAAAGGGGCGGGATCGTTGTGGCAGAAGGTTCAAAAGCAAGTTTGATTGTGGCCGGTTTGTCGGAAGCATATTGCTAACCAGTTAGCAACTTAGTGCTAGTAGGTTCCCAATGGGAAATTCCATTGGGACCAAGTAGCACTAAATTGGTGACTTAGAAGCAACATTGTCAAGGAACGCTATAGACAGCCGAAACATGCGAGAGGAGGAGAGTTTTGTGTCGGAGGTGGATGAGTCTCCTCCATCATCCATTTTTTATTTAGAGGAGGAAAGCGGGGAGGAAGATGTTGTGTTAGAGGACGCCAGGGCGGCAGAAGCTTGGTTTGGTGTAGAAGGTTTACAGCCGTACATGTTTGAGCCCTCGCCTCGCAACATATGACATATGAATCAAGATGCTATGACCGACAAAATTTGATTGACAGATGAGCGTTGATATATGATTGGCCGAATTTAGGTGTACGAGCTGACATATAACTAACTGGCCGGAATAAAATAAAATAAAAAACACAGATTTTAAGACTGGATTTTTTTTTTTTAAATAGAAATTTTCTAACTTTTGGGACAATATGGTCTGATAAAGAGTACATTTATCTACACGTTTAAGCCAAAATGATTTGACAGTTGAATATGATTTCCCTGCGACTTTAATGTCAGAGTATAACTGCTGTAAAACAATCAGAAGATAAGCTTGTGGATAACTAGCTGGCAATTCCTCCTCTGCTGAAATACATTTCTTTTTACTTTTTTCTTTTGAGTTTTTACAGCACTAGTGACTAGAGGGGGAGAGACAAGCGGCAAAGGACCACAGGCTGGATTCGAACCCCGGTCGGCCACGTCGAGGACTAAGGCCTGCATACATGGATCATGTGCACTAACCACTGCATCACCTGCATGCCCTGCAGAAATACATTTACAACTTTATGGATTCACACCATCCCTCAGACCTTTCTGTCCTTTATTTTTTAGATGCCTCTATTCCCTGACTGCATTGCCTCCTGTATGGAATACGCTGCTTCATAACACTGTTAATTAACCATTCATGATTCTGTCAGAAGTGAAAGAATGATGGGTTAGCTTTAGCTCTAAAAATTAAGACTTGGGGAAATTTTTATGTTACATAAACATATAAACACAAACCCACAAAATCAGCCTAGAAAAGACGCTACGTTCCGGGTAATGTAGATCCATCAGGGCAGTTTCTGGTTATTTCAATACAAAAGTTCCTATGTTCCCATTTCTTTAGTTTGTTCTACAAAAAAATTAACAAAGTCAACACTGCTTCACAGTTTAAACCAGAGTTTGATCCCAAACAAGGTTACTTCTTGTATCCTAAAACAACTTTTATATTTTGATCAGCTGCATATAGGTTTTGCAGTTTTATTTTGTTGTCTTCTTGTCATTTTTCCTCCATTTTTCAACCTACAGTCTAGAAGTCTGCTGTATGACAGAATTATTAGAACACAAACCTTATGAGATTTGTACTCTTGTAGTTAGACAAAAATTAGTCAAGTTTTTGATTAGAAAAAAATCAAAAAGTGGTAAAAATCCAAGTCTGTACAGATATAAAACATATTATTAGGAAGCAGCGGCGGTTGTTATTATTGATAGCTGATGATGGATATTCACTGCTGCCCTTTACTCTTAGATTTAGGTTCAATGACGCCTCATACCTGCATTTTTCATGTATTTTTCTAGGAGGTTCTGTAGGTCCTGCTCCTTGTCGTTGTTGAACTGTGTCTCCAGAGCCAAGAGGATGTACTCATCTAACAGCATCCGGATCAGGTGGAAGGAACCTGTCGGCACAAAGAACACAAAGAAGCTCAGTTTACTTTTAAACAGAAGCTGCTGGAAAACTTTTCTCTGTGTTTATTCCAGCCGAGCTTTCACTTGACAGCTCCCTGACCTTTAGAGCCCGACTGCTCTTTGTTTGACCTGCGGGGCCACACGTTTGTGTTTGAGCTTAAGTGGGCCTTCAGAGAGAGCGAGAGCCACCAAATGGTCATTGTTTATTCATGCACACGTAGCCTGTGTGCGTGTGTTTGAACAGAGAGGACGTGAACCGCAGATAAGACGCTGTGTAATCAAAGCGAGTCTGGCCATTACAATTTATGGTGCTATTGTAGCAATCTGCTTTGAGCTGGCTCCTATCAGACCTGCATGTCTCTTGACTGCGGGGACGTTTTTCAACTGTTTCCTTTGTGGTAAACCCTGAAAAAAGTCATCAGGACCAAATGTTTGGATCCAGCAGGACACAGTCGCATACCTGGATCATCTTCCTCTGCTGATTCGGTGCTTTAAGGACAGGAAAGCAGTAGAATATGAAGACATTATGTAACTGCATAAAAAATAAAACTTTAAAGAATTATAGTACCTTGAAAAAGTGAGTTTTTTTTATTCTGTTATATTTATAACAAAGCTTCAACTTTTTTTATGTGATTTTATATTAAAGCGACACAAAGAAATGCAAAGAGAAAAATAGGGAAGAAAATTATTAATTTCTTTTTCTGGAGTTTCATATAAATAAACAATATAATATAACAATAAAATACAATGCAACAAGCTACCTTCAGATATCCAGACTAGTAAAAAGTCTTGTTTTGATAACATGACAGATTAAAAAAAGTTTAACCTTTTTCTAGAAGGTTCATATCTGTACAAGGTAGTTTGAAAGGAACGCAATTTGTAAAAATATGGATTAAGTAAACATTATTGAACAGAATAATATCTGAGAAAACAGCAAGTAACTCTAAAAACCTTCTTTTGCTGAAAAAGTTTCATTTCCAGACTGCATTTCTTTTTCTAATTTTCATTTTCAGAACATCTTTGCTTCCAACAACAATGGAACAAAAATGGCCTCATTTATATTTGCCAAAGGGTGACTTTAGTTATGCTGTGTGATAAAGAAATCTTCTACAAGATAAGGAAGAACAAGATTTCTATGATGGATTATTTTTGCTAATTTTTTTGCACTGTGAACCAAAACCCAACAGGTTCAAAGCCCACAGGGTTGTTCTCTTCTTCTACTTAAAAAGGATATAGAAATAGTTTTAATATAAATCGGCGTTTTTATAATTACACCATTAGTAATTTGATAAAAAAGTAAAAAACAAAAATTATAATACGTCTAACAAAAAGGGGCAAAATGTTTGTCTTAATAAATGAAAGCTTTCCAGTTTCCAAACATTTTGGCTTAAATGTTTCTTATTTTGTTGGTCAAGAATATATTTTCACTCCATTTTCAGCAATAAAATTGAGCCTTTTCCCTAAAACCTATACTTAGTCAATGTTAATGGAGACGTGTAAATAACAAGTCCTGGGTTTTTTTGAGTATAGAATGAAAATGAAAAGTAAAAAACAGTTCTCAAATGACAGGAATATTTTTGTTTGCATCAAACATTTTTAATTTATTTCATTTTTCAGTTGCTGAGGGAGTGGCAGCCAAGTGGTTAGGGTATACAGCTTGGAATCCTGAGGTTCTGAGTTCGAGCCCCACTACCACAGACTGACACTCTGGGTCTCTGAGGAAGACCCTTAACCCCACGCTGCTCCCCAGGCGCCGCACAATGGCAGCCCGCTGCTCCCAAACGGGATGGATTAACTGCAAAGGTAAATTTCTCTAATGTAAGATCAATAAAGTTCAATTATTATTATTTACATAATTATTAGTATCATTTTGGAAGATATTAATTTACCAGTCTATCTGTGTGCATGGGTTCGGTTTGCATGAGGGTCAAATTTGTAGTAATATTAGTCTGAAGCAAGCAGACATTAAAAATTATTCCAGGGATCTGAAATTACCCCAGGACCAGACTTCCAATGTTTTCTCTTATAAAAGATAAAGTTCGTATGCAAAGCCATGCGTAAAGCTTTAAAAAGATTGCCCAAGGATCAAAAAGGAACTCTGAGGGTTTGGATGCTCTTGAGAAAATTTCCTTTGGAAAATAGGTGAGTACTTATTTGCTGCCTTAAGTAGCTTCTTTCTCTTCTGTTACAAAACTTTCCCTGCCATCTCTGACCGGCCAGCATCAGTGTTCGGTCCAGAGTTAGTTTTAAAGCATCAGAGTTGAAGTTGACACCAGTTTCATAAATGCCTTTGAGTCCAAATGAAATCTCTTTACAGTTCCTTACCAAAGCTGGAGGCGTTGTTGAGCGTGAGATTGTGCATGACCCGGGCACCAAAGAAGCTCCACCTGAGGAGGAAATCCTGAGCTCTCTTCTTCACAGATGGACCGCACTGCTTGCCAGGCTGATGAAAACACAAAGGCAAGAAAACAAAGACAAAGCAGCCGATTTGCAGATTAATTCTGTGTGTGGAAACCAGGATGCCTGAGTGAACTGCTTCTACCTTGATGACTTTGTGCTCAACCACAGAATCCAACCACTCTATGAACGATTCAACAGTGGCATTTTTTCTCAGCAGCTCCTTCAGTTCTTGAAAGACGCTAATTGAATCATCTGGGTAACGACAACAAAAAAAGAACATAAAATACCAACACCACCTCAATAAAAATATGTTTTTATGGGTAATTCTCAATTAATTTGGATAGCTAAGAGTTAAAGATAAACATTTCCAGGATTAAAATGTCAATTTATGTTATTCTGTTAATTATTTTGTGTTTAATTTCAATTTAAAAAAGCCAGTAAAACTTTTCCTCTTAATAGGGGAATAAATTCTATTCAGAGATTCTATTTCAGAAGAAAAATATATACATATTTTTAAATGTATAATTAATTATTTTCACTCAGGACAAACATAAAATACAGCTGATTACAGGATTATATCTAACACAACCAGAGCCTGTATGACCTCCTTTCATGATTTTACTTCTTTCCATTTTATCTTTCAATGTCAGTATCATGCATCTTTTATTCACTATTGTTTATTTTTTCATAAATTACTCTGTAATGTCTTTATTAACTGATTGTCGATTATTTCCATTAGTTACGATTCTTTTATGTATTCTTTACTTATAAAGTCATTTCTGAATCATTTTAACAATTTTTCCATCTGCTTATTTACATAAATACATTTAGTCATTCATGCACTTCTTTTTTCATTAAATTATCTATTTTTTATATAGACATTAGCTCTATTAATGAACAAATATATATATATATATATATATATATATATATATATATATATATATATATATATATATATATATATATATATATATATATATATATATTTGTTCGGTTTCCTTTCTTTGATTATTCTGTTTATTTATTTATTTAATGCTGTTTCTAAATATCTTTTACACTTATCTACAAATTATTTTAAAATATTTACACTTTTTTATGCTTAAACATAACTGGTTCCTTCAAAATACAGCATTTGTCTTTAGATTTACAATGAATGTATGCATTTTTCAGTTCAATGTATCCTAAGATGTGTTTTGAAATAAATAAACAGATTTTTTTTTTATAAATGTTTTACCAGAGATGAGAACGTTTTTGGATGCTTGCCATTTAAGCCACATTAACAGACATAATAAGCAGGAGGTCACAGGTCGTGGGTCTTACACTCAGTGTAAATATCGGAGTCCTGGTCTCCAGCTGCCGACACGCTGAGCAGGGGTTGTGAGTTGATGCTGCTGAGATCAACACTGTCAATGTCCAGAACCATGCTGGTCACTACAGCCTGGTCAAAAAGGGCCGGGCGGGCTATCTGTGACCAAGCAGAAAGGAGTCGGATCATTAGCAGCTGCAAAAACAATCTAGAAATAAGTAAAGATTACTTAAATTAAGTGTATTTACCCTTAATTTGAGTAGGTAAGTCAGAGGATTTGCCAATGGAATAAGTATTTTTACTCTTAAAATAATTAGATAAAATGCACTTGAAATAAGACAATGCAGTTGTTTTTTCTTAATTTAAATCAAAATTGTCTTGTTCCATTGGCAAAGTGTCTCACTTACCTCCTCAATCCAAGAAAAAGTACACTTATTTTAAGAAAATGACTTATTAAGGTTTACATTTTTTGCATTGAGTTTTCAGGCATTAGACCCGTTTCTAATACTGCTGTACCTGTGCCAGGTGTAAGAAAGAAGTTTGTCTCTTCAGGGAGGAAACAAAGCGGCGCGCTATGGGCATCTTCTTGGCTGCAAGGCATTCTGGGAGGTTTTCCAGAGAGGAGGCCAACCAGTGTTCCCAGTGCTTGGCAAAGTTTCTGATATCTGCCAATAGACTGACAAACAACATTTAACGTCACTATTTAGCTCTGAAGAGGATATAAAAGTCTAGAAAATAAGAACTCTGCTGCAAAATGAATGAAGTGTACCTTTCTGGCATCTCCTGCATCGTGGCAGGAATTAAAACATCTGTTAAAACCTGGGAAAACAGCAAATTATCAGATAGAACACAGACAAATCAAAGCAGAATCCAATTTCCTTTTGTTATAAACTTAAATTTTCTACAGTTTTTCCTTTTCAGAGCATAAAATTAAAGTTGTAACTTTTTTACTTTTCAATAAGAGACAGTGCTGTTGCAGTAAAAGATTAATCAGCTGAGGGCTCAGGATGTAGACCCTGGTAGGACAGAGTTGGTGTGAGGTTTGACACTTTAGCACATAAACTAAAGTCTCAAACCTGAAAGCCGCTGCTTATGGCCCCCAGGATCCTCTGAGGTTGTCTAGAAATATTTACATTTGAATTTTTAAATTTGTTTATTGTGAATAAGCACATAACTACAGGTGCTGGTCATAAAATTAGAATATCATGAAAAAGTAGATTGATTTCAGTAATTCCATTTAAAAAGTGAAACTTGTATATTATATTCATACATTACATACAAACTCATATATTTCAGATGTTTATTTTGTTTAATTTTGATGATTACAAATGACAACAAATGAAAATCTCAAATTCATCATATCAGAAAATTAGAATATTACTGAAGACCAATAAAAACAAAGGATTTATAGAAATGTTGGCCAACTGAAAAGTATGAACATGAAAAGTATGAGCATGTACAGCACTCAGTATTTAGTTGGGCCTCCTTTGGCCTGTATTACTGCAGCAATGCGGCGTGCCATGGAGTCGATCAGTCTGTGGCACTGCTCAGGTGTTATGATAGCCCAGGTTGCTCTAATAGTGGCTTTTAGCTCTTCTGAATTGTTGGGTCTGGTGTATTGCATCTTCTTCTTCACAATACCCCATAGATTTTCTATGGGGTTAAGGTCAGGAGAGTTTGCTGGCCAATTAAGAACAGGGATACCATGGTCCTTCAACCAGGTACTGGTAGCTTTGGCACTGTGTGCAGGTGCCAAGTCCTGTTGGAAAATGAAATCTGCATCTCCAAAAAGTTGGTCAGCTGCAGGAAGCATGAAGTGCTCTAAAACTTCCTGGTATGTGGCTGCGTTGACCCTGGACCTCAGAAAACACAATGGACCAACACCAGCAGATGACATGGCACCCCAAACCATCACTGACTGTGGAAACTTTACACTGGACTTCAAGCAACGTGGATGAAGTGCCTCTCTTCTTTTCCTCCAGACTCTGGGACCTTGATTTCCAAAGGAAATGCAAAATTTACTTTCATCAGAGAACATGACTTTGGACCACTCACCAGCAGTCCAGTCCTGTTTCTCTTTAGCCCAGGCAAGACGCTTCTGACGCTGTCTGTGGTTCAAGAGTGGCTTGACACAAGGAATGCGACAGCAGAAACCCATGTCTTTCATACGTCTGTGTGTGGTGGTTCTTGAAGCACTCACTCCAGCTGCAGTCCACTCTTTGTGAATCTCCCCCACATTTTTGAATGGGTTTTGTTTCACAATCCTCTCCAGGGTGCGGTTATCTCTCTTGCTTGTACACTTTTTTCGACCACATCTTTTCCTTCCCTTCGCCTCTCTATTAATGTGCTTGGACACTGAGCTCTGTGAACAGCCAGCCTCTTTAGCGATGACCTTTTGTGTCTTGCCCTCCTTGTGCAAGGTGTCGATGGTCGTCTTTTGGACAACTGTCAAGTCAGCAGTCTTCCCCATGATTGTGTAGCCTATAGAACTAGACTGAAAGACCATTTAAAGGCTTTTGCAGGTGGTTTGAGTTAATTAGCTGATTAGAGTGTGGCACCAGGGGCCATCAATTTTGAACCTTTTCACAATATTCTAATTTTCTGATATGATGAATTTGAGATTTTCATTTGTTGTCATTTGTAATCATCAAAATTAAACAAAATAAACATCTGAAATATATGAGTTTGTATGTAATGTATGAATATAATATACAAGTTTCACTTTTTAAATGGAATTACTGAAATCAATCTACTTTTTCATGATATTCTAATTTTATGACCAGCACCTGTACATTTTCCCAACTCCTCCACACTGCAAAAAAATTTGAATCTATATCAGTCAATTTTTCTTAAAATAAGTGTCTTTTTTTCTTAAATTTAGGAGGAAAGTGAGACATTTTGCCAGTGGAACGAGACAATTTACATTTAAAATAAGAAAGTACATTTGAATTGTCTTATTTAAAGCGCATGTTATCTAATTATCTTATTCTAAGAGTGAAAATACTCATTCGATTGGCAAACTCATTTACCTACTCAAATTTAGGGTAAATACACTTAATTTAAAATATTTTTACTTATTTCTAGATCGTTTTTCCAGTGCATCTACTGCTTTGGACCCACACTGCAAGAAATGGATATCTAATTAAGCAATTTTTACTTAAAATAAGTGCATTTTTTCTCCAATTCAGTACGAAAGTGAGACACTTTGCCAATGGAACAAGACAATTTACATTTAAAAGAAGAAAATTATTATATTATTATATTATATTATCTAATTATCTTATTTTAAGAGTAAACATACTAATTTCATTGGTAAATCATTGTATTTACCCACTTAAATTAAGGGTAAATACACTTCACTTAAGACATGTTCACCATAGATTTTAAATGTAAAAGATGTCCTTGATGCTCAAATCTCTAGCAGGATGTATGCAGCCTAAGTAGTGGCAATGGGTTTCATGGCTGCCTGCAGCTCTCACTCCATGACATGTTCGCATAAAGAATTTAATTATATAATACTAATGATATTAAAACTGAATGAAATGCTATAAAATCAAATTTGTACGTGTTGAAGTAGTTTATGGAAACCTTGTAGAGAATAGAGTCACAGACGCAGAAGATGTCGACTATAATCGGGTTTTCAAGCAGAGGCAGCAGGTGGTCGGGCATTCCCTGCCAGAAGTGGAGCAGAAAGTTCTGGATCTGAACAAAACATAAATAAAAATCTGTTTTAGTGCAATTATCAACTTTAAAATGTTTTATAAAGTGCTGCTAAATGATGTGTGATAACCTCATCAAAGTTGACGTTGATGGCGTTGTCCAGGATGCACTGACAGTGTGTTTTATACATCATGATCAGAGTGTCAACCTGTAAGATAGGAGAGAATATAATCTTCTTAAATCTAGAGGCTTCACACTAATTTAAAACAATCTAAGCAATGATTTATGGAGGATTCTGAAACATTATTCAATAAAACAAAATAAATCATTCTGTGTAAAGAAACGCATCAGTGACCTTTTCTCTGGAACTATTTCCCTGCAGCACAAGATGCTGGGCGCTGGGGAAGTCCGGGAGCAAGGTTCCAGTTTTAGAGCTCAAAGAGTATTTCCTGGTAAAGCCACCCTGCAAAACAGTCATGTTTAGTTAAAAGATAAACCAGCTGTGTCTTTATCAATAAATATATATTAAATAAAATAGATATAGGGAACAAAAATTGGTAAAATGGTGTCTAAAATGTGTAAAATCTTAGCTAATACAATTCAGTAATCTCCAGAGATGGCAAAAGTACTCACTTTCCGTACTTGAGTAAAAGTACAGATACTGTACTTGTGTTAAAAAATACTCTGGTAAAAGTGGAAGTACTGATTAAACTTCTTTACTCAAGTAAAAGTAACAAAGTACAGGCTTGTAAATTTACTTAAAGTATAAAAGTAAAAGTAGAAACCACTTTTTTCATGCCGTTGCCTACATTTTAAATGGATGTCTGCCAATAGGACTAGATCTCCATTGTGTTCATTTTCTATCATCTCGTCGTCCATACTACTATGTTAACGCCACCGCCACCAAGCTGCAATGATTTGCCGCGAATGGATACCGCCGAATCTGTCGATTCATCTTGTAGTGGTGCGTCAAATGCAACGTAGATTCCCATCCAATTAGATTGAATTTGGTATTGATGACGTGAAAAATAATAACGGTAACTCCATTGAAATGATTCAAAACTAAAGTAACGAGCCAAATTTTTTAAAATGTAAGGAGTAGAAAGTACAGATATTTGTGTAAAAATGTAAGGAGTAGAAGTAAAAAGTCGCCATAAAAATAAGTAGTAAAGTAAAGTAAAAATATCAGAAAAATCTACTTGAGTACAGTAACGAAGTATTTGTACTTCGTTACTTCCCAGCTCTGGTAATCTCCAATAATATTAGATTAACGGATCTCATTCCTGGCATATTTTAATGCAAACTATATTAAACTATGAATCTGAGAGCGTTTTAGCTTCCTTATTTTAACCGAATATAAGATTTTTCATATTAAAATGAGTTAAACATCCAGTCAGCAGTAAATTATTTATAGCTGCAGAGAATTGGAACTGAAAGTTTGCCAACTAAAAGAAATGAGGCAAGCATCTCTCATAAAAATGCATTCTGAAAAACAAAAAAAACAAAAAGTATTGTCTTTATTGTATTAACGCTGTAAATTATTCACACCGTTGAAATACCACTTTTCTTTATTTATATTTCTCATAATTCTTATTCTAGTTTGTATTATGATTATAAAATATATCCATAATCTCCTTGATAAAATAGAAGGAACACTTCTTTCTTCTAGTTCCTGAGCTTTTTTTTTTTGCATCTTTCAGGTGATGTTTATTTATAATTTATTTACAATTACTCTTTTCCTCAAAAGATTATAAATCTTACTGTTTCACTTCAAGTATGGAGTAATTTTTTTTCCATTATCGTTGCATGCAAAGAGCATAATGCGTGAGTGGAAATGCTACCCTAATTTCAGGGTAGCAAAAAAATTTTACCCTGAAATTAAACAGAAATTTAACTTTGTTTTTTTTATTCACATTTTATTTTTTTTATTCATTTTTCCAATGTATCTTTTTCAGGTTGAGCTTTATGAATTGCATTCTTTTACAGTTAAATTTCACAGATTATAATAGACGTTAGCAACATTTGCATAAGGCTTGAAGAGAATGTTTGCTATCTTTTAGAATGCGCTTTGTAAAACACAATCTGAAAAAGAGAAATAAAAAAAGTTTAAAAATATAACATATATAAAATATATTTATTCATACATTTATATATATATATATAAAAAAAAGATCTGTGAAAACAGCAAAAGTTACTGTAAATATGACATGTTTTGAAGATTTATTTTTAGATTGCATTCTTCTCCTGATACTGTTTACAAAACGTGATCATTGCTTGTAACAATAATGGAACAATATTCATTCTATAGAGTATAAGTGAAGAGAATCTGATATTTTGTCTACTTTACATTCAGTCCAAATTTTCCCAAACATAACTTTGATTGGTTCACTGGGAAAAACGATCTAGAAAAAAGTAAAAAATAAGACAATGCAATTGTGTTTTCTTATTTTAAATGTAAATTGTCTTGTTCCATTGGCAAAGTGTCTATTTTACCTTCTTAATTCAAGAACAAATGCACTTTTTTTAAGAGAAAATCACTTATCTAGCTTTTGATTTTTTCCAGCCAAACCAGATCTACAGATGTTTTCTCTTAATGAGAAGTTAAATAGTTTTTTTTAGGCTGCTGTATGACATGCATGTCTTGCTTAGCAGGTCTTGTGGCATTTCTTTACTGCAAATACCTGAGCAGGTTAAATTTTGCCAAAAAATTTAATCTATAGATGGTGTTCAATAATTTTAGACATGTGACACAACCTGGTTTTTCACAAAGGGGGAAATAATCCAGATTTAACTTCTGGAACGATCCCAAATTATACTTTTTTGTGAAAGGGGAAAAGTGGAAAGCATTATATTGGGGTAAACAGATTACCTCATTCTTGAGCTTGCTCCCTGAAAATCTGCAAAAAAGTGAGATCAAAACCAAAAAAAGAGTAAAGAAAAACCTTTAAGATGTTAAATTGGTTTTTAAATGATCCTGGATTAGTAGCAATACAAAACACTGATAGGGAAAATTAAACTCACCTGGTTAAACCTTTACCCGAATATACGGAGTGGTAATAAGCGCTGCTCTCTTTGATCCCAATTCCATAATAATGATATCTGGGAAGGTTCGAACTCAGGCATTATTTCACATAAAGTTGAGTTTGTTGTATTTCTGTCGAAGCTTTTCTAGAATGTTAATTTCCTTCTTACTTGGAGTGCCCTCTGGTGCCAAGTCTTCTTGTTGTCAGAAGGGGAAACTTTTGCCGGATCGTCTGATGAGAAAAAGAGGAATACGATTGCTGAAGATCAAACTGGAGATCCAAATTATGGATGATTTGGACATCAGCCCAACTGATTCTTAATATTTGGTATTTTGGGACAAATTTTTGAAACCAATATTGTTTTTTCCTTCCTCCATTTACATAAAGAAAAAGATGTAATGATGGCAAATAAGTTTAAATTGAAACAAAAGTTAAACATTTATGAACGATATAAACATTAACGACGGAAAGCAAATGGAGGGAGCGGCAATGCATGATCACCTGATCTCAAGGCGTAGCTTCTAAATCCACTAATGAATCGATGAAAGCACGCACATCTCAGACAATCACAATGGAAACAATCTAAATCTTAATAAGTCATTTTTTCTTAAAATAAGTGTATTTCTTCTTGAATTGAGGAGATAAAAGAGACATTCTGCCAATTGAACAAGACAATTTAGATATAAAATAATGAAAAAAACAATTGCATTGTCTTATTTTAAGTGCATATTATCTAATTATCTTATTTTAAGAGTAAAAATACTAATTCCATTGGCAAACTATCTCATTTACCTACCGGTACTCAAATTAAGGGTATGTACACTTAATTAAAGATATTTTTAATTCTTTCTAGATTGTTTTTCCAGTGCACAATAGAAGAAAAAAAATGCTAATATCAGACAAAAATATCCAAATTTATACTCTTAAGTCAAAAACTGATTTTTATGTAGATGGTGAAGAAACAAAGTCAAATTCAAGCTTTTATATGTTGAAGATATAGAGGGTGGTCTTTTATTTTCGGATGGATCATCTAATTAAGTGGTTCTCCTAATTGAAATTATCTTTTTCTGCACATGCAAACTTTGAGGCGTATATCTGTGGTGAGCTACGGTTTCATGAGGTCATTGAAGTTCACCTTTCTCACCGCGGTTCTTTGAAAATGGCAGAGGGTCGTAAGAGAATAGGTGTCTACGAAGTGTATGACAAGAAAAGAAAGGCCTCAGAAGAGGCAGATATATCCCAGAATGCTTTGCACTCTCCTCACAAAGCATTATTGGATTTTAAGTCACAGTAGCCAGCTGTCGCCATAGGCTGTTGTTACCCGACAGCTGCGACTAATAACAATGTTGGCGCAGGAACAGCACAGCTGAGTAGGTGTTACGTGACCAACGGGGAGCAAAAAGCAGTGATCAGCCTGTCCACATGGTAAGTTAACTGAGTTCGCTCTATATAGTGATTGAGGGATTTAGGGGTTAGGGAGGACCTTCAGGCAAAGCAAGCTTGTATGATCTATGAGAACGGCAACTTTTAAACAGAGCGTGCACGAGGAGAAATGGCCTCCTACATGCTCTTGCACGCGTTTAATAGGCCTTCCCTCCCTAGAGCGGGTGCAGGGTCATGCATGTGCATTTTTCTAAGGTGGAGAGGGCGGGTCTTTTCAAAAATTCACAAAAATCCTCCACAATACCTTTAAGAAAAACCCTTAAGAGTCATTAAAAACGATCACTGTATTATAGGGATGGGACGATTTATGAAAACTGTCCAAACCGTTCGGTTCGACTTTCTCGGTTCGGTTCACGTGTGTTGCGTTCGGTTCATGCGCTGCTCCATTTTCTCATAGGCGAAGCGTTTACACTCCCGAGCAGAAGGTGGCGGTACTGCGACCAAAGCCAACCACCAGTAGTAAACAAGAAGAAGAAGCGAAGCAGCGTAGCCGGGTGTAGCAGGGGAAAAAAATCAGTTGTTGTGGAGAATTGTGTGGGTATGGCGAGTGGGAAAGAACAGGAGTTGGAAGACGCGCCAGCAGCACTTTATAGGTCTGCTGTATGGGAGCTCTTTGCATTTAGAGTGACCTACGATGACGGCGGAAAGAAACTTGTGGATAAAAGTGCAACAGTGTGCAAGCATTGTACAACACGTTTTGTTTATACTAACAGCAACATGTAACGCTAACCCCGAAATCCCGCATACTCCGTCAGCAACCCCCGCTGCGCTCCAGACCACCTGCTCAAAGCAAAGCCTACAGCGAGATGATTAAATTCAAAGCAGCAAAACATACGGAAATGATCCAGGGTTTCCGCGGATCATTAAAAATAATTACAATCCATTATTTTTGGGGGGATTTTTTCATTAATTTCATAAATTTTTATGGGATTTCGGTGTAACAACAACATATACGGAATCAAACCGAACCAAAAACCGTGACCACGAAACTGTGAAGAGTACAGAGTTCTTCATATGCAACCTCAACATTATCTTAGGTGGATATCTGGTTTTCAGTTGTTCCACTGCAGCAATTTGTAGCCGGGGTTTTTTAGCCAGATTTGGGAATCACTGTCCCTTTCTGAGACGAGCGTCAGAGGTCAGTCGGGCTGCTTCCCCATCAACCAAGTTGAAAAGACATTGAAAAGACGACGTGATTTACATCCAAACAGCGTCTAGGTTTGCTTGAAAAGTGAAGGGTGAAAAGCCATAAGGTTGAAAACTGTGTGTGAAACTTCTAATCAATGTCTATTGTTGGACTAAAGTGTGAGAAAATCAGACCGACCAAACAAAGCCAAATTTTCAACAAATATTTCTGGACTAAATCAACAAGATTTAGCCTTAAAACCATCGTCTAAATGACGCCTGGTGTTTGGGCAGGGTCACATTTGATAGTGGATGTTGCAGGTCTGCATCCCTCCACCACCGTGCCCAACAGCTGGTTTAAGGCCCCAGTTGAAGAGCAAATTGTTCCAGATTTGCTTTGCTTCTTTGCAAATTTAAGCAAGCAGGCATGATTTCTTTTTAAATTAGCCTTTTATTCCTCCCGTTTCATCAAGCCAAGTCTGCTCTATAAAATCTTCAGTATTTCCTCGTTCAAGTCGGACTTTAGGGTGGATTTTTGAAATACAAATTTCTGGTTTCCCTAGTAATCATTAGAGCATAATTGATATAAAATGCATTTAATTGATAGCTGCTAAAGCAGAAAAGTTGGACTTTGTTGTTCAGACATTGTTTATTGTTTTGGCCTATTTTTTTGATCAGAGCAATTAAAAATTTTACATATAACTACATGAAGCCTTACATTTTAAGGAGTTGTAGATTTATAAATAACATAGACTAAACCGAATGCCTCAAATAAGAGCAGTGATGAGATAAGCTTACTTTACCTTCCTAACCATTCATTTCTCTTATCACATTTCACTGCCTTCTGGAAAATTGAACCCACCTTTCCAAACGTAGCAGCGCAGGCTGGCTCTAGTTTCTCTTTTCTGCAGAAGTCCAGATAGTGAGCGTAAAGGATACAACGAGGCAGACACACCCCTTCACACACGATGTAGTTCTCCTCAAGCCTATAGCCAGAAAAAACGAGATAAACTGATAAGAAGACTAAAAAGAGTGAACCAGTAAAAAAAAAAGTGACCCCAACCAGATGTGTTCCTGCATAGAATCAAACCATTTTCTAAATCTTTGTATCACTGCAGCTTTTCAGACTACGGAAGAGGATTAGGGCCACTAGAAAAAAAAAACAAAGTTAACTGATTTTTAAATTTTATTTCAGTTTAACATGGGGAAAAAAGTCAGAATTCTGATTTTTTTCTCAGAATTCTGACTTTTTTCTCCAAATTCTGACTTTAATCTCCGAATTGAGATGTGGAAGCGCTCAGCATCACTGACAAAGATGGGCCAGTGACACAATGGTGGAAAATGACGGAATTAGGCAACTTTTTACGTGCCCGAGGGGTCCCCTCATTAATGGAGGAGCAGAAGGTCATTAAAACAAGAGAGCTAGTCTCTAAAACAGACATGGCTATGGCTTGATGCTAACATGTTTGTTAGCTGTCTAATTCTGAGAAAAAAAGTCAGAATTCTGAGAAAAAAAGTCAGAATTCTTAGAAAAAAGTCAGAATTCTGAGAAAAAATTCAGAATTCTTAGAAAAAAGTCTGAATTCTAAGGAAAAAGTCAGAATTCTGAGAAAAAAGTCAGAATTCTGAGATTAAAGTCAGAATTCTGAGGAAAAAATCAGAATTCTGACTTTTTTCCCATATTAAACTGAAATCAAATTTAAAAATCAGTTAACTTTTTTTTCTTTTTCAGTGGCCCTAATCCTCTTCCGTATCAGACAGTTATGACCAGAAGATTTGGGTGTCTGTATGAAATGATAGTAATAGCTAAACTGTAACACAACATTTAATAAAACCCTATGGTGTTCCTCTGAGATGATAACTTGGATCATTGTCTGAGGTATGTGTAGCTAAAACTAGAGATTTAAACACACTGTATTAAAATATAATTCCCGGTGCATGTTGGGCTCCTCCAGGGCTGCCCTTTGTCACCGGTTCTGTTAATTTCTAGGTGCAGCGAGGGATATCGTCTCTGCTGTTTGCAGATGATGTCGTCCTGTTGGCCTCATCAAACCACGACCTCCAAAATGCACTGGAGCAGTTTGCAGCATGTGAAGCAAATCTGAGGCCATGGTTCTCCACCGGAGAAATGTGGACTCCCCTCTTCAGGTCGGTGGAGAATCCTTGTCTCAAGTGGAGGAGTTCAAGTATCTCGGGGTCTTGTTCATGAGTGAGGGACGGATGGAGCATGAGATCGATAGACCGATTGATGCGCCGTTGGCAGTGATGCGGTTGCTGTATCGGACTCAATTTACAAATTCATCTACGTTCCCACCCTCACCTATGGTCATGAGATCTGGGTAATGACCGAAAGGACAAGATCACGAATAACAGCGGCTGGAATAGGTTTCCTTCACAGGGTGGCTCGGCGCACCCTTCGAGATCGGGTGAAGAGCTCAGTTACGCAAGTAGAGTGGCTCGGGCATCTGTGGCTCGGGCATCTGTTCCGGATGCTTCCTGGTCGCGTCCCTCGGGAGGTGTTCCAGGCATGTCCCATTGAGAGGAGGTCTCTTGGAAGGCCCAGGACACGCTGGAGGGATTATGTCTCTTAGCTGGCCTGGTGTCACCTCGGGGTCCCCAGAGCTGGAGGAAGTGTGTGTGGATCTGGGAATCTCTGCTTAGACTGCTGCCTCCGCCACCCGGCATAAGAACATGGATGGATGGATGGATGGATGGATGGATGGATGGATGGATGGATGGATGGATGGATGGATGGATGGATGGATGGATGGATGGATGGATGGATGGATGGATGGATGGATGGATGGATGGATGGATGGATGGATGGATGGATGGATGCAAATATTATTTAACAAAACATGCCATCATGAAGAGAAAACATGATGTTAACTCACCGAGGCAACATCTTTACGCTTTGCCACAAATATGTGTTCATGTTCTCCATAGTAAAGCAAAGAAGATCTGTGCTTTTGATTTTAGAGATCAGGGTTAACATCTTGTAGTGAGAGGAGATCTTGTCTGACTTTGGGACCGGTTAATTAGATTAGAGCAGGCAGCAAATTCACTTTTTTAAATCCTACAGACTCCTACTACTGCTTCCTGAACAAGACCCTTAGCACCAGAAAACTCACAGCTACTACTCAATGGTAACCCACCCCCATCCACAGGGGGATAAGTTAAATGAAGAGAAATTAATCTCTAGCTTTAGACAATTACAAAGACAGTTATCACAAAGAGCCCTTAAAGATCTCAAAGGTAATGTTTTAAAAGGACCGTCAATAAGCCGCGGTCTTTGCCCATAGAAAAGGTTTATTAGACCAAGGATGCCTGGTTACATGTTCTGTCTGCAGGAATGGGCCATCATTTTTAATTAAATGATGGGAGAAACATGTTGACCCAAATCATGTGGTTTAAAACCTAATCCTACCAAACACTAATGATAATGGCTGTAACTTATGAACTTGAAGAACTAACAAAAAAATCTTGTTATCTTGGCATATTTGACAAAAATAAATCATTTTGAAGATGCAAATAAATAAAGTTTGTCCAATGTTTTGCAGTAGAGTGAGAAGAGTACTACTATACACAATAGAAAAGTACTATTGTGATTTGATTGCAAAATTTGTATGCATGCACCATATAGCATGACCAGAGGTGTTGCTCTTACCACTGCAGAGTTAGCTGCGTTTGTTTCTTCTTGTCCTTAATTATCTGACTGATGGTTTTCCTGGAACTCATGCTCTGTTTCATCCTCAGGTCAGAGTTCAAGTCCAACAGATCGTGTTCGTCTTCAGATGACGGCGTCTCGTTGCCGTCTTCTGCAAAAGAAACACGACAAGTTGGTTAATCAGTGTCTAATTTTAATCATAGGGATTTATTTATTTGTCTTATTGTTAGAAAGCTAAATATGACCTGCATAGAAAACTCTGAGACTTTATTTGTTTTTTAGAATGCAACTTTAATCATAACTGGAATAACTTTGATTAACTGACTATTTGGTAAATAAATAGAATGTGACACAAACGCTGACCAAGTAGGTGTTAATTGGTATTTTTAATGAAATGTTCTTTATGCATTTCTTTGCCCTTTTCTCGTTTCCTGACAGAGATGCTGGAAAGAACATCATGATTTGTTTGTTTTTCTCTAAAGAAAGTTAAAAAAAAAACGCTGCTACCAAAATACAGGGTTTAAGAATTTAATAAACTGCCGTTACAATCATGAAAAACGTCAAACTTGCTTGTAATTAGAGTCGTGGCATTTTAAAAATAGGATAAATAAAGAACTGCAGGGACTGACCACAGGGAAAATCTTAACTTCAGAACCTTGAGGGTTCGAACCACCAAAGAAGAGAATGTGCATTTCGGTCAGTGGTGTGAAGGTCTGGAATAAACTCCAAAAAGAGCTGAAACAATGTCCAAGCATGAGTCTGTTTAAAAAAAAGGCTCCAACTGATGTTTTTCTAAATGTGCTGTGATAATGAGGGGAGCTGAATGTTGCTGTGGGGTGTGTGTATATATTTTTTATCTGCTAAATTAGTTCATTAAAGTCCTTCTTATCACCTTTTTTTTGCAATTATTGTAACATTTTTTCCACTAATGGAAGATTTGAAGAGTATTTTTTCAATTTTACTTGAGATTCAGTGTTTATTACTAAGCCTCCAGGGCATTCCTCATTAACTTTGCAGCTTTCATTTCCATCTGAAGGTTGATTGGTTTTCTCTTATCCAATCTTAGAAATATTTGTGCTTTTATTAATCTTCCCAGTTTGATTGTTTAAAGGCATGGACCAAAAGTAAATAATATGATGATAATGTTGAAAAGAATCAACCAATCTTTTCTGAGGCTTGCAGACCTTCAGTGTAACCCAGTTATTACTTGGTATATTTGAAATTATTTCTTTATGTTTTTTATTTAGAACATTAGGTATAAGTTCTAGGCGTCTAGGGTGTAGCCCAGTGGCGGTTCTAGACTAAATGTACCACGGGACCAGGAGGGGGCCAGCATGTTTTCCAGGGGGGCACAGAAAACCATGAAATAAAAAGCAGGACAAGGGGTTAAAATACGTATATTAAGAGAGCTGCATGAAGTGAAATTTCTTTTCAATTAGGTTTAATTAAAATTATATCTCTTATTAGGTCAATAAACTTTCATAATTTAGTAATTTTACATATGTTTGACTTAATTTAAGTTAAAATGACTGTTGTCTATAAAATCAGAATAACAAATCAAGAAAAAAAAATAATTAAGCTGTCAAAATTAGAGCATTTTTTTAAGTTTGTTTTGAAAACAAGTGAAAACTGGGATCCTATCACAATACCGCTGAAGCTATCACTTTATTGTTTTTAAATAATTAGTAAAACATAATTTGTAAAGGAAAAAAAAATTTAATAAATCCAAAGGACCTGTCAGTAACCATGTCTATTCCAGTGCATCATAAGAATTTCTTTGAGTATTATGTCTTCAGTGCAGGGGCCAAAACAGGGGCCAGGACTTGATCTACAGGGGCAGTGGCCCCCCTTTGGCCCCTGTCTAGAACCGCCCATGGTGTAGCCGCCTCTCGCCCATTGACAGCTGGAGATAGGCACCAGCACCCCTCGCGACCCCAGCAGGGACAAGCATGTCAGAAAATGGATGGATGGATGGTCATTATTATAAATAATAAGCCCTTCTACAAAATAAAGTGTGTAATTACTGTTAAAAATGTCCTTTAAAAATTGTCCAAATTATAATGTTGGGATAATATTTAATCAGGTTATTCTGATAAGAAATAGTGTAAATCTTAATGCTGTTTTGAAGCAATATATCATTTAACTTTGCATTCAGCCTTCTTCAGTATAAAACTTCAAGAATGTATTTCCTACGTTCAAATTACTTTGCTTCTAATATTACATATAATTCAAGTTGAATAAATAAAAAAAAATTGTGTTTTCAAATGAAGTTGGAGAGATAATCCAACCAACTTGGCCAACATTTGAAAAAGTGATTTTTAATTAAATATCATTGGTCAATGGTTGAACTCTGATTCTTTTTTTTAGCGTCTTTTTTCTTTTTCCAGCATCACAGGAGATTTTTCCATGTACAACATATGTATAACATATTTTTTGTTGTAGTTTTCTCTATTCATAACTGGTGCACCACAGAGATGTTCCTTCAGGATTTCCTGGTAAGATGCACACTGCAAAAAATTTAAATCTAGCTAAGTCATTTTTTATTAAAATAAGTGCATTTGTTCTTGAATTGAGGAGGTAAAAGAGACATTTTGCCAATGGAACAAGAGAATTTACACTTAAAATAAGAAAACACAATTGCATTGTCTTATTTCAAGTGCATTTTATCTAATTATCTTATTTCAAGAGTAAAATTGCTCATTCCATTGGCAAACTATCTCATTTACCTGCTCAAATTAAGGGTGAATACACTTAATTTAAGAAATTTTTTACTTATTCCTAGATCGTTTTTGCAGTGCAGAATCACTGGACCAATCGCAGCAAGTTCTGTAAGCCAGTAATCGACCATCATTATTGCCTGGCATTTTTTTTTTTTTCCTAAGCTGTTCTATTGTTATCTGCACAATAGCCTCTTACACCCTAAGGGGGTATTAATAAATTTCTGCCTGACAAAAACACACAAAAGTAAATAACTTATAGCCTCACAGCTATTAGATTTAAGAAGAAACTTTTGGTACGTCTGTAAAGGTAAGATGTCATAGAATGGTTTTCTGGTGTCAGAACCATTGTAGCTTTGACCCTGCCTGAAATATAAGGGACACAATACAAAATATTTTGCATTTTTTGAACCTCGCCAAAATTTTCTTTGAAATAAACCTTGCAAAACACTACCAAAATATTATTTATAGCACAAAAAAGTAGTACAGTATTTTAAATCTAAATGTTGTGTAAAAATATACCAAATTTGGACTCAATCAGATGAATCATATTTATTTTAGAATGGTATTAGTGAGAAATTTCTTAGGCGGAGAGGCCATTTTGGCACATTTATCCATAAATGTCACCAAACTGTGCCAAATATGTTTTTTACATCAATACTGGGGGTTTGGTAAAATTACGAGGTCACGTAGCAGCTGGACCCACCGGTGGGTCCGTAGGGTTCAAGGGGATAGCTGTGTCTGCACCTTGAAGCTTTCTCTCACCGGTTCTTTTTCCTAAATGGTTATCACTCAGGACAAACTCTTTAGATAATACTTCATAACTTATATGCATTAAATAACCAGGAGACATGAAAACAGATTCTGATAATGTTAGAATATTTGCATATAAATGTATCTGTGTAGTGTTATCATGGATAAAGCTGTTTGCTTTGTGCATGTTTTCCAGAGATGGGAAGTAACGAAGTACAAATACTTCGTTACTGTATTCAAGTAGATTTTTCTGATATTTTTACTTTACTTTACTACTTATTTTTATGGCGACTTTTTACTTCTACTCCTTACATTTTTAAACAAATATCTGTACTTTCTACTCCTTACATTTTAAAAAATTGGCTCGTTACTTTAGTTTTGAATAATTTCAATGGAGTTACCGTTATTATTTTTCATGTCATCAGCGTATGGACGACCAGATGATTGAAAATGAACACAACGGAGATCTAGTCCTATTGGCAGACATCCATTTAAAATGTAGGCAACGGCATGAAAAAAGTGGTTTCTACTTTTACTTTTATACTTTAAGTAAATTTACAAGCCTGTACTTTGTTACTTTTACTTGAGTAAAGAAGTTTAATCAGTACTTCCACTTTTACCAGAGTATTTTTTAACACAAGTATCTGTACTTTTACTCAAGTAAGGAAAGTGAGTACTTTTGCCATCTCTGATGTTTTCACAGCCACCTTTTCTGAAGTATACTGTGATTTGTGAACTTGCTTTTGGGGAGGTTGTGGTTGATTTACGGAAAGCACTCGATCTGCTGAACTTTGGTAAAAAAGATATAGAAATAAGTAAAAAATTGCTTAAATTTAGTGTGTTTATCCTTAATTTGAGTAGGTAAATGAGATAGTTTGCCAATGGAATGAGTATTTTTACTCTTAAAATAAGATAATTAGATAATATGCACTTGAAATAAGACAACGCAATTGTGTTTTCTTATCTTCACTGCAAAAACGATCTAAAAATGAGTAAAACATTTCTTAAATTAAGTGTATTTACCCTTAATTTGAGCAGGTAAATGAGATGGTTTGCCAATGGAATGAGCAATTTTACTCTTAAAATAAGATTTTTTAGATAATATGCACTTGAAATAAGACAATGCAATTGCGTATTCTAATTTTAGGTGTAAATTGTCTTGTTCCATTGGCAAAATGTCTCCTTTACCTCCTCAATCCAAGAATAAATGCACTTATTTTAAGAAAAAATGACTTATCTAGATTTTGATTTTTTTTTCCAGCATTAAGTGTAAATTGTCTCATTCCATTGGCAAAATGTACCTTTTATCTCCTCAATCCAAGAATAAATGCCCTTATTTTAAGAAAAAAACTTCTTATCTAGCTTTCAATTTTTTCCAGTGAACCGCTTGGACTTTGACTGAACCCTGACATTTATAGGATGTTTACTGAGACTGCAAGTCTGAATTTTTCATGTTGTTTCTGTTCTCTAGAGCAGTCTCAGCGGTTGTAACAAGGGACCCCTGATTTCTAATAAATAGCGAGCAGAACGCTGGGACTGCAAAGTGAGGTGGAGATTTGTAAACTCCGCAGTCTCCTTCTTGCTCTCCTCGCAAGTAAAACTAAATTAATTGTCTCTGTGCCTTCTTTCTTTACCTGCATGTATGTTTGATGTTTTAGGTGCTTAGACCTGACAGATAGAAATTGTAATCTTACTCAGATCAGAGAAATTGCTTAGATTTTACAGAAGGCAGCTGCTCACCGCTCAGGCTCACCTCTCAGGAAGTGGCCACGATTAACATGTAAAAAGGCATTTTATACATCTCCAGTCTGCCACATCGTCACATCATTACATCATAGACGTTAGCAGATGAGGAGACACCCATGGCTCCAGCTTTATCTAAATATTACACTTTGTTCTTTGCTGAAGGACACCGCTCTCATTCCATTTCCAAATCTTTGCTACGTACAGAATGAAGATTATAACCGTATGTCCAGACAGAGGAACTGTCTTAATTAGATAAACTATTATAGAAAACATCAGTTCTGACACCCAACAGGCAGCTAATATTAAGGTGTAATAAACTCACACATCATTAGTGACAATTATCCTAACAGTATTAAGCCAGATGTAATATTAATCACACACTTAATAAAGTTCCACTATTGATTCCATAGCTTAAAGAACTTTTTTTGGGTATTTTTTTCCCCTATTGGCTGTTTTTCTTAATACTTCACCCTTTTTCATTATTTAGCTTTATAAACTCTGACCTTAACTCAGGTACAATGGAGCTGCTTTGGATGTTACTGTTATTTCAGATTTTTTTTAACTCCTCAGAGGAAGAATTGCTCCCCTCTTAGAGTCATTTTGGTAGAGAAAGTTCATCACTCTTTGGTTTTCTCCATTTGCTGATTACGATTCTCACTTTGGTCCATTGAGGTGCTGCATGATATCCAGCTTCTTTTGACTGGCCTGAATATTTCCTATTCCCTAAAGATTGATGAGATCTTTCAGCCTACACTGCAAAAAATGAAAATCTGTATGAGTTATTTTTGCTTAAATTGAGTAAATTTTGTCTTGAATTGAGGAGATAAGTAAGACATTTTGCCAATGGAACAAGACAATTTACATTTAAAATAAGAACAAAAAAATGCTTTGTCTTATTTCAAGTGAATATTATCTAATTGTCTTATTTTAGGAGTAGAAATACTGATTCCATTGGCAAATCGTCTTATTTACCTACTAAAATTAAGGGTAAATACACTTATTTTAAGAAATTTTGTACTTATTTCTCTATGGTTTTTGCAGTGTACTTCATGTCGTCGTACAGTTTCTGTTCAAGCAAATTCCTGATTCTGCAAGTAAAGGCAGCAACTGTTCTGGGAGCGGCTAACGAAGTTTGACTTCATCATAGTTCATTATGCCAGAATGACGAGGGGAGCAGTAGAGACAAGTCTGTTTGGGAACCATTTTCTTTTACACAACAAAAAATGCCTTCTAAAAAATTAGAGAAAAATATAGTGTTTTAAGTGAATAATTGCTTATTTTGAGCAAAATAATCTGCCAGTGCAGCAAGCAAATGAGACTTGGTAAGATTTCTTAAAACAAGAACATAATATCCAAGTAGTAAGCATCCAAAAAACTTAAATCAAGTAAAAAAATCTTTTTATGTTATTTTAAGCAATGTATTCTCATTTATTAGTCATTATTGCTTAGAATTTAATAACCAATTATTGCTCAAAACAAGCATACAACAGGCTTGAGATGGGGTCAGTTCTTAAAACAGGTTAATATGGATTGTCTTATTGTCTTGAAACAAGTAAAAAATGTACTCACAGTCTAAATGTTAACACGACTCAGTCTGCAATGTGTGCTATTTTAAGAAAAAAGCTGCTAAGAATTAGTTTTATTATCTAGTTAGGATGAAAAAATCAAATCATCTTAACAATATTCAGTCTTACTAAGAAAATACATTGAAAAACAAGTGTATTAAGACCAAAATGCTGAATTCAAGTTTATTACACTTGTATAGATTTTCCTTTTTTGCAGTGTAATGATGTCATTTGAAAAATTGCTTTATATATTTAAACAGGTTATTTTTGTCTGTTTGTGATTTCCATCTATATTTTACTGATAAATATATACAGGTTTATTTTATGGTACTCTTCTCTTGATGGTTACCATTTTCCTGCAAGATATTGTTGATTCTTTGTTTCAACCTTCTTGCAAACTTTAGGTTTATCAGCTAAATTAGGTTAAATGTCACCGATGCATCTTAGATAATTCAGGTTAGCTACTAAATGTAGGCATTAGTTTAGGACTGATTAAACTGAATCAAAAAAGAGGTTCAACAAAAAATTAGCTTTAAGATGTTGACACAAGTTTGACCAATGGAACTGTAAAGTATGTTTTTAAGGTTTTCTTATGCGTGTATTTTCCCATTATTTGGCATCATGGGCTTAAACTCCATGCTGGGAATTTGGATGTTATCTCTGTGTATCTGTGGGTTCTCACCAGGTACACCCACTTCCTCCTACAGTTCAAAAATTTTACTTTTTGGTTGATCGTATATGTTAGTGATGGACTTTTTGTTTTCAGTGTAATTCTATTTTTTTTGTGTGTGTGTTTTAGTAATGGTGGTTCTTTATTGTTTTAGTATTGTCATTTTTGTCTAAAACAGATTTTCTTTTTCAGTTGAATTATAAAGGAAATTTCTGTACTCTCTAAAAAGGTTCGATCCCAATTGTTTCTGTTCTTTTTTTTTTTAATAATATATCATTTACAGTTGTCTTTAAATCTTGATTTTTATTTTTTTTTACTTTTATTTCCTACATGTTAATCACTACTGGTCACTCCACACTTGAAAAAAATCTAAATCTAGATGAGTCATTTTTTCTTAAAATAAATGCATTTGTTCTTGAATTGATGAGGTAAAAGAGACACTTTGCCAATAGAACAAGACGGTTTACATTTAAAATAAGAAAACACAATAGGATTGTCTTATTTAAAAGTGGATTTTATCTAAGTATCTTGTTTTAAGTATAAAAATGCTCGTTCCATTGGCGTATCATTTAATTAACCTACTCATATGAATGGTAAATACACTTAATTTAAGAAATTTTTGCTCATTTCTAGATTGTTTTTGCAGTGCATCACTTGTTTAAGTTCACATATGGCTGCTCTTCTTCCCTCTAGAGGCTGTGTTTCTCTCCATCAGTGTTGGAGTTACAAGATCACATGATTGGATTATGCAACATGTGCAGTTTTTCTTTTTTTTTTTCCTTTAACATGACAGCATACAGCCTGGAATAACTGAGAAATTTTGTCTAAAACCTCATAAATGTCCTTGTATTCGCTAAATTATTTTACAACGAAGCATCTATAATTCTACTTGTTTAATTAAAGGTTGCATAAAGGGAATATCATCACTAGACCAACCTCTGTGTGAGGATTTAATTCATGTTTTTTAAGATAATCATAAGTCAGCAGTTCATCCATCATTCAGGATTCAAAAGATTCAAGGAAACGGCAAATTTGAAACCTTAAAAATCTTAATGGTTAAATGCTTTACAGTGAAGGGCAGCATTTAATATAGTGTTAACTAAACAATAAGCATTTTTTTCAATAAATACAACCAAAGAAAAGGAACATATATATGAACCTAAAACGAAGATTATAAGAAGATTTGCTTCTTTTTAGGTGGCCGTGTAGAGTTGATTTAAATTAAACCTACATCTAAACTACATCTATTTCCCATTTCAACTTAAGTAACCTTAAAACAAGCTAAATCTTTTTTTTTTCTATATGAGACCTATGGATTAAAAATGTATTATAGGAAGGAAATATTGTGTCTTTTTCTTTTTGGAACAAAATACTTTCTTATCCATTGTATGGATCTGGTGCATTTTACAGGTTACAGGCATTTAATTCAAATAAATCATATTATTTACTCTGTTGTGTATAGTTTTTTGCAGATTATGGTCTGATGTGAAACATATTTCCCTGGCAAAAAAAAAAAAAAAAACAACATTTAATTTTCTTCTCCATATAGAAATTTTATAATTTACTGAGTTTAATTCTTCACAATACCTTTTAAAAACTAATAAAGTAATTGCTGTTAAGTTGTAGCGCCACCCTTTGGTTGTTTGGTGCCCTTCCTTCTTTTCAAGTTTGAATTAAATCATCAGTAACAGGAAAAAAAAAACTGTATCAGTTTGATTTTTTAATTATTCAAACAGTGATTAGTTTAAACTTCATGCAGTCTGAGAAGAATGAACAGAGAGTGATGCAAACCTGACTTAATCCCAGAATCATCTTCCTGATGAAAAGGTGTTTGACCGTTAAAATCTGAGTGTGTTTCCTCTGATGAGCTGCGTAAAGTCTTTGTAAAAGAGTGAATAAGAAACATTTCACTTCTGGTCGAACTCTCGCTGCTGCGTTTCATCGGCATGGTGCGAAAAAAGTAAAAAGAAAAAAGGAAAGTTGACTTAATTGAATAAAATGAAAGTTTTCATCCGCTGATCCATGAATAAACCATAAAGGTTACTTCTCAGCCAGTCAGTCAGAAATCCAGGTAAAAGATGAAGATCACAAGCATCAGGTCCAGAATTTTTAGGAAACTGAAGCTGTGCTGAGGGAGGGAAGAGCTAATGAAGCTGTGGATGCGTTCATCATATTTACAGAAGATTGAGCTAATCCACTTTATTAATGATTAACAGAAAGCCCTCATCCATCTGTCTATCCATCCATCCATCTCTCCATACCTCCCACAGTCAGCTGGCCTCTTACTTCAGGTTAAACACACACAGATTTCCCTCAGAACTTGTTTTTTTATTTACTTATTTATTTATTTTTTATTTTAGCAGGTCAGATTAAGGTCTGGCGTATCTGGAAATGTTTGAGTTTGTCTGTTGCTGCCTTCCATGTTCCAAAACCAGAAGCCAGTCAGTGCCTTCTGGTTTGTTCCTGAAGGCAGTGAGTGGCAACAGGTGGCGTTTCATATACGCACTTCTGACTTGGACAAATATGTGTGACTTAATTCCAGCAAAAAACAAAATGAAGGCAGAATATAACAAATAATATCTTACAGCTTAAAGCTACAGTGTGTAATAATTACAGGCATATAAATTCAGAAATTTAATATATTATACATAACTATGTTATTTATCATCACCTATGAGCTCAGCCTTTTAACCATAACATTTGCGTTGCCTTAGAATTCGTTATTTATAATTACATAGGAGCGGGTCTCGCAGCCATGGAGGCTGACATCTTTGCGCTACGGCAGCGCAGAGGCAACAAACTAGCGATTGCGAGATCTCCCATGACGCTCGAAAATAACTACGGCAAGTTGAGAGAGATGAACTGAGACGGTACTGAACAGTAGATGGCAGTATTATGCCTGAGAAGCGTTTAGTCTGCCGGAAACCAAAGAAGAAGAAGAAGCAGGTATACTGCGCCTCGGTAACAAGAAAGGTAAACAAGGCGGCAGGCGTGAGTGACTTTGCAAACTGCGGACACCGAACCCCCGTCATCTAAGAAGCGGAAACACGACGAGAATAAACGCAAGAGTGACAAGAAACGACAAAAAACACGGATCAACATTGGCACGGCATTTACACGATGGAAGTCACTGATGGAGGAAAAAGGTTTTCAAAGTGACGCTCAAGTTGCCAGTTTTCTCTTGGACAGGTAATTAATCCTATACACACAATTGTCTAATATCACTGCAGTTTTTGGAGTACAGGATGCTCAGACCTGTCTAAAACAATAACATGCTGCGTGATGATGCTGTTCCTCTCCAGTATACTTATTCAGCAACGTCCCTGACGTTTCACAGGTAATGATTCAGTAATTTTCTGTAAAATAATTTTCTGGATATATACCTCGGTTACTTCTCTCCGGCTCCTTTGGAGATCTTCAAGCCTTTCCTCCTCTGCTCTCACCCCGCTGGCTCCCCTCTCTCGCCTGGCCCCAGCTGCACGCTCACCCCGGCCTCTCTGCCCTCTTCCTTTCCCTCTTCCTTGCCTTGTAACCCCCGTGCCACAAACAAGACTTGGACTCTGTAAACGGGGAATATATATTCTTCCAGCGAACACAATCTCGCTGTTAAACTAATGACTACAATTCCTTCGTCTGTTTATATCACCATGCAAAGCAGCTCACCAAAACGTCACAACGACGTAGAAAAAATAACGGGTATATTTATTATCTTAAGTCTACATGAAATCTATACCCTACACAGACTAATGAAATACTATCTGTAAAATTATCTATGTAAACAAACCTCATCACTTGAGAAGGTAGGTGATGCGGACGTCGTGGAAGACATTTTGTCCCGTAACTCTCGCCGTACTGTTGGGGGGGAGAAGCGGTGGGGGGGAGACGTTCATGTTGCTGCAGTCTGCAGTCTGACCGCTAGATGTCGCTGAAAATTACACACTGTAGCTTTAAATAAATACGAAAGTTAACTTAATGTTCAGTTACAGCCTTCAAAAAAAATGATCAAAATAGGAAAATAAATATTTTTTTACCACCTCCCATCCTCACAGCAGGCATTTGAACAAGCAAAAGAAAAACCCAACTTCCCTGCCCTTAAAGGAATAGTGCACCCAAAACATGATTAGCCTTCATTTTCTACTCACCCCCATGCTGAACAACACTCTGGAGTACTTTTTTGATATCTCAAATGCATCTGGAGATCTGGGAGGCTTCTTGCTGTCTGCTGACATTCAAATAATGGAGGTCTGTGGCGCCCGAGACAGAAAGGTCCATAAAGGTCCACAAAAAAACATGTCAATATTCCTCCATACTGCTCGTCCAATGTATTCCAAGTGTCCTGAGTGGGTAGCATCCAGAACTTACTCGAAACAAAGTCATTTAGAATGTTTTTAGAGCATAAACAGTAGTGTATAGGATTTCCTGAAAGCGCGCACCTGCGCGTTCACGATGCTACGGAAGCCGGCAGACCAAACCAGATGAAAGTGCGCATTCAGCGTCTGCTCTGCCGATAATGCAAGCGTAGAAGAAGAAATGTGCTGTGTTTACCTGTGCAAAGAAAGAAACAACGAAAGAAAAATGTCTGAGGACTTCAGTGTTGAGGAAGAGCATGAGTTCTTTGCCGAGCTGAATGCGCACTTTCATCTGGTTTGGTCTGCCGCGATTTCCGTAGACTCGTGAAGGCGCTTTCAGGAAATCCTATACACTACTGTTTATGCTCTAAAAACATTCTGAATGACTTCGTTTCGAGTAAATTCTGGATGCTACCCACTCAGGACACTTGGAATACATTGGACGAGCAGTATGGAGGAATATTGACACGTTTTTTGTGGACTTTTATGGACCTTTCTGCCTCGGGCACCATAGACCTCCATTATTTGAATGTCAGCAGACAGCAAGAAGCCTCCCAGATCTCCAGATGCATTTGAGATATCAAAAAAGTACTCCAGAGTGTTGTTCAGCATGGGGGTGAGTAGAAAATGAAGGCTAATCATGTTTTGGGTGTACTATTCCTTTAACACATGTTCCTAATCTTCTAAATTTAATGGTGGCTCTAAACTTTACCAAAGTAATCTAAACAGTTCCTAAATATTAAATTGATAGATCATGGCATTAAACTTTGTTAAGTATAATCAATCTACAAAATAAAACTAAAAATAAATCTAAAAGGAACTGATGATTTACAAAATTTTAACATTGCATTTTGGTTAAAAGTGATCTAAATTAGTCTCTTTTGTTAAAGTCTGACATGTCTATATATATATATATATATATATATATATATATATATATATATATATATATATATATATATATATATATATATATATATATATATATATATATATATATATATATAATTCAAAAAAAAAAAAAAAAAAAGAGATGTCCCTTTTTGCAATGCGGTTCATACAAACCAGGTGGCGCTGCATGTAAGTTTATCATCTGATGTATCAGTGAAACAGCTCCAGCTTTTAAGTACTTACTTAATTTTTTTAAATATGGACATATGAGTAACCTATTAGTGCCATGTGTGCCAAATAATAACAAATGTCAGGGGAATTTTACTAAACATTCAGGTCCAATCTTTTTGCAGTCTCTGGGTAGAGCAGGGCAGAAAGGGATTGAACAAACTGGTGAGAAAGGCCGCTTCTGTCCTGGGCTGCACTCTGGACTCAGTGGAGGAAGTGGCTGAGAGGAAGGTGTTGTCCAAGTTTACATCCATTATGGAAAACTCATTCCACCCTCTGCACCAGACTGTAGAGAAGCTGTGCAATGTATAATGTGCAATTTACTTTTTGATACCCTGTGCAATAACCCGTTTCTTTATATCAGACATCTGTGCAATAACTATATATGTAAATATCCATAAATACCCATGTAAACACCCTGTGCAATAACCTGTTTCTCTATATTTAACACCCAGTGCAATAAATATGCAATAACTTTTTTTTTCCTTTGGCACATTCTTCTTCTTCTTCGACTATTTGAGCTGATGTAACAAGTAAATGTCTCCATTGTGAGATCAATGAAGGCAATTAATCAATAAAATTTATTTTAAATCAATCTATTTCATGTCAATACAATCCTTTGACATTTTTCAAACAAATGTATAAACAGCCCAATATTTACATTAAATCTAATCTTTCACATTTGAAAATCACTGTTTTTTTTATACATTGACTAAAACAGCGCAGCTCTGTTTCAACATCTATGGAGTTCAAACTTCTAAGGACCGAACAACTCCGAACAAACTTTACTTAAAAGTGTTGTTATATTTTTATACCTTTACTTTGGTTGTGGATATTTTAAGATAAACCGACTTCATTTTCTGGTATCTCATTTTGGGATTTTTAAATGGGCCTAGATTAATACATACATTTTTAGTGAGTGACTTAAAAAAACTAATTTGTCTAACTCTAATTTCGCAAGAAAAATAAGAATACATTTATAACAAGAAAATTAAGAGATTTTAATTTTCTTTCAAATTAGACCAGGTAAACGAAAAAGGAAGCATAACTCTAGGAAAAAAAATTTTAAATAAAATTTAATCTGATTATAATCATTTATAATCATTTTCCACAATTGCATAATCATTTAATGGTATGGAAGAGGATTGGGGCCACCGAAAAAAATAAAAAATGTTAACTGAGTTTTAAATATTATTTCAGTTTAATATGGGAAAAAGGTCAGAATTTTGACTTTGTTACATGTTAGCATCAAGCCGTCTGTCTGTTTTAGAGATTAGCTCTCTTGTTTTAATGACCTTCTGCTTTTCCATTAAAGAAATCGAATCACTGGGGACCGCTCTGGCACGTAAAAAGTCACTTAATTAAATAATTTTCCACCAATGTGTTACTGGACCTCCCAAACAACTAACATCTTTGTCAGTGAAGCTGAGTGCTCCCACATCTCTTCCTTCATGGTGCCAATCTACATTAAGCTCCAAAATTCTGAGATTAAAGTCAGAATTTTGAGGGGAAAAAAAATCAGAATTCTCAGAATTCTGAGAAAAAAGTCAGAATTCTGAGAATTGTGAAATTAAAGTCAGAAGTCTGAGATAAAATTCAAAATTCTGAGAAACAAGTCCGAATTCTGAGGGAAAAAAGTCAGAATTCAGAAAAAAGTCAGAATTCTGAGAATTGTGAAATTAAAGTCAGAAGTCTGAGATCAAAGTCAAAATTCTGAGAAACAAGTCAGAATTCTGAGAAACAAGTCAGAATTCTGAGGAAAAAGTCAGAATTCTGAGATTAAAGTCAAAATTCTGAGAAACAAGTCAGAATTCTAAGAAAAAAAAGTCAGAATTCGGAAATAAAGTCAGAATTCTGAGATCAAAGTCAAAATTCTGAGAAACAAGTCAGAATTCTGAGATCAAAGTTAGAATTCTGAGATAAAATCAGAAGTCCGACTCTTTTTCTCATTATACTGAAATAAAATTCAAAAATCAGTTAACTTTTTCTGTTTTTTTAGTGCCCCTAATCCTCTTTCATACAATAGGACAATAACATATAACATATTATTCAAATGAAATTGATGACAAATTAGTGCAGTGGATGTTTTTACAAAAAAAAAAATATGGGTAACTAAAAAAAGTTTTAAATCGCTCTTTATTGAAGTTTCAGAAATCCAAAACCTGGTTCTAGTTATTCTACAACTAGTTTATAATAATCTAGTCCAGGTCTGACGTGTCTAGGTGTTTAATTAGAGTCGATTAAAGATACTGAGGGAACCGAAAAGTTAAGTGGAATCGCCCTTTATTTATTTACCGAATCGGAAGCGAACTTCATCTTCGTGTTTAGTAAGCTCTTTGAGCCATTAATCCGAATATCTGATTATTATTATTATTTTTTTTACTTTATTTAATTCATTCATTTTTAATAACCCACGTGAAAAGCACCTAAGTATTTTTCAGATGGAATCTTTTTGCACCAGTTGATTAGCGCACCAGTTAGCGCCAGTTGGACTGGACTCTAGATGAGGGCGGACAGGAAACAGGCGTCCAGGTAAGTTAGTCCTCTTACACAAAGATGTCCACACCTGACCGATGTTCACAGTTACTAATACCAGTAAGACTAAACCCGACCAGACTGGTTAGAGTGGTTTAAAGAGAAAAAACTGGGTCAGTTTGTCAGTATTAGCTCAGTTAGCTTAGCTAGCTCTTTGTGCTGGTGGCGCTAGCTTCCGTTTGAGTTAAAATGGCGCTTCATTTTTCCACATTAACAGAAACAGCGGTTAGGCTTGGCCACCCTGGTATTTATATTAAATCTTAACACAAATATAACCGGACATGTTCTTTTTTACATAAAATTTGCGTGTCTTAGGTCGATAATTCAGTGGTCGGTGGGAGCATGGTGAAACTTTGATTGGCAAGTATTTTTTAATATAACTATTATATAAGTTCAGCGTATTTTCTAGATCTTTTTTTTTTTTCTTAATCCACTTTCTTTGTATGTTTCCTCCACTTTCTCTTGCATCTCTGCTTTTCCTCTCCTGACAAAATATGTGGATGAATTTCATGAGCAATTGGAGAATTTGGGGTGCAACAATCCATGTAGATTAAAAAACATGGTTTACAATTATTATGAGCTTCACGTTCCTAGATTTTCTTTCTTTTTTGAATAATAATAATATAACAGTAATAAATTGCATTTATCAGATCAGCACTTTTAATAAAAATATAATATACTTAAAAACTGAGGTTCTCAACAGGGGGTCCACGACCCCTAGAGGGTCCTCAGAGGGGGTCGAGAAAGTTTTGGTTGATTAGACTTTTTAAAGTATATTCCCACCTAGCCTAGTAAAACTAATAAAATAGTATTACTGAAATCTTTATTTTAATGACTATAATACACTTAACTATTTTTATATATACATATACTGATATGAAGCTATTTCTGCTTCTCTTATTCAAAAATGGTTGATGTTTTTGTGTAAGCAAAGGTTCTGTGTGGTTGTTAGTTGGGAATGTTTGTTGATACAGTTCAGAACTTGAAATTGATGATAATCATATTATTTGCTGTGAATATCTCCTTTGTTTCATGGTTTTCAAAACTCACATACTATGCCTTTGTGTTTTGCATCTAAATCATTCAATTTTTCTCTTGCTTTAATACAATGTCTAATAGACAAAAGTCTAATTTTGGTACTAACATGGCAAAACCATCAATATTTGTGTCCCCTGTAGACTGATTTGGAGATTGATCTGGTTTTTCATACAATGCAGACCAGGGAAGGACCCGAACATCTTAAGTAAGTTTTATAAGCATAAGAATTTCACTAAAAACATTGCCTTTTGCATTTTTTTATCTCAGCAGTTTGAACCCATTTGCTTTATTAGAAATGTAAGCTGTGAGAACACTGCTATGAACTTACAGTGCATCTGGAAATTAATCCAGTTTCACTGGTTCCACTTTTGTTAATTTAGTGCTATTACAATTTAATAAGAATAATTCACAAGAATAATCTTGTTCCTCAAAATTTTGTACACAAATGTATGTGTACAATTTGGATTTTTTATTTTTATTTTTTTCTGGAAATGTTATAATTATTACATTTGTGAATTTTGTTCCATTATTGTTGGAAGCAATGAAAACAAATGCATTTTGTAAATTGAAATTAGGAAAAAGAAAAATGCAATCCAGAAATGAAACTTTATAAACAATTTCTATTTGAATAGGTTTTGAGTGTAGCTTTGCTGTTTTCTCACTTGTGTATTTTTCACATTTTATTTCTTCAAATTTTATTTTTTGACCAAAAAATAAAAAAAATTTAAATGTTCTTTTTACAGGTTTTTATTTTTTCAAATTTTTAAAGTTTTATAGATTCCATTCTTTTTTAATTGTATTGTAAAGGTCACATTCTCTATACTTCAGGCTTTCCTCTGGAGGTTGCAGTGACAAACCATTTCTAAAAATAATCTCTAAAAAAAAAAAGATACTGGGGGGAAAAAATTGAAAATACTGACAAATAAAATGATCTGGAAAAACAAAACAGTTTGAAATTACAAAATCTAAGAAAACATCAAAGTTACTCTTTAAACCGTTTTCTTATTGAAACAAGTTTCATTTCTGGATTGCATATTTCACATTCCTTTTTATTTTTTTTTACCTTTTCTTTAAATTTTACATACTTTCCGCAACTTTTACATATAAATGTTGCAGCTTTATTCCACTTTACAGTTACAAGATGACTGCTTTATAACCAACTTTGGACAAAATTTTTTTCCATTATTGTTGTAAATTGAAATTTTTCTGTTATTAAAAAAAAAATGCAATCCAGAAATGAAACCTTGTCTAAACTTTTTAATCAAAAAAATTTTTAAGAGGGATTTTTCTGTTTTTTTTACTTTTTTTATTTTAAATTTTTTTTTTTACAGGTTTTATGTTTTTATTTTATTTTTATTTCTGTTTTTCAGATTGAGTTTTAAAAAATGCATTCTTCTGTTGTTTTAAAGATCACATTCTCTTTACTTCTGTGAGCGTGGCTTCCTCTGGATTGAAGACATTTCTATGGCTCTACATGGACCTTAGCTACATGATTGGTCAAAGTAAAGTCATTAGCGAGTGTTTACATTAGGCTGCCATCAGAAGTGAAGAGGATCTATAATACTCAATTTGAAAATAATGAAATTCGTGAATCTCAATCAAAAAATTGAAATTTGAAACAATAATTTAAAAACAATCTTTTTTTATTGCATTTGAAAAAAAATAAAATGTGAAGAATACATATAAAACATTTAAAATGACAAAAGAAAAGAAAAGACGGGAAAAAAAACGTTAGAACTGTAAATTTAGTCATGTTTATATTACTGTTTTTATTTATCTATTTATGTTTTTACTATTTTTCAAGGCTTCACTTTTAAAAAAGATGAAATTGTCCAGAGAGCTGTTCCAAACGAAATTTCTTTTTGTTATACTCTTGTGTAAACACAATGAAAAATAAATCCGTCTATATCTAAAAGAAAATAGAAAAATCTGAAAACGTCAAAAGTTTTCCAGTTTCATTTCTAGATTGCATTTTCTTTTTCATTTCAATTTACAAAATGTGACACTTTCAAATTTCGATTCACAAAACCTGTTATTTGTTTGAAACGATATGGAACAAAACTCCACAACTGTCAGCCTTTTTTGAGTTCGATGATTTTTATAGAGTAAAACTATACTGGCTATTATGAACTAAAGATTAGCAATAACACATTAAAGAAAATCTATTTTGTTAAATAATGCAATTTTATTATTTTATTTAAAAATAATAATAAAATAAAAACTAAAATAAAAAAATTATGCAATTTTGATATGCAGGTTTCAAGACTCTGGCGAACTGACACAGCACCCCCTTTGGTCTGTGGATCTGAAATTTAACCACTTGGACTGGAGCCCTGAAGCCACTCTGATACACTTCCAGGGACAGTACCCTTCCACATGTGACCTGGACTACAACATCTTGCAGCAAGAACTTCAAAACGTTCCAAAAACTAAAGCTGCAGTGGAAGTCGCTGGTTTCTGTCTGGTTGAAGATGTGACTTCAGCTCAGTGGTACCGTGGAAGAGTTCAAAACAGAAAGGGGGGCTTGCATGATGTTTTCCTGATAGATTACGGAAATGTCCTGAGTGTCGATGTGGCTCACATATCCTCCTGTTCGGATGACCTGTTTATTCTGCCTCCAAAAATAGTCAGTGGGTTTCTGGCAAATGTGCTGATTTTCCAGAATTCTTCTCAATCCCTTATTGAGCGATACTTCTCAACCCTGATTGGCAAAAATGTTACAGGTTTCATCCAAGCACTTCTTCCTTACAAAATCCTTCTGTTGGAAGCACCTGACATCAACTATGATCTTGTTCAACATGGATTTGGGAGGCATGTGGACAGAGATACATTCCTTCTCCTGGTCAGCATGCTTACTGAGGGGACACTTAAAGAAAATGTGGAGCCAGTTCCTGACCTGCTCATTGAAAAATCGAGAGGACAAGAATTTTGCTATAAATCATCAAGCTTTCATGGATTTCAGGACATTTTGTCTATCTGTGGGCCAAAATTAAGTATTGGGAAGCGTGCAAAAGTGCAAGTAACTGCTGCTGTCAGTCCTAGGCTCTTCTACTGTCTGATGGCTGATGCTGCACCCGAGTTTTTGCAAGTTTCAAAGAAGCTGGCTGAAATTTGTGAGGACAAAATGAAAAGACACAGTTGGAAGACTACAGATAACCTGGGTAATTTATGTGCAGTTAAAGGGAAAGATCAGAGATGGTACAGAGGCATTGTGCAGTTTCTGCTTGCCGACTCTCTAGTTAGAGTTTTCTTCATTGACTACGGGTTTTTTGAGATGGTGAAAATAGAGAACGTCCAAAGCTTACCACCTGAATTTTTCTCAAAGCAAATCATGGCATTTCCATGTACTCTGCCGCCCCTGGCTGACCAGGAAACAGCGTTCAGAACTCAGCAGCTCTCTTTTCTTAAGGCAGGCTTACTGGGAGCAGTTCTGAATGTAGAGATCATTGGTTTTGCTAAAGCTAATCATTTGTACACAATCAGGGTTTTAAGTGATGGAGATGCACATGTGGAGGAACCTGAGCGTTTCCAAAATCTTTGCTCTCAGTCAGTTTCAAATGTTGAGGATACGACACCTCAGCACAGACATGAGAACTACAAGGCAATCCTGTGTGAAGCTCTATGCCAAACTCTAGAAGCAGAGGAAGTGCAGGTTGGCTCTGACTTTTTTGGCTACGTTGAGTATGCGAAGGATCCAAACCACTTCTGGATCAGAACAGAGAAACGCAATCAGGAGTTCGAGGAAATGATAACCAAAATCAATGAGCATTTCACTCCAATAAAGCTAGAGGAAGATGTTCTGCTGAATCCAGAGGTAGGGACCATGTGCTGTGCTCTTTATGAGGAAGACATGCATTTCTACAGGGGCATGGTGATAGACGTTATCAAGCATGGAGCTGAAATCCTTTTTATCGACTTTGGGAATGTCGAGAAAGTACCACACAATTTAATAAAAAAGATACCCAGGCAGTTTACAAGCACGCCCCCCTTTGCCATCTGTTCCACACTTGTCAGTGTTTTTCCTTTAGATGAAGTCTGGCCCAGTAGGACATGTCAGTTCTTCAGAAGAGCTGTTTCCAACAAAACCCTGCTCATCAATCTAAAGGAAATTAAAAACAACCTCGTTGTCGTCGACTTGTTTGAGAGGGGAAGCAGCATCAGTATAGCTGAGCTCTTGAGCTCATCCAAGCTTGCCGAACACATTCCCCAAAAGCCTGCAGACAAAAGTAACAAAGAGCTGTCACACTATGAAGCAAACAGGGCTACAAAGATGGGGAAGTGGCAGAGTTGTGATGAGGGAGTGAATAAAACGGAGGAGGTTAAAGCCAATTCCATGTTTAAGGCTTTAAAGATCAAGCCAGGGTTTGAACTCTCTGTACACTGCTCACACATAACCTCCCCATCTGATTTCTGGTGCCAGCCTCTAGATGGGATTCCAGCTTTGAAGGAGCTCATGAAGGAAATCCAGCTGTATTATTCAGCCCACACAGCCCCCCTCCAGCCTAACGAGTCTTGTTGCGTTGCCAAGTCACTCCAAGATGGAAGATGGTACAGGGGCTATATCATTAGAAATGAGAAGAGTCACACCTTAGTGATGCTGGTTGACTATGGCTCTGTTATTCAGGTCAGAAGTCATGATCTACAGGCAATTATGCCAGAGTATCTTCATCTGGAAGGACAAGCTTTCAGGTGCAGCCTTTCTACCCTGATTGAACCAGCAGATCCCAAATACTGCAGTGATTGGAGTCCACATGCGTGCACCTTGCTGAAAAGTTTTGCCTGCAATGCCAGGGGTATTCTGAAATGTAGGGTCATCTCACAGTTGAACATGAAAAAAGTAGGTTTGTGCAATGTTGTTTCTCTCCAAAACAGCAAAACACAAGAAGATTTTGCAAAGACACTCACAGAGCTAGGACTTGCAAGGGTAGCAAGTTCATCAAAAAGGCAAAACTCTGATGTACTCCCTGAGACTTTTACCTACTCATCATTTGAACTAAGTCCAGGAGCTGAAGAACTGGTCTATGTCACACACGTCAGCAGCCACTATGAAGTCTACTGCCACCTTGAGAGGAACTCAGAAGTAATCGAAGAACTAGCTGTTAACATCTCCCAGGAGAGTGAAAACATAATGCAAGCCAGCACAGGACCTGTTGTGACGAGACTGTGCCTTGCAAAATACTTGGATGGTAAATGGTACAGGGGCATGATGCTACCCACTCCGTCGTCCCTGCATGTTGGCGTGTTCTTCGTCGACTACGGAAACACTAACATATCTGACAAAAAGTCCATTCTGTTGATTACAAGGAGCTGTGAAGAGCTGTTGTACACGCCTATGCAGGCTGTAAAATTTAACCTCTATTCAGTGCCCACAACTGAGCTTTATGTGGACATTCAGGAGTGGCTTTCTAAAGCACTCATCAACAAGCTTGTTAAAGCAGTACTGCAAGGGAAGAGGAACGATGGATCATTTGATGTCGAGCTGTTTGATGGAGACATCAGCATCAATGAGAAGGTAAAAGAGCTCATTCTGAGTTCTCAGAAACCAAATGCTGCAGCCACATGTAAGGTAAGCAGCACAAAAACTAAAAAGAACCACAATTTAAATAAGGGAAAATGTCAATCTAAAAGTGCAATGCAAAGGCAGGGTGCATCACCATCTAAAGTTCTTAATGGAGCAAAAATGAGAAACACCCAAAAACCGGCTCATGGTAGGTCTCCAAACAGGAACTCAGGAGCAAAACAGACAAATGAGCACAACACGAGGAAAACGGGTCCTATAAAACCTCAAACCAGGTTTACAAATGGAAGCCAAAAGTCACAGCCAACACGGCAGAGGAACGAAGGGAGAAAATCCCAGCCGGCACAGTTACTTGATAAACACATAAATCCCGGCTTTAAGGCAAAATGTTTCGTGTCCCACATCGACTCCACCAGCAGCTTCTTTCTACAGCTGTCAGACGATGAATTGGCCATCTTTAAAATGGGGGAATACCTTAACTTTAGTGTCCTTAAGAATTCCTTGAAGACAGCCTCCCGCTTGAGCATTGGGGATGTTGCTTTGTCCGAGTTTGAGGAGGACGGCGCTCTGTATCGTTCAGTTGTGAAGAACCAGGAAGACATATCTCATTACAGTGTGGAGTTTGTGGACTATGGAAATTCAGCAGTTGTAGAAAAAGAACATATTTACCAAATACCAGAGGAGTTCCTGTCCCAGCCAAGGTTCAGCATACCATGTTCACTGATGAACACAGCAACATATAGAGACGAGACATCTTTCGCTAAAGCTGCTTTGGAGAATCCGCTCATGGTGGAGTTTGTTTGTCAGCAAGGCATCCAGTGGCAGGTCAAGGTTGGGGTTCTTAATGGAGAAGCTCAAGTAGATTCAACACATGGTTGTGTTTCTGAGACGAAACGCAAAGAAGAGTCTCCCTCACCTTTGTCTGAATCCATTAAGAACTCAAGTCTAGAACAGTGCAGGGAAGTAGGATCTGTTATAAAAAGCAAGAGTTCAGTGCCAGAGCAGTCGGCCAAACAACAGGCTCAAAACAATGGAAAATCTTCAATGTCTCTCTCAGTCACAAGGGATCAACTAGATGCAGTCCTCCCTCAAACAAATCAGATCAAAAACAACGAAACTGGAACCATCCTCTCACTCCAGAGAAACTGTAGCTTTTATGTCAGACTTACTAAAGATCACAAAGTTCTCACATCAATGGAAATGCACTTGATAGACAACATAAAGGAGTACAAGATTGTGCCTGAAGCAGATATCAGACAAGGCCTGAAATGCTTGGTCCAGGCTGGTGACGGCAAGTGGTGGAGGGCTGTCATTCTGCACATACGCAAGATAAGGCTAGAGGTTTTTCTGGTGGATCATGGAGTGACAGCAGACATCAAAAGAGGGCCTGTCCGACAGCAGTGTACCTACCTGGAGAATATCCCAAACCTTGCTCGATTGTGCAAGATCAAAAGTCCTGTTTTGGTTGAGGGAGAAACTGTTCACCAGGGCTGGTATGAAGGGCTCCAACGACTAGTAGGTACCAAGGTCAGGCTAGTTTCTTTGAGTTTTTCTGAGGCTGATGAAGTTTGGCTAGTTGAAAAAGTCCTGAGTTCACATTCGATTGTGTCTCAAGTTAAGGCCTTGATGCAGCAGAAAGGGGAAAATGTGGCCGCATCAGCTGCAACCCAAATAGAGAGCTTACCAAATGGACTCGGTGTAGATGGGTGGACTCCGCAGCTAATCTCCTGTGCTCCTCTTGAGACTGATAAAGCATATCTTGGCTCTGTGGCTGCGGTCAACACTCCCTCTCAGTTTAGTGTTATGCTTTATGATTTGCTACCCATCATGGACAAAGTTAGCATCTTGTTGGACAACCTCCCTGAGAACATACCAACTCTGCCCCAAGCCGACCTTGTTCCAGGGGCCTGCTGCCTGCTCTTGTCCGGATCTGAGATGTGGTGCAGGGCTGAAATCAAACAAATAGAAACCATATTGACCCTGAACCTCGTCGATTACGGACATAATGTGAGCATACCGTACGATGAGTTCTCCAAGTTGAAGCGGCTTCCACAGGAGCTAGCTGATCTTCCAAAGACAACTTACCCGTGTGTACTGAGGGGGGTAAAGTCAGCTAGCCTGGACGGACAGTGGAGTGATGAGGCAGCCGCCTTCTTCCAGCTATGTTTGGTCGAGAAGAACATGCAGATCTTCTTCAGAGAGCTCGGCACCAACTCCACCTGGGCAGTGGACATTCTCGCCGATGGAGTTTATGTCGCAGAGGAGCTGGTGGCCGCTGGACATGCCAACAACATAGATGTCCTCCTTGAACACAGGTATGCTCTTCATACTATGTTCTTCAGCAGCATCCAGCATGAAAAAGAAAAACTGGTTATTTATTCTTGTGGTTAATGATTGATTTGACGATAGCATTTCAGATTCTAAATCCATTTTAGTTTAAATCAAATTTATGTTCTTTTACAAAACCATGCTAATTGGGACTACGATAGAAGCGTAAGAAATTAGGAATATGAAAAAAGACATTTACTTTGGATAGTTAAGTGACATTGTATTTCTCTTACCTAAAGGCTCCACATGTCAAGCGTCTCTAAACATCTTCAAGTCTGTGATGCTGATCAGCAGGAGGCCTCTAGTGAAGTCTGCTGTGGGGCAAAGGTATTCAACTATTCTCCTCAGTTAAATAAACAGAAATCAATGGATTTCATTCAGTCGGGATTTTATTTGGTCTTTGCAAAGAGAGAACCATATATCATACAGCCCTTATTGCATGCTATTCAGCCCTTTTCGGATGAATTTGTCTCTCCCTACTTAACCCTGCAGAAAAGCTGTGAAGGTCTCCAAAGCAAAGACAGAATGTTTGGAGAGAGAGTCTAAATGTTTTGAGAACTACCTCATTTTATGGACAAATACTCCCTAATAGCATAAAAAAATCCCTCTCTCTTAGACATATTGTTCAGTGGCACCAACAGCCAAACATAACCACCCTGTAAAATGACCTGGCCACCCTGAATGCTACTGCTAAATTGTAGTAGCATCAGTTTAGCATTTCATCCCATTATGCACAGCCAGCGACGCAACACACACACAAAAAAAACACACAATAAGCCAAGATATGAGTAAATGTTTGCTTAAGTCTTTCTGAGTACAGGCAGGCTCACCACAATAGTACCGTATTTTCACGACCATAAGGCGCACCGGACTAAAAGGCGCAGTCTCAGTTATGTGTGCCATTTCTGTATTTAACACACACATAAGGCGCACCGGACTATAGGGCGCGTTTTTTATATACAGGTACATGTCCTCTCAGGTGGATTTTCCCACTTAAAAACATATTAAAACTACTTTATTCCCACTGATCACAGCAAATAAAGCTGCAAGGTGTATTTATTACAAAGTATTATTCAAACCTGGGAACCGGCATGCTGATGACACAGGGCTGTGATTACTCCTCTGATACAGTTTATTGAGGCATAAATTAACTTAAAACATAGGCAGGATAATAATCTGGATGAACTGACTGCAATGATTAAATTTTCAGGTGGACTTTCTCACTTAAAAAGATTTAGATTATTTAGATGAAAAAACACCTGCGGAGGTGAGCCCGTATGCCCCGCGGCCCAGAGGCTGCTGTTGCATTAAGTTTTCAGGTAGAAAAATAGAGCGGGAGCAAAACTGAGTATGATTGTGCTTTATTCAAGTATTTATTACAGAGTATTAATCAAACCCCTCAAAGTCATCATCCTCTGTTTCTGAATTAAACAGCTGCGCTAAATCCGACATGCCAGTTTCCCCTTCTTCTTCGTTTATTGATGCATAAATTAACTTAAAACATAGGCAGGATAATAATCTGGATGAACTGACTGCAATGATTAAATTTTCAGGTGGGCTTTATCACTTAAGATTATTTAGATGAAAAAACACCTGCGGAGGTGAGCCCGTATGCCCCGCGGCCCAGAGGCAGCTGTTGAATTAAGTTTTCAGGTAGAAAAATACAGCGGGAGCAAAACTGAGTATGATTGTGCTTTATTCAAGTATTTATTACAGAGTATTAATCAAACCCCTCAAAGTCCTCATCCTCTGTTTCTGAATTAAACAGCTGCGCTAAATCCGATATGCCGGTTTCCCCTTCTGCGCTGTCAGTCACTTTCCGTGCAGCGCAGCTCCTCAGAAATAATGCCGGCTTTTGCAAAAGCTTGAACAACAGAGCCAGCAGATACGTTAGTCCAAGCATCTACAATCCATCCGCAAACGGTGGCGTAACTTGCCCGGCGCTGCCTCCCACTTTTCCTGAAACTGTGGTCTCAGTCTGTCATCCATCGCTCCCACGCCGCTCGCAGCCTTACTTTGAACGGCCGCGTCACACCGATGTCGAGCGGTGGAAGCTCCTTTGTCAGACCCCCGGGATAACGGCGAGCACAGCGTTCATTTGATTCACCTTTTTTTTCACATCGGCTGTGAGATGGGCACGCAGCAATGGTGATGCATGGAAAAAAACACCTAGTCTTCTCAGATACACCTGCCTCAGCCACGCATCCATATGGAGCCACCCAGCCTTATACGCGCGTCAACCATTGACTTTGCATGTAAACTCGCTGCTTCTGCTGCACTTGCTGGGTCCGGTTCACACCGATGTCGAGCGGTTGAACAGCGAGCACAGCATTCATTTGTTTCCCCATGTTTTTCACATCAGCTGTGAGATGGGCACGCATGGAGTTACAGATTAATGGTGATGAGTGGAAAAAAAACACCTGGTCTCCTTACATTCAGCCACTCTTTCATCATCTCCTCAATGAGGTGGTCTCAAAAGTCGCAGTTACAACACACATAGGGCGCACCGCACCATAGGGCGCACCGCACATTTTGAGGGAAAAAAAAAGACGTTTAAGTGCGCCTTATAGTCGTGAAAATACGGTAGATTAAAAGCTTAAAAGTGTCCCACCCCAAGATTTTTAGTGGCCCCATCTGGCCACTCCTATGAATTTCTGGAGGCGCCACTGATATTGTGGCGTTGGACCTCTGAGGTTGAATGAATAAAACTCAGCACTCATAAATCTGTATATATAAAGATATAGATGGATAGATTTTTTTTCCCACCACAAGTGTCATTAAGCTCTAGATCCACTTCATATTAATGTAATAAATGCTTTTAAGATCCTTCTATTAAACAAGGCTGCTGGAATTGAAATGACCACATTTATGAAATAAGTCAATATTTCTACATGGAAATGCAACTTCCACACTTATGTGAAAGACAGTTCCTCAAATTAGTCATACACCTGAGCAAATGTTAAACACATGCATCTTAAGAAATGATTTATCTTTTATCGTTTATCTTTTCAGGTTCTTGAGAATATTTTTGCTTACTATGTGTTTGTTTGATATCCCTGGTCCAAGAATTGGTTATTCTTTACTGGTGAAGATTCTCAGTCATCAAGGTCATAGTCATTCCAAAAAAGTAAAAAAAAACAATCCACTGGACTTTGAATTGAAAAAGCCTCCTTGATTGGAAGTGAAACGACTTCAAACTTGGAAACAAAGTGTCAGAATTAGCATTGAGTTTGAAGCTTTATATATAGTAGCCCAAAACAAGCTTTAAATTCTTTAAAAATCCTACAATGTGATTTCCTGGACTTTTTGTTTTTTCCATATTCCGTCTCTCATAGTTGAAATGTGCCTACAATTAAAATTACAGACCTCTCATTATTCCTAGTAGGAAAACTTGCTCAATCAGTGGCTGACTAAACACTTTTTGGCCCCACTGTATAAAAGTCTATCCTAAAGTTAACATTTTACCACTTGCACTGGTGTTATCAAGAACGTACAGGTCCAAATACAAAACCAGTGCTTCCACAGGCTGGCAAATATATTAATGTTAAGGTCCTCGGGTCTGTTTCACGAAGCAGGTTTAACAAATTCCAATCTGCACTCTAAATTGATCTAGCCTAAAGTCAGAAACTCTGAGTTCTCAGTTTCACAACAGCTGCTATGAAGTAGGGCCACTCAGAGTGTAGCGCTTGCATGACAAGTTAAAAAAGCCATCAGTGGAGCCCCGAATCAACGAGTCACCGCGACAACAAGGAACAGGAAGCGCCTATTTCACCCCATTGGAACTAGAGATTTTAATGAAGAAATAAAAAAAAAAAGTGTTTAAAAGACAAAGAAACCGCGCTACAGCTGCAAAGGAGAGGAAGATGGCGAAGGAGGAGATTCTTACTAGAGTTAATGCGTAGGTTTATAGGAAGTCTATGGCAGGCCGTTCTTTTATTATTAAAAACACTCCTCTCTGTTGTTTGTAGATTACTAAAAGATTCTTCCTGATCAAAATCTCACTCCTAAACTGAACTATCAGAATCAGAAATACTTTAATAATCCCAGAGGGAAATTACTTACCTATGATCATATATTTTCTGAATTACATTTTTGCAGCAGAAACTGAATTTCAAAAAATAAAAATAATACTAGTAAGAATTAAGTTTTATATACCTAGAAATGTTTACACATTTTAAGTGGCCATCCTGACATTTATCAGCTTGACTCAATATGTATTTATATGAAATACATTTCTTCAACTCCAAATAGTAAAAATGTTGACCAGTTATAGTAGGAATATAGAAATATGAAATACATTTCTAGACATCCAGAATGTTTATTCTAGATTTGAAGAATTTAGTTTTGTTTGAACTGGGAAAGAACATGTTTTCAGGTAACAGGAATACATATCAAAACTGCTTTCCATAGCCTGGTGTGACCACGATAACATTACGGGTTAATTTCTTGAATGGCACTCGATCAATGTATCTATTTAGGTGAAATCACCAGGCAGCAGGTGAAGATAAATAACAAAGCTGTTCTAGAACCTGTTCATCAAGTCATGGGTTCTCAATTTGATTCTGTCTTCCATCATCCCAATAAATGGTCATTATTAGCATCTATTTATCCCATAGAATGGCTTCAGATTGTGCAGCTAGGCTCAGTAGGTTAATACCAAGTGAATTCTACTGTTATAGATCAGATCAGGAAATAAAACAACGTGATTGGCTGTAAAGAGAGTAGAGACCTGAGTTTACTGAAAAAAAACCTGCTCCCGACCAGGTTAGCTCTGAGGAGAATGTTACTGCGGTGACTGAAACAGAGGTTGAGGAAACTCTTTGTGAAACGGAAAACTCAGTTTCCCTGATTTATTTTTCTTTTTTCTTTAAAACATTTAGTTTTTAGTAAACCTGCTTAATGAACATAACCTCAGCCTTGCAAGTATTACATACTGCTTTTCGAGTGTCTTTTGATATTTTGAAAAACGACCAGAATGCTGCCATGGCTCTCTGATTCTCCAATCCAAGTCAGTGTTGCGTAATCAAACTGATACCGCAGCGGGAAATTAAGAGGTTCACTTTTAGCTAATGGGTCGATGCCAAATTCCTAAAAACTGACCAACATCGGCCGACGCGGATAGTAATGCCGATATATCGTGCATCCTTAGATGTGAATGTGAGGTTTCTGGTCAGATGGCTGAAATATTTTGCATTGATCCTGTAGAAATTAATCCTTAATATGCATAAATATCGATTTTGTTTTATTTTTCTATAATAAACATTTAACTTCATGTATAACTGTCAATCGATTCACATCCTGAGTCACATTTTTCTAGATATTTAATTTCATGTATTAATATTTTGTTAATTTGATATCTTATTTTATAGTTCACTAAGTAAATTACTAATATAATCACTCTTTGGGAGAAGTAACTAATAGCTATAACTAGTTACCATTAGTAATACATGTTAATACTACCTATGGTGACCTTTAAATTCTTTTCTTCTGCAGGTTTCCTGATGTGAAGTTTCTTCAACCGTTTTCTGCAGCAGTTCTTCAACTTCCACTTTGTTTACATTTTTGTTTCTGTTTTTGTTTGATTTTCTAAGATGGCTTTTATTCCTTAAGATTAATTGAAGTGCGTTTGTTCGGAAAGGATTACATGAAGAATTACATTTGATGTTAAATCCTCTTTAAATGCTATATATATATATATATATTTTTTTTTTTAGAAGGATAATCTTTGTTTATTTTGGAAAAACCAGACATCAAGAATCATTTTGTTAATGTTTGTGCTTTTTGTTGCCTGCCTTCATTAAACTTTATTTCCTCCACTTGGTGGTGCTGTTGAGTAAGGTTTATATGTCTGCTGTATGGCCTGACCAGGCCACATTTTAGGTCCTAACTTCCAAAATAAAAGAGTAACGCTTTCTTTTACATTACAATAACATGGTAATAACATAGCATGGTACGCTATATTACTACATAAGAAAAACATCAAGGAGAAATTTGGTAATTGCTGTGCTTCAAATTTTATGTAAACAAGGTAAAGTCAAACTTCTTAGATTTCAAACAGTTTCCAGGTGAGTCAGTCATTTCACTGACTTCAATAAATTAACGTGTTATTATCTAGTAAAATGCTGTTTATTACTAGATATATAACAGAAAACCAAAACTAGAAGACAACAAGCCAAGCCTTTTAACTTAATTTTATGTAACTTCAGTTTTATAATGTTATATCGATACCAGTATCTGGCAGGGCCCTGATCCAGCACTAAAATGGTTTTATCGGTATCGGCGAGTACCAACAAATAGGGCTCTGATGCCATTTTGAGATCCAAAAGTTTATTCAACTATTGTCACCTATTCTAGGTAGGCAATAAAAAGTTCTACTCCGGGTTTCCACGGGTCATTAAAAGTCATTAAATTATTTTTTTTCAATCGAGGCCTTAATTACTTTAAATTAAAATTATTGAAATGTGATTATTGTGGCATTTAAAATGCTTTATTTAAAAATAAAAGACAATTCCGTCCAATATATCAGATATAACTGGTTCCGTGTGTTTCTAAAGAACGGCTTCCAGTTGATTGTAAAGCCGTATGTTAGGAAAAGAACCTCGAGGCGGAGAAAAAGCTTCAAAAAAATAAAAGTTCAGCAAATATGCTGGAGGAATTCAGGACATGTCTGCAGCCTGTCGATGGTAAAGATGAAGGATTTTGCTGATTTTTACCTGTGCTGAGAGTCATGGGTACTTGTTGATGGGGTTAAAATTATTTCTCAGAACATTAAAAAGCTATTAAATTAGAGTAACTCTTTCCTGTATAAACCCTGCTACTGGATTCACTTTGTTTTAGTCTTTTTCCTGCTTCCCAAAGGTAGGCAGCAGCTTGAAGAAGCCACGATGGCAACTATTTTACATCCAAGTAGTATGCAGTAATAAGTAATTAATATATATGCGCACACATCAACATCAAACAGATGGTATAAGTATGGTATCAGGACCAAAAAATGACATCAGTGCAACACTAGTTTTATAATTCTTTATTTACCTGATCATAAGTTACAATTTACTTTGTAAGCTGTTGGTAGGTGGTGGCCAATAATAGAAACTTATGTTGTAACCTAATGGTAATTACCCACCAAAAGTCTCCATTGTTACAAAGTAACATAAAATTGTAATAATTACATGCAGGTAATTACTTTGAAATTACATACCAAAATTTTGGTGTAATTAACCATAAAGTTATTCTTGTTCCGTAGTAATATAGTGTGACTTGCTATATTATTATGTGGTTATTGATGTACTGTAAAGCGTTACCATCTTATTTTAAATATATATTGAAATGTGTATTTTAAATCAATTATATTTAATTAGACATTAATATTATTTTTTCGTTTTAAAACTAAATGATATAATTCACTATTGTTGCATTTATGTGCAGATATCAAAAAAATCTACAATAAATAAAAAGCTTATTTGGCAAAAACTAAACGCTGTTGGAAGTGGGATTTGATCCATCGCCTCCAGAGGAGACTGCGAAGCTACAGAAGAATCTCAGGGGACAGTTTAAAGGTGTTGAAATGAAAAGCCAGGCGTCTTTCAGGAATGTTGAAAAGGTTAATGTTGCTCCAAACTTTTCGTAGGAACAAGTCAGGAGTCTCTGTTGATCGAGATCTGTTTGTCTTTAAAACATTTAAGTCGTGTGAAGAAAAAAAAAGTATTTTTAAAGCTACAGTGTGTAACCTTTAGCGACATCTAGCGGTCAGACTGCAGCAACATGAACTTCTCCCCCCCAACAGTACGGCGAGCGTTACGGGACAAAATGTCTTCCACGACGTCCGCATCACCTACCTTCTCAAGTGATGAGGTTTGTTTACATAGATAATTTTACAGATAGTATTTCATTAGTCTGTGTAGGGTATAGATTTCATGTAGACTTAAGATAATAAATATACCCGTTATTTTTTCTACATCGTTGTGACGTTTTGGCGATCTCGCAATCGCTAGTTTGTTGGCTCTGCGCTGCCGTAGCGCAAAGATGTCTGCCTCCATGGCTGCGAGACCCGCTCCTATGTAATTATAAATAACGAATTCTAAGGCAACGCAAATATTAAGGTTAAGAGGCTGAGCTCGTAGATGATGATAAATAACATAGTTATGTATAATATATTACATTTCTGACTGTATATCCCTGTAATTATTACACACTGTAGCTTTAAAGCCATAACTATCAGCACGTTTCTGAAAACTCGTCGTGAGATTAGAGTTCGTATAAGGTAACTTTTAAACACTTAAACTGGTGTTATTCCGTTTGCTACATGACATAGCCACCATTTTCACCAAAGTGATTGTGCAACATGGTGGCGGTGTGTTTTAGACTTCATTGGCTTCACCTTCCTGGCATTTTTCTTTCCTTCTGTTATCTATTAATAAATGCACACTGTCACTGAGGTTAACTGGCTTTTAAGCCAGTTTAAAATTAAGTTTTGTTTCGCAGGATATAACCTGTGTATCAATTTAAAGCAGATCTCTTTGACTTTACTGTTAAAGAATATTGGTTGTAATGTCAATGTTTTCACAAAATGTCTCCAGTAAAACGTAGGAGGGACAGAAATTAAGGTTTCCTAAAGCAGTTCACATTTCCTTGTTCACTTACTAATGTGAATCACTTACTGTACTAATCACTTAAGGGGTTGAAGCAGTTATCCATCAATCTTTTTTGTCACTAAAAGTTGTTTCAAAAGCAACTGTAGAAAAAAAAAAGTTTGTAAATCAAGTGTCAAGACGTATCAGTTGATGAAAGAGAATCAAGTTGTGTTTTACTGAGCAGTATAACATGAAGGCCTCAAAGTCCAATCTAACCTTCTAGGAGCTTAGAACTAATTTCATTAGTTTTTTCATTAAAAATGTGTAAATTTGATCTAAACCGATTTAAAAATGTTCAACATAAAGACAGAGTAGCGTAGATCATACGTGACCTTCGCTCTACGTTTGAAAGCAGATTCTTTTTTTTTTTTAGTGGCCACTTCAACCAACTACATCTATGAAGAACTGACCAAGGTGCTGAACACAGCGGCTCCTTTTTTTTTATTACTGTTCATATTTAAAATCATCTCCACATAAGGAATCAAAAGACCATCCAGATAGCGTCAGGATGTCACAGCTGAGGAGCTTCGCCACCGTGAGGTCATAACCTGCAGCAACAGGCCGGCCCCCCAGACAGCCACAGCTGTAACGGAGTATGTTTCTATTTAACATTTACAGCTCATTTGGTACTGGGTGTAACAGCATGGGTCGTTTTCGGTTCATTTATTAGTCTACATTTCAAGCTTCTGCAACAACATGACTGTTTTTAAACTGAGGAATGTCCAATGATGCAGCCGGGGCAGGAATTTGGCGTCAGATGTTTGTGCAGATTCAAAATCCAGAAGCTTGGGCTGACAGTTTTTAGTACAAATATCACCTTAAAAGGTGACCAATAATTATATCTTTGTCAATAAACAGCAGCTGCTGCTCTTGGATGAGCAACAACCCCCGCCAAAACTTGTCTATGGGATGTTTGTCACTATTCCCAAATGTGCAGCCAGGACTTGCTTTCAGTTTTATATTCCTTTGATAATAATTGTTTTCAAAAGCAAAATCCGGTGTCGCACACAGTGCGGCATAACTCAGATAAACTACAATCAAAGATCAACTTATTTACAGGTTTTATAGAAATATGTCATAGAAGGCCAGGTGATCCCTTTTTCGCTACAGCTTGTCGTTCTACACTTCATCCTGTTTGTTCTTCCATTCATTTAAAAATCTGATATCATTTTGCAAAGGCAGTTTTATTTCACAAGTCATTTTATTTTCTGCAGCATCTGATCAGCCGCCTTGTTTATGTGCAGACCTCATTCCAGCTGAAAACTATAGAACGATAATAAAAGCCTTCATTAAAAGTATAGATGTTCCTTTTCCGGGTGGATCATAGAAATAAGTGCTCCTCCTAATTGTCAATCATTGTGATATGTTTACGTAAGGCCGTCCTACGTGCTCGCCCTAATTTTCACTTACTGGTGAGTCTGACATAGTGGAAAAATTACAAATCTTCTTTTAGAAAGTGAGCTTGTATGAGCGATGCAAACAGCAACTTAAACAGAGCATGAACAAGGAGAAATGGGCTTGTGCACGCTCTCGCACGTGTTTAATTGGCATTTTCTTATAGGAGCAGGTACAGGGTATTGCATGTGCATTTTTTTTTTTAAAGTGGAGAGGGTGGGTCTCTTTAAAAACTTTGCATAAATCGTCTATTATACCTTTAAGATGGAGCAAAGAGGAGCTGCAGCTTTATTTCCACCCACATCAGCAGACAGCTTCTCCACCCAGTACTCACGTGGATGGTTAAAGTGGACTTACATCATGATCACAGACTTGTGCCTTGCAGGGCTGAATGCTCCCCAGCATCACCCTGAGGGGGGGATGATAAAAATTAGAGCCAATCGAAGCTCCTCTGGTTTGTGAACTCAGCTGAAATCAAGCATTTACCTTTTAATTAGAGACAGAGTCTGTGTTTACAAGAGAAATGTCTTTATGACAATACAGTTTGATACATTTATCACCATAAGATAACTGCATCATTAACTGGGTTATTATAGTCTCAGCCGAAGCAAAGATGAAAGTCAGTGTGTATGGAGTGAATTTTCTGCCAAAAACTGCATACCAAAAAATCATGTTGGACAAATTAGATTTTTTTTTAAGGAACGCGTTGAAACGATGAGCTGTGAGCTTTCAGAGAAAGGAGTAGACACTGCTGTCAGCTTCCCGTTTTCTTTTTAAAATCAAAATCACTGGTGATATTCTGGTATATATGAAAGTGCCGATAAAATAACAGCGCTCATCTTTCATAAATATCTAAAGATTCACATTTAGTAGGTTGGAAATGAACTCGATCAGCTCTGTCTACTCTGCGCACTCAAAGCGAGGGGATACAAAAACTACCTCCACACCAGAACGTTACAATTGTTTTGATTGGATGGCGCCTCCTGCTGTCAGTTTGTCAGAATAACAATTCTTCATTTATCGTGACTTTGGCAGAAACTTGCCGCGGAGTGCGTAGAATTGTCTCGTTTGCGAGCAGAAATCAGTTTGTACTGAGGGAAAAATTCTAAATTATATTTTAGTGCGACGTTTGTGCGAGAGTTTGTAACACAAGTTTTATTTGTGAACAATAAGATTCGAGTGCAACGTGCTTATTTGTGAATGATAAGATTTGTTTGTGTGAAACACACTGTGCAACATGCTTTTTTGTATGCAACGTTTTTGCAGAAAAGTCACTCCATAAGTGTGCATTTGCAACAAAATAATTTACTGAAATAGTTTTTTTTAGTTGTGGTTCTTTTTTTATATATATATAAATAAATTACCTTTTTTTATTTATGTTATCTTGTTGACTTTAGTTCTAATACTTTTTCCACCAAAATGTACGCAGTTTATTATAAAGGGAAACTAAATGCAAAACGTTTAATAAAGTTTCAAATAAAAGTAATATCTTTGTAATTTCAATTTAAAAGCTAACATTACAGATGCTCAGTTTTGCTTTTTAAAATACTTTAAGTGAAAAATTTACTATATATATTTATCAGCTAAATAACTGTTAGCATTTTACCACCATTTTAAAGGTTTTTTTTTTTTAAGATAATTGATTTTAAGGTTTAAAAAAGTTGAAGAACAATCATGTTCCCAGATTGGATAGTTAAATATTTACACACATGGTCTAAAGAAATGATCAGTTTATATTCAAAACCTGTAAATCTATTTTGAAATGAAAGCAAAGATTAATAAAAACATTTAGAAATAAAAGCAAATGCAAATAACCAATTTCAGTTAAATTTTGCAAGTAAAAAGTTTTAAAGTAATAAAAGTATCAACAAGTTTACCACAAGTTGAAAGAATCACTTTATATATAAACTAGCTACTAAATGAAATGTTATTTTGGCAACTATTTAATTGTTAAAAAAAAAAATTGACATCTGAGGTGATTTTTGTGTTTTCATCTCTTGTAATATATTAAAGTGCTCTACTCTATTTGACCAAAAAAGGATCCAAAATGACTAAAAAGCACTTTTATACATAACATTTTTAATTAACGGATTAAAAAAAGGAAACAGCATCAGCCCCAATTGTTGAAAAATCGATATTTATTAATGATTTACAAAAGGCTAGGCATGAAACCATTTAAATGACTCAGTTCATTTTAATCCTAGAAGGAGAAGTGGAGGAGGAAATGCTCGTAGTGATTCTACTGGTCGGCTCCCATCAGCATTTCAATCGTCACGTAGAATCAAGTCTCCAGTCGGTTCAAATCACAAAGAAAGAAAACGATCGGTTTAAACACCGGATGGAGTCGCTCAGATTAAACCGCGGCTGGAAAGAGTCGAGACTTTGGAAAACTGTTCGCTTTGTGAAACCGTCTGGTTTCTGTGAAAGGAGATTACCACAGTTAAGAGGTCCCTAATATAATCCACAAAGACCACAATATCTGCCGGATTATTCTCCGTTTTCCAACCAGGTTTGAAATAAATACCTGTAAAGCAAACAAGCATTTAAAGACAAGCGCTTCGTCCTTTATTGATATTGTGAAAACCAACATTGAATCACATTTTGAATGAAAACTTTTGTTTTTCTCCTTTGAATTTAGGGAAACAATCAGTCAAAAATAATTTCACACAACTGCAAAAAACTATCTTTAAAAGAACCTAAAACTTAACATCGGTTGGTTTGGGAGACACTTAAAATGAAAAGTAGTGATCTGTTGGGTTCCATGAAAATAAACGTTAAATCACGGAAGTTTTCCGGTTTTCTTTAGTTTCCTGGAAGGTTTCTACATTAGTAAAAAGAGACAGTTGTGGACCGGAGTATTTACAGTTCAGTTGTGCACTTACAGAAAAGCCTTCCTCATCCTCCTCTGGATCATCGAAGACCTCAGAAATAAAAGAAATCCCGCTCCTTTTCACTACGGAATGAAATAACAGTGTTTTCTCTCATCGAGAATTTAATCTTTAAAATAAAATTTTAAAAAAAGGATAAAATTAACAATAAAATAAGTTTTTTTTCTCTCTGCTGGCAAGAAGAAACTGAAAGTGAAATCATGATGCTGAGAAAAAAAAGCTTAAAATATCATAAAATTGTTCATATTTGAGAAAGCTATTTAAAAAAAATTAAACAAGAGTAAGTCTTTCTAAGCCCCTCCCCCAAAGAACCATTTTACAAACAAAAATATATCCCCCTCTGCTGCACCTCTCTAATTAGATAGAATTAACTTTTTTACAGTGCTTCATCATTATTTAACAGACTGGGACAAGCGGAGGGAATCCGTTCCAACAGAACAACAGAAAAAAATTAATCGCTCTGGAAATCTGAGTGTCAAAATAAAATAAAAAAGAAACAGAACCAGGAGGAGGCCGTCAGTGTTAATAAGGTGAGTGGACGTTTCCCAGGACCACCTTAACCCTGGGTTTTAAGGTGGCGCTGGGAGGCGGAGGGCTCGGCCTACTGCTTGGTGTTGAGCTCGTTCTCCAGCTCCATCAGTTTGCGGGAAGCTTTGACCTTGTTGGAAACCTCCTTCCCCTGAGAGAAGAGGCGCTGGCGCTCCTTGAAGGTCAGACTCTCCGGAGCGTCGCTGGGGATCGAGTTCTCCTGTTCCTGACTGAAAACACACGCAAAAAAATAACGCGTTACGCCGAGACGCTCCAAGGTTCCAACAAGAACTCAGAAACCAGATTTAAAGAACTGCTCATTTCTCCCTTCACCTTTTTTTTTTATTAACAAAAATGACCTTTTTATTTATGTTAATTTGTTGACTTTAGTTCCAATATGTTTCCACCAAAATGCATGCAGTTTATTATAAAGGGAAACTAAACGCAAAACGTTTAATTTAAATGTTTCAAATAAAGGCAACATCTTTAAAATTTTTATTTAAAAAGCTAACATTACAGATGCTCAGTTTTGCTTTTTAACATACTTGAAGTGAAACATTTACTGTATATATTTTTATCAGCTAAAAAACTGTTAGCATTTTACAACCGTTTTAAAGGTTATTTTTAAGATAACTGATTTTAAAGTTTAAAAAAAATCATGTTTCCAGATTGGACAGTTAAATATTTACACACATGTTCTAAAGAAATGATCAGTTTATATTCAAAACCTGTAAATCTATTTTTAAATGAAAGTAAAGATTAATAAATAAATAAAATTAATAAAACACACACACACAAAAAATAACGCGTTACGCCGAGACGCTCCAAGGTTCCACCAAGAACTCATCCAACAGAAACCAGATTTATAGAACTGCTCATTTCTCTCTTCACCTTTTTTTTTTTATTATTTATGTTATCAGACTGTCACACCTGCTACTTTAACCCTTTATAGGGCAAGTTAACGTTTTTGATCACTTGCACCTTACAAATAGTCCGCCCCCCCGTCCCTCAGTGAGGTCTAGAAGAACTAGATCTATATCCAGCCATTCAGCAAAGATGCTGCTACATGGCTGTACATCTTATTTTGACATTTGACCAATTAGATGAAACCTTGAATTATATATTACCTACTGGAAATTAGATTGGAAAAAAAGTTAACAAGTCAAGAAAAAAGTGAAAAAGCTAATTGAAAAGTTAAAAAGTAAAATTAAAAGTTAATAAGCCTAGTTAACAATTATTTTTAGGTTTAAAAACTAAAAAATGTAAGTCCCAGTATCAGCATTAATGCCTCTAAGGTTCTGTTGGACCAACAAAAGTGTTTTTTTTCACTCTGAGTGTTTTTGATTAATTTCTTATAGAAGCACTTTTGTTATTGTTCTTAATATTTTCAGGCAACTTGGCGTTTCCTGTTATTACATTGACATTTACTCTTGCGATAATAATATCGTTATTTTTTGAATGTTACCAAGTTAATAAAGTCTTGTCCTGGATTCCAGTAACACTATTAGCTTGAAATTTTGATTTTCAAAGTATTTCACTGAGGGCCGTATAAAGGGTTAACCTGATCTTTATAAAGATGCTGTAATCAGAAAGTGTCAACTTTAGGGCAAATTTTCACCTCTTTTTCATTTAGATATCAGATAAATAAAAAAAAAAACATTTGATAAAAATCAAAAAGAAAAAAAATTTCTTAAATTAGACCCAAAACTTAAATTCAAAAAATGTTGCTGTAAATATCAATCCAATCTCTAGAGGGCAGCACATGGATAGGCTAATTCTTAAGGCCAATTTATGCCTCTGCAACCGTCAAATCTGTCCCTGTAAAAAAATCCTGACTACACGTCGGACGGTCGCAAAGAGACGCATTGCTCAATAGTAGCCCAAGTATGCTAGCACAATATCTGGTCGGGCCAATCAAATTGTCAGGGCGGGCTTTGTACGATGATGGACAGATGATCAACAGTAACCTAATCAACCACATCCCCAAAGCGCGCTTGGGTGACAACAACAATGGCTGCCGCTGGAGAGTTGAGGTGTGTAGATTCTGCTATTAGGTCTGTTCTAGAAGATATCGACAGCAAATTAATTTTAAAAGAGGAACAGAGAAACGCGATCAAGGCTCATCTTCTTATTCTAGGCGTGAAACTGCACGCTTTGATTTTTGTTGACAACAACTATGCCTCGCTTAACATACGTCACGCACTCCGTTTCTCTTATTGGTTGTAGGTCTATCCAATTGAGTGCAGAGGCATTTTTTTTCCTGGTTCGTTCAAAACACGCCCCATAATCACAGCTCTATGGAGCAGTATCAGACTCATATTCTGACTAGAATTGAGTCGGACTACGTCAGGCTAGTTCGGAAGTACAATCCGCCGAAGTTCTCGCAAGTTTAAATAGGCTCCTCCTTGCGCTTTGATGGGAAGCTGCTGTGCGTCCCTAGAAATTCCAGCCCGACGGTGCAGAAGCATACCAGCAAAACTGGTTCTCGACCAGACCCAAGCGACGTTTGATGTGTGCGGTTGCAGAGGTATAATCTGCCCTTTAGAAGAGGCCATTTAACACTTAGACAACTTCTTTTGTCAGTTTGTATACGAAATTTCGTTTAGTAAGCTTTTCAGACAGGAAATGATCATTTCTATTCCATAAAGTGCAGCAGTGATTAAATGTAAACAGTGTGGGAGAATAAAACATTGATATGGAAGTTCAGAGCATTAATAAGCAGTATTTCTGGTTTGGTGTCGTCAGGATGATGCAGAGTCTGTGAAATAAATGAAGATGTGATTCAAATTTAAATCAAGCATTGAAGGATTATGCTCACCTCTTCGCCCATTTATCCCTCGGGTCCTTGAACACCTCTCCTGATCCTACAACTCCTGTCGAGTTTCCAGTGTGCGAGTTAAACCCTGTTCAGGTTCAGGAGCCACACAGCAGACAAACATGAGTCAGTATCAATGGTGGGCAGACTGGGACAAACTGCAGGTATCTGAGGTGGAGGCTGCTGGGCGATTCTCAGCGCGTCTCTGACCAACACTTTCTTTTTTAAATCGATGGTCAATTATTTAATGGAGCAGAGACTCTGAGCGGAGACCCAGCAGCTTCTCCAAACATCCCGTTCTTTTCCACAGACCGGTCAGAGCAGAAAGAGGAGCAGTGGAGAGGAGAAGCGTTAAAGGCAGGAATGTTCAGACCTGGTTAGGCTACGGCAGAAAGGGGAGCTGTTAGAGGGCCGTTCCAAAGCAGGAAAACGGTCTGTGGAAGCGTACGGTCGGGATCCGAGGTCAGGGTCTAAAAGTCTGTTATGGAGGCAGTGGAGAACTGAATCCTGGGTAAACTGGGCTTTTAATGAAGCCACTCACAGACTCAGAGTGTGACCCTGACCTTGAACCATGTGTCTCTGTGTCACTCTAAAACACCGGAGATACCATCACCTCGGCAACGAGGTTTAAACCATAAAAATTCATAAAGCAGAGGAACGGCAGCTCCTAAAGCTCAGGGAGCTTCTGACCATCCAAAAACACCAAAACCAACTATTAATGAGGAACCATGTGGAATAAAACTCAGATTATCTAAGAGGACTTCCTTAAAAACAACACTTAAATTCACATCTTTATCTCCAGCTTGTCCAACAAGACTTGGGATGTTTAAATTTTAAGAGGAGTCTGAGCTGATTAATAGCTTGGAGCAGGATCCAGTCCTATTCTGCAATGTTTCCCTGAACAACAATCAGGTCCTTCAGCGCTGCAGAGGAAACTACCTGATCACCCCTCTGCTACAGAGTAAAAGAACCCTGTCTTTGACTACTGCTGTCATTCTTGATTTATTCTGCCAAAAAAAAAAAAAAACTTATTGAAACTCACCCACACTTCTGCCTGGTTAGCTTAATAGAGTTAGGTGAGCATAAAGTGATCCCAGCCTGATCGGCGCAATGGGAGCGACAGCACCACTTCCTGCACAGTCCTGGTTGGTGAATCACTTCAGCTGAGGTTCTGGTTCGCCACCTACTGGCCTCACGGAGAACTGCGGCTGAGGAGTGGTTCACCAACCACTGGAAGCGTAAACAAACGGTACTGGGCTTATCTAAGTAAGAAAAAACCGTAATTCATCTAATATATTTTCTTCCTGATGTAATCTGGAATTAGATCTTTTTCAACTTTTGTATAAGTTGTATTAAGTTGCATTTGTTTTCCTTCTGCAATCTGAGCCGACCAACTTCCTGTTTCCAGACCTTTTAAAAAAGGTAAGCAGAAAGCCTGAAAGGTCCATCTGAACTTTAGTGTTTCACAGTAAAAAGAAAAAGAAAAAAGAAATTAAATTCTAATAAATAACCTAAGAGTGACAGAGTTCAGGCTCAATTATTATTCAAACTGTAGAGGAACAGAAAATGCAGCAGGATGAACTAAATGATTCAGCATGAACTGATTCTTAGGATTCAGAACTCTTTAAAGAACCGCTGTTCTTTAAAACGCTGTTCTTTTCTAAAGGTGGCATTTGGTATTCAGCGAATGAAAGCCTCCCTTAATACCATCAGTTTCTCTGCCGGTTCTCACAGAATCTGGGCGTCCTTGTTAAGGTTCTGCACGGCGTGCTTTCATTAACTACACTGAAATAACATCCTTACTTCCTTCCTTTTCTGATATTCATCCAGTCCTGCAACAAAAGGTCAGTTCAGGAAGCTTTATGAGAGAGGAAAACCACATTGTTGGTTTTGGTCTTTTTAGGACAAATGGAAAACAGTGAAATCTGCCGACTGTTTCCTTTCCAGAAAAAGAAAATGTTGGGATTTTCCAGCCTAAAAAACTTTTTTTACTCCTTCAACTGAGAGCAGGAAGTTTTCAGAGAAACGCTGAGACATTTTGATGGCTGGATATTTCACTCTAATTAGAACTGATGCAGCTCCGTCAACACTAAACGGTTCTCCTGGTATAAATGTGTAAAAATCCTCCATGATGGTTTTTGTCAGTAAGCCAGACCGCCATGATTCACATCGCCCGCTGGCTAACTTTATTTGTTATCAGTGGCTTGTAGGGATGAGAATCGAAAACCGGTTCCTGTTCAGAACCGGTGTAGGTACCAGATTGACTCGGGGGCCTGCGCCTTTTGATGACGTCATGAGCGTCCGCCATCTTAAATGTGGCAAATCTGCAGTTTCTCAGTCACTTAAACAGTATCAGAGGGACTTTAATCTCTGAATATACTTTGTATTTGTAGTGTTTTTGTAATATTACAAGTTTATTTTTTGTATCCCTATAGCTTCATTCTCCTGAATTTATTGTCGTTACAAATGCAGACCGCGGGCTCAATGTAGTTTGTTTGAGTGGCGTTGCCATAATGTGACGTCATCGGGAGGCGCTAGGCCCATGGCGAATTCGGTGACGTCATCGGAAGGCGCAGGGACCATGGAGAATTTCTTCGTAAAATTGTCCGTTTACAAACCGCAATCCCGCTTTCGAATAAAACCTACACCCCGCTATAATTACTTTAGTAAGCTGTCCAGACCAATCAAAATGTTTTGCGCAATTGTGCAAACGTTAAAACAATTATGTATTGTGACGTCATCAAAAGGCGCAGGCCCCCGAGTCAATCTGGTACCTACACCGGTTCCGTGTGTTCAAATTCCATTGCACCGTTCGGCAGCTCGCTTAACAATTCTCTTATCGATTCCAGGCAGCACCAGAGCCACTCTGGGCAGCACGTAAGTCACGCACTTGCGTAAAAATTTAATATTTTTTAATATTTAGGCATAAGTCTAGAAAAGCAAAACAAAAGCGGTCAAAGCGATCGAAAGATTGGCTTCATTTTAAGGTGAAAAAGAGAAAAGACAAGGCGCTTTGCAATCATTGCATTGTTTACAACATGGCATACATTTTAACGAATGCCGTGTTTTTGATGCTTCCGGACAGAAGCTAAAGTTAAGACCAGCATGGAAGGCAACTCTGCTGGTAAGTAGCTAGTTTTATATCACTGGCTGTGCTTAATGTGGTTCATATTAAATCATATGCCATTTCTGGAAATAAACCAGTTTCCTACCTATCTTTTTGGCTTTTAAGTGACTGTGCCTTTCTCCCATTCACGGCCTTCTATTTTCACCAAGGCAGGCAGAAATAGGATGTCCTAGGCCAAGGTAGACGAATGTCACCGTGCACTTACCAAGTTCATTGTTTCGCAGAATCGATAAGAGAATCAGAATCATGAAAATCTTATCAATTCCCTACCCTAGTTGCTTCGAACTGAAGTTACATTAAAACCCTCTTTGTTTTCAGATTTAATGTCACATCCTTATATTCTTCTGAGTCTCAATAAATGTGTTGAACAGCTTTCAGAAGAAGTTTCAAATATTTTATGGATGCAGCATGTTAAGCCCTTCTGTGGAGTTCTTTAAAGAAAGAATGAAGGATTATGTTATGCTAATGCTAAGATTAAGAAAAACACAAGATGATAAATTGGTTTCCTGGGATCTGCACCAAGGTTTTGGTATCCATGACACAAACAAATACTTATCTTTGTAAGTGGACTAACACGTTTTATATATAAACAGGTCAGGATATACTTATAGGATGATGCAAAATTAATTTTCTTATTTTCCAACTAAATAAATCCTTCAATCACAGTAGATTAATTTTAATTTGTCGTGGCAAACCAGCATGCAGGATTTTACACATCTCTACCAGGGCTGTAAATAACTGCAGAGGCTGCTGTGCATTTGATTTTAACCCTGGATGTTGGTTTTCTGCCCCAAATGAAATAACGATGGGGATCGTTTGGAACAGTTTCAATACAGACACAGTGACAAATGGTAAATCCAAACACAAATATCCAGCTGGCAGCTCCTGAGCTCCATTTCTATTAGGCTCCTTCTTAAAAAGGAACCAGAGAGAGACCATCGTTCTGCCCAGTAAAGCTGGAGAGAATTACACTTTCAACTCTGATCAGTTTTTTTGTTTTGTTTCTCAAATTTACAGCAGAGGATTTGGGCCATTAAGAAAAATTGCTATAGAATTTTTGCTTAATCTGAATTTAATTTTAATGGCTGTAATCTTCATCTGTGCAATTTTGACAGGAAGTACATATTGAATTTAGATTTGAGGTTCTGGAGATGCCAGCATGAACAAAAAAAACAAACACATTTTGTCATTTAGTCAGTCAGGGAAAGCTGGAGGCTCAGGTGCTTTTAAAATCATCTGAACCTGCAGCAAAGCCCTAAGGGAGTAGTAATGCTTAGTAAAGCTGCAGCATTCAGTGGCAGAGACCAAGCAAAAGGTCAGAGGAAGGACAGCAGCATCAGAGCTGAAGCAGATAGGTAGTTTAGGGGAGCATATTAAAAGACTACAAGCTGGAAAAAAGAATGTAAAACATGAAGACAGCAGCAAAGTGAAGCTATGCACAGGCAGTAAAAAGCAATAGACATCAAGCCATTTCCTGAGGTGAACTGCTGGCAGCCAGCGTGCAGCATTGAGCTTTGATTCGTGTGTGATGCTAGAATGAAACATGCAAATTTGATTCTGGGAGGGGGTGGGGTGGGGGGAATTAGTGGGATGATGTGTTTGATGTGTGAGAGTGCAACATGAAGTGTCTGAGGTCGCAGGTGTGTGATGGGGGGGTGGGGGTGGTTGGATTGCAGGCAGGTACCAAATTAGGACCTCAGGTATTGATTCAGTCTGGAGTGAGCTGCAGTCAAAGATGCGTTTGTCTGAGGTCCTTCTGGTGTTGAGCTACGTTACTTTGAAACAAACTGTTCTAAAAGACATTTCCTAAAAGGTGAACCATGATTTTACAGCATAGCTCGAAACAAGTGCAATTTAAAATGTAAAATGTAACAGAGAAACTGCAACTTTTAAAATGTTATCATCATAAAACATATTAGCTACTGCTAGCCTAGCAGATACATATTAAGTTAGGTCAAAATACTGGTGTTCACCGTAGTTAATGTGAAAATATTAGCTTTTGACCTAATGGTACATTTAGTATAAAACAAGTGTTAGCTGCTTTTAGCTCAAATGCCATCGCTAACATAAACGATTGGCTTTTTACCCAATGACAGCTACATTTAGCATAAAACAAGAGTAAGCTAACAGCAGCTAACACTTGTTTTATGCTAAATGTAGCTGTCATTGGGTAAAAAGCTAATTGTTTATGTTAGCGATGGCATTTCAGCTAACAGCAGCTAACACTTGTTTTATGCTAAATGTAGCTGTCATTGGGTAAAAAGCTAATATTTTATGTTAACTCAAATGCTCTCGCTAACATAAAATATTAGCTTTTTACCCTATGACAGCTACATGTAGCATAAAACAAGTGTTAGCTGCAGTTAGCTTAAATGCTATTTCTAACATAAATTATTAGATTTTCACCTAATGGCAGCTACATTTAGCATAAAACAGGTGTTAGCTGCTGTTATCTCAAATGCTATCGCTAACAAAATATTAGCTTTTGACCTAATGGCAGCTTCATTTAGCATAAAACAAGTTTTAGTTGCTGTTAGCTCAAATACTCTCGCTAACATAAAAGATTAGCTTTTTACCCAATGACAGCTAAATTTAGCATAAAACATGTGTTTGTTTCTGTTATCTCAAATGCTATCGCTAACAAAATATTAGCTTTTGACCTAATGGCAGCTACATTTAGCATAAAACAAGTGTTAGCTGCTGTTAGCTCAAACGCTATTGCTAACATAAATTATTAGCTTTTCACCTAATAACAGCTACATTTAGCATTAAACAAGTGTTAGCTGCTGTTATCTCAAATGCTATCGCTAACAAAATATTAGCTTTTGACCTAATAACAGCTACATTTAGCATAAAACAAGTTGATATTTAAGGATATGAGGATAGTTGGCAACTTTTGCATTTTAATGTTTGCATTTAATCTCCTGCTAGCATAGAAAGCATTGCCAGTTTCAACAACAAGTTTTTAGAAACAGTTTAGCTAAAGCTAGCAGATAAACCCCTTTTTAGCTTTGTAAATCTTGTTCTCTAATTTTAGTTTGTATATATTTAGGTCAAATCTCAATTGTTAGACTTAAAACTTAACATAACCTCAGACAAAGGTGAGTTTTTACTGCTGGTATGAGCGCTAATGCACATGTATGATTTTTTTTTTTTGCTGTTAGAGATGGATGTGAAAAGCCCAATCTCCTTCCCTTTAAAGCAAACACCGCTAAGCAGAGCCCAGGGGCAGGAAGTGGAGGTGCCTTCTCCATCCCTGTTCCCAAGAAGCAACTAACCAAACAGAAAGAAGGCGGCGAGCGACAACACCAACAGTACTATGATTGGCTCTGATGGGCCTCAATCGTCTGTGACAAACAAGGTGGCGTGATTATCCATTGCTTTTTTTTTCTTTTACGGTGTTCGGAGAGGGGGTGATTGTAGAAGGATGATGAGGAGGGAAAATTACTGGGAGGAAAGGTGATCAAAAACAAAAACAATCTGATTGGTGAAGGAGAGACGGACCGATCCCCACGAAAAAAAAAAAAAAAGATAAAATTAAAGTGAGGGATGAAAAGTTGGACTGACAAAAAAACAACCTAAACAAACATGTAGAAGAGGAAAACCTAAGAGCGGTAAACCATGAAGGGTAGGAAATGACAGATGAGTGGATGAGAGGGAGATACGGGAGTAACAGAGGGCGCCTTGGGGAGCCTGACTCCTCGCTCCTCTCTCCAGCTCTACCTTTATAGGTTCCTGGTAGGGGGACGGAGCTGGGTTTGGCTGGAAGGGGGGGAGCTGTACTGTTGGAGTTGTTGACTGGTGGCTGGAATGAGCCAGATAGGAAGATGCCATCAGAAAGAGGGCGGGGCTTGCGTGCAGTGGGCGGCGGCTGAGGTCGGCCTTGACTAGGCGCGGCGGAGGCCGGGAGGTCGCCGTACGACTTCCTGATCGCCGACAGCTTCGCCTGACCTGACCAGCCGCCGCTCCCTGCCGAGTTGGCTTCCTTGCCTTCGTCCTCGTCTTCGTCATCGCCCGCATTGGGGACGAATTTGGCTGTGTAGAGCGTGTCTGGCGAGATGACCTGTGTTTTGAGGTAGGAGGTGTTTCTCTGTGGTGGGGGTGGGGGGTTGTTAGTAGGGTTGTGGGGGGCGGGGGGTTGGTAATCCCGAGGCAGCGGGGGCCGATACAGACCGGCCGGCTCGTCAGGCGTCAGCAGCTTTCTCTCAGCTTCCTCGTGCTGCCGCCGCCGCTCAGCCTCCAGACGGTTGTAGTACTCCTCCTCCTGTCTCCTCTGGGGGAGGGACAACCTGTTAGTAAGCTCCACTCTGATTGGCTGCCACCAACACTGGGTACTAACAGTCTAGTTAGCTAGAAACACAGCTGGTTAACTAATCAACAAGCTGCTTCTACTATAAACTGAACCACCCACCCTTCAGGTACTAACTGACCCTACCCTGAGTCACCTCTGGAAACATCAGAGAGCTGAGGGCCCAAAGCAAAGGGCCTCACTTCGGAAATGTTTCTGATTAGCTGTTTCTCCTCTAAAGTCCTGATAGTATTCTGCAGCAGACCTGATCTAACTTCTTCCAAGAAGCCAACACGATCCAATTATTTCTCTGAAAATCCCTTTTTTAATACTTTAGCGGTTTGATGGTTGGTCATTGCATACTTGCTCAACAACTACAGATATCCTTCTGTAAAGCTTCAAATGATCAAAACAATCTAATGTAATAAATAAAATCTAACTTCCACTGTACAGAACTTCATATTTAAATCTTGACTATTAAAAATTGAATTGCATTAATTCTTGTTAAATTAGGTCTGTATCAGAATCTTAGGCTACGTTCACACTGCAGGCCTTGATGCTCAATTACGATTCTTTTGTGAAATACGATTTTTTTGATGTTTACATTTATATAATATATGCGACTTGCATTCATACAACCTAAGTGTCCTGCATGCGCAGAAGAGGAAGCAGTGACGTCACAAGCCAGCGTGCTTCGTGTTTACGGAAGTAAACACGGATGGTAGTGCTGGAGCGGATCTATCTTTACAAACCTTTAAAACTCAATCTTTCCAAGATGGTTAAACTTAAATACTACTCTCCGCATCATCGTCCACCATGGTTGTAGTTTTTCTTGCAACTTCTGCGTAACAAGAAGCAGAAGAGTGACCACTGTCGGGTATTAATGACGTTCAGGTCCGTTGCATGTGACCTGGCTGTTCAGAGACGGGTCGCATTTGAAAAGATCAGATTCGTATCGGATGCAGGACCACATAGCCAAGCGGTCTGGGTCGCATTGGAAAAAAATCGGATCTGTGTTGATCAGACTGTCATGAAAAGATCAGATTCAGGTGCATATGGGGAAAATAAAAAAAAATGGATTTGGATGACTTCAGGCTGCGGTGTGAACGTAGCCTTTGTCCTGCTCTTGTTGTAAATGGCCTACACCTGGCATTTGTTGTTAAATAGCATCTTATAAGACTCAAATGAAACGCAAAACATTTAATTTGTACATTTTTAATATTAATAGGAAATTAAAATATATTTCAGGGGATTCAATGTGGTAATACAATATCATAAATTTAGCTGAAGCAGTTTTAGACAATTTTTTTATGTAGTAAAATGTCTAATACTACGGCATAAACAATAAATATATTTTTATTTTTAAACGATTAAAGTGTTTTTAAACCAATTTTCTGAACTTAATCTGCTAAATATAGAATTCAGCTCTTTTTATTTATTTATTTTTTTACTTCTTTTATATCTACATTAGTTTTCTTAATGGCTCCAAAGACATAAATAATCTAAATGATCAAATAAAAATAATTTCTAAGATAGATTATATGATGTATTACAACTTTTATATACATTTCAAACATATTTTAAAATACTTAATAGTTGTCTTTGAAAAAGAAAACAAGAATTCAAATGTTAAATCAGTTTTATAACAAAACCCTTTGATTAAAAGATTTAACGCCTTTCTGCACTTTTTATTTTCAGCTCTTAAACCTAAATACATTTAAGGAAAATTCCCCAACCAAGCCCCTGACCTTTGATCTAGAAATGTGTGGAAAGCACTTTCTAATATTTCTAAGAATCCAGAAATCTGATTAAAAAAAAAAAAAGGTTTAAATAAACTATTCCGACTGCAGATTCCTAAAAACCCAGATCTAACGTCTCGCCGACCATCCAGCTTCTCCTCCTCTACACCTCCATCACCGCCTAGTGCCAGCCCTCTGTGTCTTTTGGATCTCTGTAATGGATTCCTGTGTGGCCTGAGTTTACATTAAGTGGTTTCTGTGGGAACATCCTCCAGTGTCCAGCCCACTCTGCCTCCTAGCATCTAGACCTCAGGGAGAAAAGCTACGCTGGTGAGGAAGAGATTTGGGTTTCAGGTTCTGGAGCTCAACCAGCTGTTCTGGGGTCAACCGCCGGGCTTCTGATGTGAGATTATCTCCTCATATTTCTTCCGTCTCATGTGGTGAGGGTCGAGCCGGAGCTGCTCGGAGAGTTCAATCAGCCCAAAGGGGATCTGAAGAAACTGGGAGGGATTAGTGGGTGCGTGTGGGCTCTGAATGAGTGACTGGCTGGGTCTATGAACATGTATGGCATGGATGAGGGTGTGTGGAGTGAATGTAAAGCATATGGTTTGTGGGGATGGGGAGGCTGGTTGGAGTGGGCAGCATTCCCTAAACACACCTTTAGATGCTGGAAGGAATGTGGAAAAAAAATAAATGAATCCAAACCTCAAAATTAAAACTCCTAAAAGCTTCCCGGCTAAGAAAACCTCCCTGACCTCTACATGATGAGAAAACTCATGCTTTCTGGTGGGTGGGAGCACAGACCATGACAGCAAGACATCACAGAGGGTGGGGGGGGGGATCAGGATGACAACATGCAACTGGACAACTTTAAAATGAGTAAAAACAGCATTAAAATACAGTCGCAGCAACAAAAAGAAATTTACTAACTGTTCTAACAGAAAGAACTAAAAACATTTGCTTCCAGATGTTGATGGATGGTTTTCAATAACCAGCGGCCTGCAGCTCACAGGACAATGCACCAGCGTGATCATATTATGAAACAACAAACATGGAGGATTCTGTCTTAAAGAAAACAATGTGGATGAAAGCATGAGAGACCAAACCACTGGTTATTCAAAAACTCAAAGGAATGCAACATGTTTGAGCATAAGGCAAACCATCTTACATAGAATATCTTAAGGTTGATATATATATTTTTTCTGTGCACTTAATGCAACAGAGATTCTAAATAATATCAAAAATCAATTTATTGTATAAAATGCTGAAAAAAACAGAGTAAATGGACCTTAAAAAGAAGCAAAAATTGAGTCGCATTAATGACGGCTCAACTATACGGAAATACAAAATTGATTTAATGCGACAGTGACTGAAAATCCAAGAGTTGGACCAATACTGTTAAATCCTAATCCTGTCATTAGATTAAAACAAGATGTAATTAATCTAAAAAATAAAGAATAAACTCTAATCTGCAGCAGCAAACCAACAGTCTTATCCCAGAAGATGTTCTCCTCTTTATTTAAAGTTAGGCAAAGCTTTAATCTGGTCTTTAACATTTTCTCAGAAAGAAACTGACCTTCTCCCCCGCCTCTCGTTTGACTCTCTCCTCCTCCCTCCACCTCCTCTCTTCCTCCTGCTTCGCTCGCTCCTCGGCCTCCCTCTTCCGGATCTCCTCCAGCTGCTGCTTACGCCGCCGCTCCTCGTCTTGCAGCTGATTGTTGGCAGATCCACAGACAGACACACACGACACGCCATGAGGCACACATGCAGACAGGGAAATCGTTACAACAGCAATCACTGACATCAATTCAAGCAATATGAGATCATTAATGCTGAAAACTGTCTGGACACTAACTTGAAGCAATATGGCTTGTCTAAATGGGCTGCTCCAGAGGAAGGAACAGCATGCACAGAAAACTCACAACACAAGCAGAAAATCCCACATCTGACCATGCAAACACCGACATGCAACAGCAGCGGCAACCACAACAAGGACGCAGAGCAACAACGTTAAAGCCCCCCTCCCTCCAGATACTAAATTTGTCCAAGAAATACACCTACGACTTGGAAAACAATGGAGAATGCTGCAAAATAAACATAAAATAAACAAAAAAAAAAACCTATTTCTTTAGCCTGGATGGTGGATAAAGGGTCAGTTCAACCAAATCACAAAAAAAGCAGACTTTCTATAATTGAATGTGAAATATAAAAAAATATAATGTGTTAAAGCTCCACCTCCCAACTAGGGATTCCCCGATCTGATGTTGGAGTCAGAAACCATTTAGTCAAACAAAAAGGTGAATCTGAAATGATTGCCCTGCGTATAAAAGTTGATAGAAAAACGTTGCTTCTGTTTGAACTTGATGTAACTCGTTGACCAACAGGCTCAGTTGTTCTCAGGTTCAGTAATTTCACTTGATTGAGGTTTTTCCAACATTTCACACAACAAAATATAAGTATTTGTGCTGATATCGTATCGGGTTGTTATGAGTATCAGCCAGTATGGTATCAGAATATTTAAAGTTTTATCAGCACTAAGCTAACAGTTTTATTCAGGTTTAATAACTTAAAAATGGAAGTGCCAGTATCGGCATTAATGCCTCTAAGGTTATGTTGTACCACAAAAAAAAAGTATTTCTTTCACTCTCAGAGTGTTTTTCATGAATTTCTTATAGAAGCACTTTTGTTATTTTTCTTAATATTTTCGGGCAAGTTGGTGTTTCCTGTTATTACACGGACATTTACTTTTGTAAATGTAAATTCCAATAACCTATTGGCTTTAAATTTTGATTTTCAAAGTATTTCACTGAGTGCCCTATAAAGGGTTAACCTGATCTTTATAAAGATGCTGTAATCAGAAAGTGTCAACTTTAGGGGAAACTTTCACCAATTTCTAATTTAGATATCAGATAAATCGAATAAAAAAAATGTGATGAAAATCGAAAAAAAAACTTAAATTCAAAATTAAAAATTTATTTTATTTACAAAGTATTCTAATTTAGATATCAGATAAATCCAATTAAAAAAATTTGTTGAAAATCGAAAAGAAAAAAAAATCAGAGTTTGTTTTCAAATTTAGACATAAAACTTAAATTCAAAATGTAAAAAACGTTGTTGTAGATATTAATCCAACCACTAGAGGGCAGCACATGGATAGGCTAATTCTTAGAAGAGGCTGTTTCACAACTTAGACAACTTTTATTGCCATTTTGTATACGAAATTTCATTTAGTGAGTTTTTCAGACAGGAAATGAACATTTCTATGTGTTTTTCATGAATTTCTTTTTTAAAAAAGCACTTTTGTTATTTTTCCAAATATACTTAGGCAAGTTGGCGTTAATTTTTGCCATTAAAATATTAATATTAATGTTTAAAAGGTAATAAAGTCTTGGCTGGATTCCAATAACATTATTGGCTTTAAATTTTTATTTAAAAAGTATTCTAATTTAGATATCAGATAAATCCAATAAAAAAAATGTGATGTAATTCGAAAAGAAAAAAAATCAGAGTTTGTTTTAAAATTAAGACACAAAACATTAATTCAAAATGTAAAAAAACGTTGTTCTAGATATTAATCCAACCACTAGAGGGCGGCACATGGATAGGCTAATTCTTAGAAGAGGCCGTTTCACAACTTTGACAACTTTTAATGTCATTTTGTATGTGACCTTTCATTTAGTGAGCTTTTCAGACAGGAAATGAACATTTCCATGTGTTTTTCATGAATTTCTTTATGAAAAAAGCACTTTTGTTATTTTTCCTAATATACTCAGGCAAGTTGGCGTTAATTTTTGCCATTAAAATATTCATATTAATGTTTAAAAAGGTAATAAAGTCTTGTCCTGGATTCCAATAACATTATTGGCTTTACATTTTTATTTACAAAGTATTCTAATTTAGATATCAGATAAATCCAATTAAAAAATTTGTTGAAAATCGAAAAGAAAAAAAAATCAGAGTTTGTTTTAAGGCTGTTTCACAATTTAGACAACTTTTAATGTCATTTTGTATGTGACATTTCATTTATTGAGCTTTTCAGACAGGAAATGAACATTTCTGTGTTTTTCATGAATTTCTTTATGTCCTTTAAATTTTTATTTACAAAGTATTTCACTGAGTGCCCTATAAAGCGTTAAGTAATGGAAATGATAATTTACTGTCTGGAGAGCTGGAAAGCAAGACCAAATAGATAGAATCATTTTATGGGAACTTTAGTTCATGTTATGTTTAGTTGCTATTGAGCATTACAGTTTATCATTTCTGCATAATGCATTTTTTAAAAGCCTTATTAAACATAAAACTTGATACAGCATGTATATTTATAACATTTCTTACACCTTTGTGGATTTGGAATTATTAAATAAAATAAATTTTACTGAAAAAAATATATATATTCATAAAGAAAAATAGAGATGTGTGAAAAAATAAATGTTAAAATGTTTAAAGAAATTATTTGATAAGTAAAAATCCTGAAAAGGCTGAAATCAGCTGGTGTTAAAATAATGTTCAGCGATCATGTCAGTAATCAGACTGAAGTGTCTCTGTAAAATGTACATTTGTTGTGAACTGGTGTTTAATAAATACACTGAATTAGATTAGATTTACATGAAATAAAAAAAAAAATCTAAAAATAAAAGAGGATTAAACTTAAAAGGTTTTAAACATTCTTTTTAAAACCAAGTTTTTAATTTATTCTTACAATCAATTTGACTGATCAGCTCTGTTTAGAAATTGATATATTATAGATAAAGCTGCACAATTACAGTCTGCTCGCAATCCTCAACCCACTTTACTTCCTGTTTATAAACATTAACCCTGAAAAGGTGAATTTAATGACTCTGGTAACCTGTGGTTGAACAGACCCCTTAAAGAAAAAGCTCAGCCATTCGTGCGGATGAACGGATGAATGAACAGAAAGGTGAATAAATGGATTCAGGAACGGCACGATAGTATGATGTCTTTGCAGGATTTACATGCACGGGTTTCCCTCTGATGTCCCTTAGTGATGAGCTCAGCCATGCAGGTGCCACCTCCATGTCTGCTGCAAACAAAGCTGTAGCTCCAGAATTCCCCACCTCCCCCCCCTTTAGGATGTTTTTAGTAGACAAGGAGATGGACCGCCTCCTGAGCCAAACGGCATCAAGCATCCCAGAACCGGCTGCTCTTTAGCTCCTCATGGCTTAGCCCCCCCAATCATTCAACCTAACCCCAAAGAAACGATATCTGCAGTTCTTATGGGCAGGGAGAGACGGAAAGGAAGGGCAGGTGGGCAGCCAAGACAGAAAACAAGAAGTGATGTAAGGCCAGGGACAGGAAACTCAGCATTAACAGGAAGAACATACCAAGTCTAGAACAGAGATAGCTGGGACAGCAGTCTGCTGCTGAAGAGGAAGAAGAAGAGAACCGAGAGTAAGAGAGGGAGGGCAGATGGGTGAAAGAAAGGAAGGGGGAGAAAAGATCAAAATACTGAAGGGAGGGGGGGGTTTAATCACAATTAAATTTAATTAATCAAAGATTTAATTAAAAGGAGGGGAGGATGTGGGAAAATGTAAGCAGAAGGAAGAGGAGGACATACAGTCAAAAGGAAAACATTACTGAAGCTTGTGCTGATTAGTGGAAACCGAAGATCTGAATTTAATCTTTCAGATTTATTTACATTATTTAAAAAATGTTTATCAATTACCAGAATTATGTCAATTAATTAGAGCCACATTTAAACTTCTCTTCCAGGTTTACTTTGCTTGTATTTAAAGGCCCTGCTGTGTTTAAACTTTATAACGGATGCTGTTTATTTCTTCTTTTTAATTCTGAGGCCTAAGCCACCTGAAGCTTTTCCTCAGGAAGCATTTGACTTATCAAAGCTATAAAATAAAAGATAAATGACAAACAAATGTTTATCTAGATGCTGAGTTCCAGGTTATGTTTGTCACATTTTGCCTCATAACTTAGCAAAAAGGCATCTGAAAACAGGGGTATCATTTAGGCTGTAAATAATAATGCATTTAATATATATAATGTATTATAATTGAATATAATTCATCCTGAAGAGACATTTTTGGCAGGTAAATATCTACTTTTATCATTATTTAGTCATAGATCTAAATCTTTAAGAGATACTCAATTATACTTTTAGATTTGGCTTTTATTTTTGCTTTGATTAGAAAAAGCTCTGTAAATATGAGACATTTTTACAAAAGAAGGCCCACTTTACTAAAAGAAGGTTCCAAATTTAAATATTTAACAAAAAGGCATTTAATATAACGGACCATTCTTTACACGCTGCTGATTGAGAGTTAAAAAGTCAAATATTTACTTTCACTATTTTCAATGCCTGACTTATACTCTAAGGTTGATAAAAAGAAAAGCTGTTTTACGATAGTTTCTATTAAAAAGTCAATGATCCTCAGCGTACAGAAAAACTCAGCAGTGGGCAAACTTTGAAATATCTTATTTGTTGTTCTTAATTTATAGAACATTCTATCATTTTCATCATATAGCGCAGGGGTCACCAATTAAAATCAGCGGGTCCGAAAAAAGAAAATTAACCAGGAAAGGCCGGAGACATTTTTAATCATAATCTGTTACTTTAAACAGAATTTAACACTGAAATAAAATAATGTTTTTATGCATCCATGTTATACAATGAATTTTCAAATAAAAATTCCCAATCTAAAGTGTTTTTTGAAGTAGAGAACAACAATCGTTCAGTTTCCTGACTCACATATATTATAAAACACCTGTTATTTTCTTTCTTTTTTCATGGCTTAATGAGAGCAGTGGGCTTTATGCTGCCCTGCAAGGCTTTAAACCTGGGTTAGAATGGCGACAAAGCCATTCTGAAGAAATTCCAGGCTCATTCGCTTATATATTCCCAAAAACTAAGACTGTTTGTTTAAATTATTGGATGCAAACTATTGGTACTTCAACATACCAGGAAGCAGATTTCTCATCTCGATCAAAATATTTATTTTACAATTGCATTGTCAAGTTCAAAAGAAACTTCTCATCTCAGGCCTGAATGAAGAGATGCCGAGTTTGGAAACAGAGAACAAACATAAATCATACAAACCATGTATTATCCTAGTTATTCCCAATACAAAAATCCACAACAAAACGAAAATATTAAGCGCTCACTTGCGCATGTTTTGCTCTTGAATATAATAATTATCTAGGCCATGCTCTCCTTGAGCTCTGAGGAAGTCGGAGCGGAGCAAGACGGGAGGAACAGCGGAGGCTGTAAGCTTTGCTTTGGGCAGGAGGTCTGGAGCGCAGCGGAGACGGAGGACGTGGGATTTCAGGGTTAGAAACTGTCGTTAGACAACATGCGGTAATTTAGAAATGTTTTAAATCAGGTTGGGTCCGGATTAGCCAACAGGTGGGTCCGGATCCGGACCATGGTCTGCTAATCCAGCGGTCCCCAACCTTTTTTGCACCACGGACCGCTATATTTTCACGGACCAACGGTGGTGGGCAATGTCCAGTCTGCTCCGTAGCTTTGTTTTGGTCGCTGTAACCGCATAAAATCCCGCTTCACAAAGATAGGATGTTATAGATAGGATGCGTCTTAACCTGTATCAAGAGGCACAGATGTACCGATGCAATTGGGAGAGAATACAATTTTTTATATTTTTTAAAATAAAACATCACTCAGACTCTGATATATAATATATATATATTTTATATATATATATATACCAAATGACGGTGGTTGGGGACCCCTGCGCTAATCCATGACCTCTGATATAGAGCATTAAAGCATTAATAGAGATTTATCTAAAAGAAAATTAGAAATAAAAATAAACAATAACAACATATTTATTAGGTATTAAGTTTAGGTAAACGCTGACCCCTTCAGGTCATAGGTCAGTATTGGTAGCCCTATGAACCATAACCCATGAAGTAGCTCTAAGCCTTGAAAAGGTCGGTGACCTCTGCTTTAGACTCTACAGGCCTCATTTAACACAGAAAATATTAAAGTTAGATAACAAAAGGTTTTAAGGTGAAAATCTCTTCTCTCTAAGAGGCATAAGGCACCAGAGAACCTCAGGAACAATGATCTTTATGACAGATCAGATCAAAGTGAGGCGTTTGGTTATTATTCCAAGCAAAAAGTAAATTCTATTACAGTTGACAGTCTAGCATGGAGGTGGAGTGGAGTATCAACTCCTCTTTGTGCTAAAGTATTTTAAGGCAATCTGATGTTGGACTCAAGCTTTTTTTTTTTAAATCAACAAAAGGAATGGCTTTAAATGGCCTATTCAAAGTCCAGATTTAAACCTTCCACAAACTTCTAAGCAATGAAGAAAGAAAGTTTAGGAATTGGGCCAAAATTCTTCCACAATGATACAGACTGATAAACGTGGAGTTGACTTTTTGCACCCCTGATGCTTTTATCTTAGCTGTTAAAAAGGCAATGATGAACTTTTTTTAAGCAACTAAATACGTTATTTAGTGGAAAAATGTAGATTTTTAGCTACAGTTATAACTACATCAGTGTCTCACTCTGATCAAACACGTTTTAATCCCAGGCTGGTTGGGAGTGAGGAAGCTGATGATGAACTGTTGCCCTCCTTCCTGCCCAAACCCTGGCATCCACCCTTCCAGCCAATCAGATTTAAGCAGCTCAGCATGGGAAAGCGATGACAGAAGCATGTTGCAGATGCACACTGCGCGACATTCACAGTGGGAGGTGCTGCTGCAGAGGAACCAGTTTCCTCCTCTAGCGTTTGAAAAAGGCGGTTCTGTTTTTCTCCCCATCAGCCTAATTTCCTGCGACTCGCCCTTCGTCGTGCACTTAACTGCAGATTTGTTTCTGGAGTCGGAGCTGATGGGTAAGATCGCTTGAAAAAAACAGAAGTCAGATTTAAAACTGCCAAAGAAGCCTGTGCACGTGACAATGCCTTTTATTCTCCTCCTTCCGCCAAAATAAAGTTAGCCTTTCGTCATGGCTGTCCTTCTTACCCTGGCTCTCTTCTCAGCCTCCAGCCTCTGCATGATAAGCTCGTCCATGTCCTCATCGTCCTCCTCCTCTTCATCTTCGTCGCTGTGTTTGGATTCCTGCAACCGCTTCTGGAACTGCCACTCCAGCATCAGCTTTCTGAGGCGGTCGCTTTCCTCTGCTGTTCGCTCGGGTTTCGCCTAAGAAACAGGAAGGTGTTAGGAATAAGGATGGATCACTACTACATCTACAGTATATCTGCAATTTTAACATCCTCCTTGGTCAGATTAGAACAATTTTAATGAATGCTTCTAAATTAACAAAAAGCCATGTTTCTAAAGGGTTTTACCTGCAGCTCCTGGATCTCTTTGTCCAACAGATCCACGATGTGCAGCTGCTGCTGTTTCTCTGCCTTTTCGCGGGCATCTCTCTTCCAGGGATCTGGAGACAAGCTGTCGCTGGTGGAAAGCTCCTCCTTACTGATGGTGATGTACTGCAGGTCTCTCCTCTCGATGGTCCGTGGCTGCTGCTGCGGAAGCAGCTCCCTGATCACCGTATCCATTGCTGTGGTTTTATGATATTCAATGCAAGGTTAGATAAAAGAAAAAAACGTGGAAAAAACAGTCTTAAAAGTTCGTTATGATTAAAAATCTTAATTGTGTGTTTTGTATCATTCAGCTCTGTTACGCTGATTCACTGTGTTTCATTTAATGGAAGCAGAGAAGCGATAATGTTTTACCGGAAGAGTTGGCGCCAGAAGCGGGTGGAGGCACTGCCGACCGCGGCAGGCTTGACAGCTTCTCTGGTCTGGATGGTGGAGGCTGAGGCTGTGGGGGGTGGTAAGGCTGGGGCGGGGCCATGGAGGCCATGGGAGGCTGGTGGTGAGGAGGAGGCTTGGCTCCACCATTGTTGTGGGGTTGGACGGGCATGACGGGGTTGGCCCGGATCTGACCCAGCTTTCTCTCCTGCTCCCTCCTCTTTCTCTCCCTGAAAAAAAAAAAAAAAAAGAAATAAACATAAAATGTCTCTTTGTTCTTCCAAGAAGACGACACAGAAATGTTCGGTGTATCAAACGCATCACTGGAAAAACCTAAGCGGTAACGCCCACCTCTCCTCCTCCAGCCGAGCTTTCTCCTTCTCATACCAACGCTGCTGCTCCTCCCTTTTCTTACGGTCGGCAGCTTGCTGGGCCATAACCGGGCTGATGGTGGAGGGAGGGGGCGGCAGCGGCAGCTCGCTCTGGGGTTCGTAGGCGTCTGGGTAAACGGTAGGCGGGGGCGGAGGAGGAGGTGGCAGGTCGGAGCGGGACGGCGGTGCCACAGAGTGCGGCGGAACAGCGTGCGGCGTATTGGGCGTCTTCCATCGGCCCGGCCCGGTCTTCTGGTTTGGGCCTTTGTTTGAAGACGTGGAAGAAGCTGAGAAGTTGAGGTGCTCCTGGCTGGATGTCGATGACTCCAACGAAGAGGAAACCTGCGGCTGAGGCGTCCAGTGGTCCAGTGGAGGTCCCACACCTGAGGATAAAATCAGTCGCAGGTTCAGGGAGAAGCCAAGCCACAGTCTGCTGCTTTTTATTCTATTTCGGCTCTGATATCTGAGAGATTCTATAGGGTGATGCCTCTCAAAGCTTTATGCTAGGGTACAGTCCACCATGGACCACTGCTTGCCGTGTTATTTAGTCAGATTTCCTGTTTCTAAAAGATAAAGTCGAAGCAAGCCTCTTTTTCATAACCATTCTGGGTTCTCTCTCTCCAAAGATTCATCACTTTTCACTAAACACTGACCCTTAACTAGAGGCTAAACAATAAAATGTCAAAATAATGTAATAAAAGAATGATAAATCAAAACGTATACATCTCTACTAAGGGTATAATTGTGCAATCACAAATTGCTGCCTTGTTCTTGAACATTCCAGACACCATGGAGTCAAGTTCGGCTCAAAGACGGATTTAGATGGATTTTCTTTCTGTATACAAGTAATAAGGATGAGACGGTTAGGTGAGGCGGTGGAAGACGCATCAGTTTCCTAAAAACCTGCATTATTTCCTTTATACAACACAACAGGCTGGATTTCTGCAGGACAGAAGAAACAGTGAGTAAAGTCCGAGGCATTTAGCTGCGTCTCTGTTCTCATGTGGTGTGAAGTTTAATCCCAGCAGCTGTGCTGCTTTTTTTTCCTGCTTCAAACTGTTAACCTGAATCTTAAACATAGGAGTAAAAAGAGAGAAAACGGTTAACATTTAAAAGTCGTAGGGAAGCGGCTGTTCCAACGGTTGCAGCTCCGAATTCCGCCGAGTGTTGCCCAACTTTACACGAGTGAATAAAGTGAATGTGATTGGTCGATTATCAAGAGGGCGGGATTGATGTGGCTGAAGGTTCACAAGCAAGTTTGGTTGTGGCCAGTGTCTCGGAAGCATCGTGCTAACCAGTTAGCAACGTATTGCTAGTATGTTCCCGATGGGAAATTATATTGGGACCAAGAATAACTTAGCAACGACACTATCAGGGAACGCTATGGACAGAGGAAACATGCAAGAGGAGGAGAGTTTAGTGTTGGAGGTCTCCTCTGTCATCCATTTTTTATTTAGAGGAGGAAAGCAGGGACGAAGATGATGTGGAATTTCTTATTTCAACCGTTGCGTATTTTAGTTGCGACATATGAATCAAGATGCTGTGACAGAAAAAATTTGATTGACAGATAACCGTTGATATATGATTGGCCGAATTTAGCTGTACAAGCTGATGTATAACTAACTGGCCTGAATAAGATAACGAAAAATAACACAGATTTTTAAGAAAGGATTTCTTTAAAATAAATTTTCAAACTTTTGGGACAATAGCACATTTATACACATGTTTAAGCCAGAATCATTTGAAATTTAAATATGACTTCCCTATGAAATTAAAATTTTCTCCCTCATCAGGGAAATGTTCTGGCACATAGATACTGAATAACAGGGGCCCTAGGATGGACCCTTGGGGAGCGCCACATGTGATCTCTGATGTGAAGTAATTTAGGTAAGATTTAAACTTGAAGATCAACTTCTACCTCTACTTATTCTGATCTCGTTCTGTTTCCGGCTCAGCTCTGTCCTCTTACCTCCTGGTGGACCTCGGTGTTGGTAGTCCAAATCCCGGTGCTGGTATTCCTGTGGATAGAGCGGCTGCATCCGCTCATCTGGCCTCATCATTCCCGCTGGAGGGTACAGATCTTCCTGGGAGTGATTAATCCGCTGCAGCGCAAGAACAATAAAAAAAAAGGAAAAACTTAAAGTGTAATCTGTGGATGGATGGATGAACCTTTTCGAAACTTGCATTGGAAATGCTAGCAGTTTTTTACTTCTGCTACATTAATGATATTTTTTAGTTTTAATTGAGGAAATTTGATTTTAAAGTTTAAAAAAAAAACAAAGCAAACATTAGGTTTTTTTCTTTCTATCAAGTATTCCCAATAATATCACAGCTCATTGTCAGGAGGAAACTCAGTCCTACCTGCATGCTGTTGTGAATGTTGTCGACCACAGGGAGGCGCTCTCTGTCCTCCATGCCCTGCCAGTGCTGCGGGGGCATCTGTCCTGGACCAACCACCCGATCCTGGCTCTTAGAGGCCGGGATGGTGAAGTACTCTCTAGGGTAGGTCTGGGTGGGGATGGGGTAGGCCTCTGGGCGGGGCGGGGACGGCTCCTCCTGAGGGACAGAAAATCAAACATCCAGGCTTCTCTCCCAGGTCCACAGATATTTGTACCATACATGTGAAATTACTTCTCATTTCTGCTGCCCTGCTGGAGCATTCCTCACACAGGAGCGAGCAGTCAGAACCCTGACGCCACTTACGTCTGCACACAGGTTGCCGGTGGAGACGGAGGTGATCTTAGTGCCCGGTCCTCCAGGGTACACCGATTTGGTTGCAGGACTCTGGCCCTGATCTAGTGAGGGAAGAAGGAAACAAAATATATCATAAAGCCTCGCACAGAGTAATATTTGTTTTTTCAAATGCAAACAGTAAAACAGACTTTTCCAAAAACAATGGCTGCCAGAAAATCTAGTGGTTTGTTTGTGTATCAGGGTGGAGTAGCTGAAGAATAACACAGACAGAATTTTTTTTTTTTGCAGTTTTAGTTTAAGGTTCCATGTTCAAAAGGTTTTACATAAAGCACAGACTTTCAGCATAGATTTGGATTATAATATCTGCAGGAAAATGAATGTGAGTAATGTGAATAAACGTGTGATCATAAATCAGACGACTTACTGGCTACGTTGGGGCTGGAGCGGTGGTCAGCCCGGTTCTTCAAAAGCCGGTCTTCTCCGCTCATCTTCTTTGGTTCTGCGTAAGAGTCCCAGCCGGGCTGCGGGCTCTCCGGATCGCCATTCTGCACCGTGTTGTTGTACAGCTCGAAGCCTTCACTCTTTGGCCGCATCTTCCCGTTCTTATCCCGGCCTCGGTCTGCTGCTGAGACAAAAGACGGAGCAGAATCAAATACTGACACTTAAAGAATAAAATAACTTCTAAAAACATGCTGAAAGTCATCCCACTCCAAAAGAAGAGAACGGGATGTTCAGCTGGACTCAGTTTGGCCTTTTCTGTCACTTAACGGCTGCAGAAAACAGCAGTTTAAGAAATTGAGAAAGAGTCACCAATAATTCCCGTTTATACTCTCGGTGACCGATATCATCCATGGATCTTGCTAACAATCACAGGGTGAACTTTACCAGAACTGAATCTTTCCCTTATGCTTCCTGATACCAAAACATTTTAATTACTGACAGACGAAAAAGTTTTTATCTTAAAGGTATAGGGGAGGATTATAGTGAATATTTGAAAAGAACCTCCCCCTCCACTTTAAAAAAAAAAAAATGCACTTGCACGACCCTGTATCCGCTCCTGAGAGGGAGGGAACGCCTATTAAATGCGTGCGAGAGCGTGCACGAGCCCGCTTCTCCTTGTGCACGTTCCGTTTAAAAGTTGCTGTTTGCAAGCTTACTTTCAAAAAGAAGATTTGTAATTTTTCCACTATGAAACTAGCGTTAGTGTGGCTATCGAGCAAGTTTTATCAGAATTACAGAGTATTTCTTCACTGAAGGAAGAGCAAAACACTGCTCTGGAGGCATTTCTCAGAGGAAAAGATGTTTTTGCTCTTCTCCCGACTGGTTTCGGCAAGAGTAGCCTGGCTTGTGGTTGTGTTTTCGTCATTGCTCTGTTAGTACGTCATATGCTTCGTTGATCTGATTGGTTTATTTGGCCCGTCTATCACCAACATAGGCCAATCAGCTAACCAGTATTTTCGCCCCCAAAATTACTTCAATGGAAGTTTCCAGATGGATATGCGGAGCAAATCCATCTGGTGGAGTCAGGTTAAGACTCACCAAAAGGCAAAATGGGGGCGAGCATGTAATGTAAACATTTCAGCAGAATGATTGACAATTAGAAGAACCACTTATTTTGATGATGAACCAGCAAAAGAACATCCTCCACCATACCTTTAAATGCAAAATATTTAGATATTCTTATACAGTTTTGGTATAATTACTGCTTTAAGTGTGTTTCTCTGTCAGCTAAAGGCCTGTTTTAGTCTCTATAGTCCAGTGAACAATTAATCGATTACTAAACTAGTTGATTGTTTCAATAATCGATTAATCATGATTCATTCGATTGATTGTTTCAGCCCTAAATCTCATTAAAAATGACTATTTAAATAGAAACCTCCTGTTTTTTGGCATAAAACTAAAATGTGTCCTTATTTGTTGTTTTTTTTAAGTTGCTGTTAGATTCCCTATAAGCCAAATTTAATCAAAACAAAAACACACTAAAAAATTAAATGAAAAATAAAATAATTAGGCAAAACACTCCAGCTAATAAATCGTTAGTAAATTCACTTTTATTTTTAGTGATTTCAATTATGAACACTGGATGCAGGTTTGAACAGAAGATCCTTCAGAGACCGTTCGGTCTTCTTCCTTTGGCTGCTCGGCCGTCGCTGTTCAGCTCTGCAGTTGATGGACTTTGGGAGAAAAGGCTCCTTTATCATCTCCCTGAAAGCTGCAGAGCGACCGGACCAGAAGACTTCCTTTATGAAACCGGGGTCACATTCCAGCAGACAAAGACCAGCAGAGAGCCAGACAACCCTCTAACCTCTGCGGTTTATGTGCAGCTTTTCATGAACACGCTTTCACACAGAGCTCCTTATATCAGCCAACACACAAGACAACAAGGACACCCTGTGTGGACATCCGTCTGTCTCTCCTCCTGTCTCCAACAAATTACTGACATCACTTAACCCCAGATCTGTTAGTACCATTACAGTTGGTCTAGCAACCTTTATTTTCCTAAATTCAATAACTTAAAATGATTAACTTTAATCAAATCTGCAAGAGTGACTTCAGGAAAGAGAATAAATCCTAAAAAAAAAGTAAAAATGATAAATCCTGATATTTAAAAACCCAATAAACAAACATGCTGTAATTTAAAAAAGCAGTCATGAAAATCTGAGCCTTTATTAATACCATCGTTATTACCGATATTTAATGATATCTTTTATATAATTCTTCTCTGCTTCAGTTAAAATCACTCAATCCTAAACTGAATAATGGCAACATGACCAAAACTGCTGGTTACATGATTACATCAATATGCACCGATACATTTAAAAACATGATTAAATGCATTTACTTGGTGCCATTTTAATGGAGAAAATCCAGTTTCTTTGTGGATCTAATGTCCTGAAGAAGAAGCCTATAAAATATGGGGGCTGTTTGAGTGAACTGCCTGGCCTTTATGATGCTGTGACGAGCAGACAACCCTGCAGTTAGCCTAAACAGACATCAAAGAGTTGGATAATTGGGGTGCGGCAGTGGTGCAGGGGTTAAAGGAATAGTACACCCAAAACATGATTAGCCTTCATTTTCTACTCACCCCCATGCTGAACAACACTCTGGAGTACTTTTTTGATATCTCAAATGCATCTGGAGATCTGGGAGGCTTCTTGCTGTCTGCTGACATTCAAATAATGGAGGTCTATGGTGACCGAGACAGAAAGGTCCATAAAAGTCCACAAAAAACGTGTCAATATTCCTCCATACTGCTCGTCCAATGTAATCCAAGTGTCCTGAGTGGGTAGCATCCATAATTTACTCGAAACGAAGTCATTTAGAACGTTTTAGAGCCTAAACAGTAGTGTATAGGATTTCCTAATAGCGCCCCCATGCGCGCTCACGATTCTACGGAAGCCGGCAGACCAAACCAGCGCATTCAGCGTCTGCTCTGCCAATAATGCAAGCGTAGAAGAAGAAATGTGCTGTTTACCTGTGCAAAGAAAGAAACAACGAAAGAAAAATGTCTGAGGACTTCAGTGTTGAGGAAGAGCATGAGTTCTTTGCCGAGCTGAATGCGCTGGTTTGGTCTGCCGGCTTCCGTAGAATCGTGAGCGCGCATGGGGGCGCTATTAGGAAATCCTATACACTACTGTTTAGGCTCTAAAACGTTCTAAATGACTTCGTTTCGAGTAAATTATGGACGCTACCCACTCAGGACACTTGGATTACATTGGACGAGCAGTATGGAGGAATATTGACACGTTTTTGTGGACTTTTATGGACCTTTCTGTCTCGGGCGCCATAGACCTCCATTATTTGAATGTCAGCAGACAGCAAGAAGCCTCCCAGATCTCCAGATGCATTTGAGATATCAAAAAAGTACTCCAGAGTGTTGTTCAGCATGGGGGTGAGTAGAAAATGAAGGCTAATCATGTTTTGGGTGTACTATTCCTTTAAGTCTGTGACACGTGCAGGTTTTAGTCCTCAAAGCAACCGTTAGAGGTTTGAATCTCAGGCTGGTGATTTTTGCCACATGTCTTCCCCCCAGTGTGCGAAATACCTGTCAATATTTGGGGGGGGTCTCCGTTTCCCAATTGTTGCGCAATCCAGTTTCTGACGAATGGAACTGGGTTGAATTTGTCCAGAGGAGGTCCGTTGAGGTCCACAAACAGGAGTGAAGACCTGCTGTCTTCCCGCAATCTGTTCCGCGTCTCGTTGCCCGTATTATTATTTTTTTTTTATTTCTTATTATTTTATTTCTTATTTTTTATTATTTCTTATTTTTATTTTTTTTTTTATTCCTAATGCACCTTTTCCTCCTTGTTTGCACCTTCTTTAATTACTATGCCAATATGTGACCAGTGAATAGATCAATAAAGCTCCTCTAATCTAATCTAATCTAACTGCGCAAAAGCACATGGCTAATTTGCATACGCAAACAGGATTGGCTGGCTCCACTTGGCAAAAAACAGAACATATTTTTGAATAAAGGTTTTGAATTTCAAATACTGGACATGTTGAGCTTAAAAAACATTTTAGTGACCATTAGTGACAAAAAATATTTTATTTTTAATCTTTTTGACACAATTTAAGACCCCCTTTAAATTTTGCTTTTGAGGTTTTCAGGGGGTCTCATGGGTTAATCGGGGGGGTCGAGCCCCCCCGGACCCCCCCGTATTTCGCACTCTGCTTCCCCCTCTCTCTAATCCCATTTCCTGTCTGCCTACTTTTGAAAAAATACCTTACATGAATGCCACTAGAGCCTAAAAAATGTTCTTTAAAAAAGTTGATAATTATTTTTTTTTTATCCACTTTATAGTCATCACAGGAAATCACCCACCTGCAGCTGACTTAGATTAACTTAAAGGAAATGATCCAAATGGTACCAAAAAGCAGAGGAGTGAGAGGTGAAATGGAGAAATGTGCTCACCTCTCTGCATCATTGGGCTGGGCTGGTTGAGTAGTGTGGCCAGGCCGTGGTAGATGGCGCCCTGCTTGGCCACCTCCAGTGTTACAACAGAGCCCGTCCTCGTCATCAGCTCCGCAGCCCTGAACACACACATCAAACATGACCGTCAATCTTCTGACTTCAAGGAAAAGAAATTTCCCGTTTAGCTGTAATGAGCTTCATTAGGCTGCTGCGTCTTTGATCCAACCGTTTTACGACTTCATTTGAATGTCGTTGCTTCACTGAGGCGAATTTTTGCGCTTAATGAAATTTCACATCAAATGACAGATGATAGGTTTGCTTTGAGTAACATCCTGATTGTGAAGCAATGACAAAGACCAGATGTTCCACTGGGAAGAAGTTGATCACTGGAATAAAAAAACTGCATCTCTACTCGGTACATATTCTTTAATTAATAAATATATATTTAACTTTAACTTATTGTTCTTTTGCTCACTATAAAATGCTGATTTTTAGTTCAGTAGGAAAGCATTGCATTTAAGACTGCACCTCCTGTTAGTTGGAGAGTTCAACCGTTACTGTTTCTAAAACAGCTTTGCATAGAACATTAAAGGGTCACAGTATATTACTACAAATTATAAATAAATATGAGAATCTAGACATGATTAGTAAAATAAGTAAAGCTTGCTGCAGATTAGATTTTATGATAAAAAAATGAAGGGATCCACTTGTCTTTCACCACATTTTGTTCTTTTGATTTACAGTCTTACTTAATTAGATTTTGATCAGAGAATCTCAAAAATGGCGGCGTACAGTTCAGCAGCCTGAATTTAATCAAATGCAATCTGTGGAACAGCAGTGGAAATCAAAGTATGGAGTGGATGCTTACGTGTGTCGTCTGATCCATCTGAAATAGTGCACTGCAGTTTAAGTTTGGGTTTTACAGTAGTTCAGCTAGGCTGAGGTTGTTAAGATACTATAATTGACTGTTTATTCTTTTTATTTTAGGTTTTATTGTTCCTTTGTCCTTATAATTGATTTACCTCCACTATCTCTAGTCTACAAAATAACATCTGCCTGTATTATGATTTTTTATTTCAGAAAATGCATAAGTAAGTCTTTTACATCCAAATCTTAGTCTAATTAAAAATCTTTACTCCTTCCTGCTCCATCTACCAATCATTTCTCCTGCTGCACTGGAAAAACAATCTAGAAATAAGTTAAAATTTCCTAAATTAAATGTATTTGCCCTTAATTTGAGTGGGTAAATCAGATAGAATGCCAATGGAATGAGTATTTATACTCTTAAAATAAGATAGTTAGATTATACGCACTTGGAATAAGACAATGCAATTGTGTTTCTTATTTTAAGTGGAAAGTGTCTTGTTCCATTGGCAAAAAGTCTCTTTTACCTCCTCAATCCAAGACAAAATGCACTTATTTCATGAAAAAATGACTCATCTAGATTCCGATTTTTTCCAGTGTGTGATTTTTGCGCCATTCTTTTTCCCCATTATTGATTATCTGTACTAGCCCAGTAAACCAGCCCCACCTGCCAGCAGCCAAAATCATGTTTCCCTACGATTGGTCTAGCCTCGATCAATGCCCCAGGCCCTAGAACTGGCAGCCAATCACAACGCAGAGATGTGTTTTGAATTTTTTTTGGATGCAAAGCGTTTTGCAGAGCATTTTGCTAGAGAAAGCACAACAAGGAAGGTGGCAACAACTATGGAACAGTTGTCGTTTGACTCAGCTTTGGAATCAGTTTTGGAAGGATTAAACTTGTGGTTTTCTTCGAAATGTAAGCAGGAAGAGGCTCTACGCTCATTCATTTTTAAGAGGGACGTATTCGCCGTTTTACCGACAGGCTGCTTGTTTACACTTCCCCAAAGATATTCTAACGATACTGTCACCTGTGAGAAATAAACAGAACTGCAGCATTGATCTGTTCGTTTTTTTTTTTGTTTTTTTTTGTTACTTTTATTTACTTTACATGGAGCTGCTCTTGATGTCTTAATGAAGCTGGATGCCTGTTGCCTGTTAGTATCCAAACATTCCATCTTAACTATAACTGTTGGATGGTTCGCTTGGTCAGACCCATTAAACATGAACAGGCTTTACATCAAATCTGGGTAGCAGGGCAGGAACTTAAAAGTGAAATTAGATAAAACAGGCCCCAGGCTTATAGATGCATCAGTGCTGAGCTACTGGGGTGTCAGTCTGCTCATCAATTGATGCTTTAGTCATATAAAAAAGCTGTTTTAAAGTAAAACATTACAAAATGTTTCTTTAAGTAATGACTTATGAGTCATGTAGGTCATCTTTAGGGTTAGTCTGGATGTTTAGCGGTCAGCTCGACCTGTTTGCTTCCTGTTGCCTGTAACTGTGGGATGTTTAAGAATCTGCTAATTGTTGCCTTTTACTCTTTTCTTCAATCGTACCATCCACTCCCACCTTCAGCTGCTGTTTATCTTTCAAATATGAAGAAAAAGTGTTTTTCTGGTATTAAAGTAAGACATCTGTATTGTTTCTTTTGTGTTTTTTTTTAATATCAGAGAAAGGGACACAAAAGCATGTCTAAACAAATACATTCATATCTTATTTTTACTAAATAAATCTGAACAAAACTTATGTTTATAAAGCGGGCTGCTACAAAGTTCTGCAAGGAAGTAATTTAGCGATATGAATTAGGTGAGTCTGAGGAAGGAAGCACATAGAAGCTCCATCAATAAGGGATATATCTTATTAATATAATCCTGTTGATATTATTATCTTTTTTTTTTTTTTTTAAACTGGTGCCTCCTAGACTGGGACCTGAGGACCACAATAACACCTTTATCATCAACCAGAAGAGGCAGGGATTACAGATTTGTCCCTCCACTGTAATTTGGGTTCAGTCCAGCTCCACACGTGTCATCTCCTTCACCACTTTCATGTTTTCCAAATCCTGTAAACACTTGAGACGCTGCTCCACTACAGATGACCCACTTGGGAGCTGAACAAATGGTTTAAATTTAGCAGAGAATCGGCTCTAAACAAACTATTAGGGAAAGTTTATAGCTGTTCCAAACATGTCTAACAGACTTAAAGTTTGCAAATCAAACTGAATCTGGTTGAAGTAAAAGCAGAAACAGAACGGAATCTTTAGGCGATTACAGAAAAATTTTTCCAAAGTATGCATGTCAGGGGTTTTTTGTTTGTTTTTTTCAGTTTCAGTCCTATTTTTTAAAACATTTAGGATAAAACTGGAGTCACCTAAAGGCGGGATAAACCCTGAAGCGTCTCAAGATGTCGTCAGACGTCACAAACATGATTTCAGCCTTTTGTAGTTTAATCCTCAAATTAACATCAGAGCAGTGCCCCATCATACACGTCAATGCTGCTCAGTAAAGTGCATAAAAAACGCATTAAACACCCACATTTCCTCCAAACTAGATCACTAAATGTTGACTGTTATTTGTAGCTAAAACACATCAGCTGGGAATTTCCAGTTTTTCCCTCTTTTGCATCCATGCAGTCAAATCTGTTAATTTAACCCAAACAACAGAGGAAGCGCTCGTACCTCTCCTGCGACAGTCCGACCAGACTGCGTCCATCAACGCTCAGCAGTTGGTCACCTGCTGCCAAACGGCCATCCTGCAAATACAGACATCCTTTAATAAGACCCCGCCAGCTTTGCCCGCTTCTTTCCCATGCTTCACGATCACTCACCATATCAGCGGCTCCGCCTTTCACCACAGACTTGATGTAGATGCCGAGCTTCTCCTGACCGGCACCCTGCAGACAGATATTAACACTGACGTTAATCTTCCTTCAGATGGATTAAAGGTTTTTTTATATTATTTTTTTTATTCTTTATTTCGAACATCCAAGAGAAAAACAAAAAAACAATGTTTAAAAACATTGGAGAGAAAAACAACAACCCTTCTTTCCTGAGTTAATATACCTCTATTACATGTGCGAAAAGGAGTAGGAAGAAGTAAAACTTATGTGCTCCTACCCCTTTAATTTTTGTATTTCTTCAATTTACAATATTTATAATTATGCTGCTATATATATTCATACAAATACATACCTACCTACTAGGGGTGTAAATAATAATCGTTTTGTATCGATGCATGGATCCAACAGCCGACGATCCGATGCATCGACACGTCAGCAAGAGAATCGATTCATGTTTTTTTTTCTCCATTTGTTCCTGGGCATAATTCTCCTCCCGTGCTGCGGTGGCGCTAAACCTATTTTGCCCTCCTACCTCGCTTCCTGGTTATACTCTTACAGCAGTGTGTTGCAGTGAGCTTGACACAGACAGTTTTAAATTATGCTCAATATTGAAGCGTGGTCTGAGCTACACGCTGTGGGTCTAGATACGGCCGAGGCGGAGAGGAAGTGGGGGCGAGTTTAGTCCGACGACGGAGGGACATGAGGGCCAAAAAGAGCTGAGATCCAGCTGGAAAAAGGGTCCCAGCGTTCTCGCGCGCCTCGCTCTTCTAGCGGGTCAAACTTCACGAGTTGTTTTCTGCAATTTCGGTCATAAAAACAAAACAAGCCGGCCTCCTGTCTGCGGCACTGTTTGCAGTCAGCTACAATCTGGGAGAGGTGCAGCGGAGCGTCTGTGGAGGGGGGGGGACGTCATGAGCTGAGTATTTTTGCAGTATTTTTTGATGCAACTTTACTACTTCTGTTATTTGCTGTTGTTTCTATAAAAAAAAAAATGCACAACAATATTACAGCTTTCATTGATTTATTTCAAACTTGAAACTTTGTTTAGCCTGTAAGGTGTAAAAAAAAAACGCTTAATCGATTAATCGAATTGAATCACATCGTGGTGTTTTCTTGAGTATCGAAAATAATCGAATCGTTGGGTCAGGAAATCGATACTGAATCGAATCGCCATGATGGATGTGATTTACACCCCTACTACCTACACATATACATACATAAATATGTATACAGATATACCTTAATACATATATACAAATAAACAAAACAAAAAACGTTCTACAATGCTTTTCTATACCTTTTGAAAATAATTTCTTTGTACATTTTTTTGAAAAGAAATATGTTTGGGCATTGCTTTAAATCTTCACACAAATCCTAATAAAACATTCAGACCTTATACTTAAACAAAACTGTAATCAGGAAGATAATAAGTCAAATACGTTTGAGACTTTTTTAACGGCTAGGACACAGAAATCTGCATTATTTACAAAAAAATAAATCCCTAAAATGTCCTTTTGTAATAATGGTATGCAGCATCTCCTCCTAGAAAGGCGGAACCCAATGTAGAAGCAGAACCAGGGCTTTGCCCCTGCATAGCAGCTGGGAGCATGATGGGAATTTGATTGTTCATTCCAGATTTGTTTGGTGGATAAAGTGAAATATTACACTGTGATGGAAACACAGGGATCACCTTTAAAAGTAATCCGGTTCTGCATTCCTGAGCTAAATTACAGCTTGTTTCCAGCGGAGTCAGATTCTCGAGGCATCGCTGTGGAGACAGAGGTACCTTTACTCAAAACGTTTCTGTAGCTGATTTGGTTTTGTTGGATTCTGAGTCATGACCTTCACTGACCAATGACGCCGTTCTCAACCAGAAATAGTCTGCTCCTGGTGTATTGTTACCCTGCCTGCTCTACAACTGGGTTTTGTGACCTCGTATTTTACCAACCACAGCATATTTTCTTAAGTAAGGTTTGCAGGACTACGATGTACCACGGGCACATTTCATTTCTGAAAAAAATAAATGACCAATTATCATCATAGGCTGCCAAATGAGTGGGCAACATCACCAACATGAGCATAGAGCGGTCAGAAGGGAGATTACACTGTGACCCAACAAGGAAACAAACCTAGTAAGTTCAAAGCCAGCATTTGCCAGAGTCTAAAATGTTAATACTCTGATATAGACTTTAAATCCTCCTTCTCACATATAAAGCCTTAAATTACCAAGCTCCATCTGATATCAGAGATCTGATTGTTGTTTATGTTCCTAACAGAGCACTTCGCTCTCAATCTGCAGGTTTACTATTGGTTCCTAGAATTTCTAAAAGTAGAATGGGAGGCAGATCTTTTAGTTATCAGGCTCCTCTCCTGTGGAACCAACTACCAGTTTGTCCGTGAGGCAGACACCCTGCTCAGTGGAGCAGTGGGTAGCAGTCCTGCCTTGTAGCAAGAAGATTCCGGGTTCAATTCCCAGCCCGGCATCTTTCTTCACAGAGTTTGCGTGTTAGGTGATAACTGTTACTGTTAGGTTAATTGGCTTCTCTAAATTTTCCTTAGTTGTGAGTGTGTGGGTGAACTGTTGTTTATCCTGTGATGGACGGGTGACCTGTCCAGGGTGTTCCCCGCCTCTCGCCTGTAGTCAGCAGGAGATGGGCACCAGCACCCCTCACGACCCCGCTTGTGATAAGCGTGACAGAAAATGGATGGATGGATTAAAACTTTCCTTTTTGATAAAGCTTATAGTTAGAGGGGCTCAGGTTATCCTGAGCTATCTCTATAGTTATGCTGCTATAGGCTTAGAATGCTGGAGGACAACGGGGAAATAGGGACCCCTATTTCATCGTTTTGCTTCATTCTATCTCTATTTTCCCACTCTGCAGAATCTGTTAGTTCGATCTCTAACATTCTGCTCTCTCTGCTTTTTCTCATAGTGTCTTCATCTGGTCTGTTCCTGTTTGGCTGTGACTCCATCCTGGAGAGAAACATCAGCTGTACTGCTGCCATCAACACCTTTGTTTATAGATGTTGGAGATCGGCCTGTTTTTCCACTGTAGTCCTGTTTCTCTCACTGTGACTGGCTGGATGTGCTTCCTTCATCCTCTGGCATGGGAGCTGGCTTGGAGCTCGTCTGCCTGGCTGTGTGTTTCCTGGATGGGGCCGCCTTTTACAGCTGCGTTTTGTGTCTCTGCTTCTGTCTCCTTGAACCCCAGTCGGCCCCGGAAGATGGCCGCTAACACTGAGCCCAGTTCTGCTGGAGGTTTCTTCCTGTTAAAACAGAGTTTTTCCTCTCCACTGTCACTACAAGCATGCTTAGTGTGAGGGATTGCCTTCGAGTCAATGCGTCGATGCAATCAACTGTTTTCCTTAGATAGAAAACTTTGAATCAATTTGACTGAATGATCTGGTGAACTGTAATGTGCCTTGCGATGACACGTGTTGTGAATTGGCGCTTTATAAATAAATTGAATTTAACTGAATCTCAAATGCTGATACTTCATGCAACTTTTGCATACTTTTGCTATGGTAAATTTTGAATATCTATTATTTGCAAATTTCAAGATGAATACCTCAAAACATTGTTTTAATTATGTCATATTTTTGATATTTATTTTGCATTTATTTGCAAACCTGCTGAACTAGAATCTGTGAGTCTGTTAATGAATTTCTGATTTGAGATTGAAAAGTGTATTTTTCATGTTAGTAAAAATGTTTTTAATGCCTTAAATATGTGTTTGGTATTAAAAATCTAATATTTTTCCTCTGTGTCAATATCAAGTTTGAATTAAGAAAAACCCAAGACCTCTCGTCCATGAGAGTTGTAAATATCATTTTAATTACTTCCATGGAGAAGGGGGAAAAAATAAAACATCAGCAGCAGCAGTGATCAATGTCAAAAAATAATCTGCATTAGCATCGTCATTAAAAAAAAGGTCCTTGCTCTTAGGCCAGTCGACAGGAAAAGAAGTCATTCAGTTGTGTAGGTCAGTACAGCTAAATCCTATTATTGATCTCAAAGTTTGTATTGTAGCAAAACAAAGTGAGAATGACTGAAATCATAAAATAAAAGAAAAATTCCAACTACTTCAACATACATGTTACAAGCTAAAAAACACACCTCCAAATTGCACAGTTAACCCATTTTATTCCTTTATACTTGAACTACAGATTGAGTGAAGAACACAGGTCCAACTAATTATTGGATATGTAGGTTATGTATGAATCATTCCAACAACAAATACTTTAGAAAGTCTTACAAACTGCGCTGCTAAGTTGTCTAAATGCGGCTCAGGAACGCTGCTGAAGAGCAGGTTGTTCTCTGCTATCTTGCACAACTTCCCACAACATTTCTTTCCGACTTTTTATGTACTTTAAATCCCAACCAAGAACTCCTCATTCCTTGTGTTGCTCAAGAAGATTCTTAATGGCTTTGGCTGGATGTTTGGGCTCCAAAATGCACAACAAATTAAGCATGATAAGAGCTCAAAGTTGCTGTATGTCATAACGAATCTGAGTAACTGAACTGGCAGAAAACTCTGAACATGCCAAGAAATAACTGCTTTAATGAATGGAAACAGACATCAAGAATTCCTTACAACAGATTTATATGGACCAGAAAGATTAAACGAAACAAAATTTGGATGCAAAAAAAGGTTTTTGTTTTAACACCAGACACCTAAATAAACCAGGTCCCATGCACATCAAACATGCGCTCACAAAGAACAGAAGACGTCAAACACAATCAGAGGTGTTCCTATGTTCCTCCTCCTCTGCATTTTTTCCTGTTATACTTTAAGCTCTGCACAGATGTATATCATCTCATAATATTTGCTCAAACCAAAATCCCTTCTTTGCAAAACAGTACAGAAAAAATTAGGCTAAACAGGCTGCACTGTCAGTGCAAATACACCCAGACAGCCCAGAGCTTCTGTGGAGTTTTTGAGTGGATTTCCTGTGGAGTGGGTAGAAGGCTCAGAGCCCAGCGAAGAGTTGGGATATTATTAGACAGATCACACACTTTATTTACCATCTTGACATGTTTATCCTTGGAATCTGAGCAGGAGTAGAAACAGAAACCAGAAAAACATTTCCAAGCAGAGAAACGCCCGAGGAGCATTTCTAACATTTCAGGTTAGATAAACTGAAGCTTTTTAACGTACGAGACTATAAAGATCGAGTTAAGGGCGGCTCACTTTAAAAACATCAAATAAAGAGCCTGAAGATCCAGTTTTACATTAATCGTCAAGTTAGCTGCTTTCACAAGATGGTTTTCACAATCATTGTGATCCTGAAATGTGTTAATGTCCCATGAAATACAGAAATAACTAAATAAATAGATGTTACATTATTTGTTAATTTATTAATCTTATACATGATTCAGATATCAAATATACCAATAAATTGTAAAATTCACAATTATTTAATTAAATATCTCATTAGATAATCAAAAATACATCTAAAACGATGATATAATGTAATGTCTGTTTTTATATTAATATGAATAAATATAGAGTGAAGTAATTACATGCAGTTTTATCAGTTTCCTAGTTTTTGGCATTGCTATGTTTGGCGTCACAGGGTGAAATGTTTGGAAAAACCTGGTTCAAAGGATAGATAACTGGATATCTGGCTCCGGAAAAATTAAATTCCAGGTGAAAAATACTTGGAAATATGTTTATTATATGCATTTGTTTTAAATAATTTTTAAACTGAAAATTTACTTTTCTAAAAACTAAGAACCAGTTTGTTAGGGTTGTTAAGTTTCCCCAACTTTGACCTATAAAAAATGAAACAAAGACAGTGTAAGATTTTTCCTGTAATGCTTTGCAAAGGGAAGGGCAGAGCTGGGATCACTCTGTGCATCTTCGCTTGGCTCGACACTTGCAGGCCTTTTTACTGAGCAGTCAACACATTACAACAGCAGGCGTTAGTTTCGATTACGCAATCTCTTAGACATACTGTAGCATGAACTTTTAAGATAGGGAACTTGTCTGGTCTCAGTATACGCTTTAAAAAAAAGTGTCGGGGGTTAAGAACTTTTAACTTCTGTGTTTCTCAAATGAAAAACAGGAAAGCATTCTTGCAAAACATTTGACCGTCTTATGACCTGCATTAGGGGTGGGTATTGCCAAAGACGTCACGATTCGATTCGTATCACGATTCACAGGCCACGATGCAATTCTATCACGATGCATCACGATACTTGAATTATTGCGATGCATTGCAATATTTTCTCCTCCATGTTTTGTTTTTGAATGACTCGGCGCAGTATCCCGCGGCCGGAAATGCTTGTGACACAAGGCAGCGTGCGTCAACACATCCGCAGCGACATCTACTGGACTGGAAGTTGTATAACACTTGTTTTTGGCTGATGTTCGCCAACCATTCATAAAATTTTATTTATTAATTTTTTTTAATTAATAATCGATACTTGGCGTCAAGAATCGATGCAGTAGATCACAAAAATTAGAATCACGATGCATCATCATGACGATTATTTTGCACACCCCTAACCTGGATACACTATTTCCACTGATAAGAGTAACAGAGAAAAAAAATGATTGAGAGCAATATAAAACATATAAATGAATAAAATGATAAAAACAACAGAAATCATAATAACTCCGTCACAGTTAATTTACCTCGATCGTAAACATTTGATCTTTTGTTTTGTCTCTAGAATGAACTTTGTTGACTGTAAACCTTTTCCCTGAGCAGGAAAGAAAATGAAGTAAGTCCAAGTTTAAAATAATTAGCTTCCTTTAAATAACAAAGAGCTTTGTGCAACTTTGTCATCTTCATTTAAGAAATTGTTTCTTGAGATTTTGCAGTAAACCACAACAAGGGTAAAAACATTAAGTTGCTGCAAATCTTTCTAACAGAGCCTGGACATAGTTGGGGTTGAACTTTGCGTCACGTGTCTAAGACCAATTTCCAAGCTTTTCCAGTAGAAGGATCAGAGACACAATGGCTGCTTTCTGTTTTTCATGTTTCTGTCATAAAAAGAAAAGGCGTAATGAAGGCATGAACTTCCTGTTAGGGACCATTCAAATACTGGAGCATCTGTCTCAGATGGAGCCGCGACTCCCAGCTCTTTGCCAGAATGAGGACTTGGGGCACCAGAGACTCTTGAGGGAATCCCCTCAGAGTTTGAGGAGCTTAGTTGGTTAAAGGGGTCCTGCTGGGGTTTTTTGGGGGGAAATACTCAACACTAGTTTGACAGAAATCCAGATTTGTACAGAAGCGTTTATAGACAAGAAAACCCAAAGAGGTTTCCATAGAATGGATATTTAACCTTCAATCACTCATCTATGAGCGGTTCACTAATAAGATACTTTGATCTTTTCAAGGAAAAAACTTCATTTACATCAAATACTAAAAAAATAGACCAAAAGGTCACGTTTTCCACACCATTTACAGTCTTAGAAATCAAAATTTTTATATTATTATTCTTCAATTACATAAGTGTAAAAATATCTCCAGATTTTTATAACATATTAACAGACTTAAATGTTCAGCAGGGAAGTAAAAGAGAAAAGAGCAGCATTCCTGGTCTATTTATGTGCAAATACTAAACTGGCCAAGAAATATGGATCAAGATCCAAAGATCCTGAATGCAAGACGCCATTTATTCAACAACCATTCATCTAAAAAGGTTTTTTCCCCCCATTTATCTCGATATTACTATGGAGGATAAAAAGTGCCAAAATTAAATAAATAAGTACAGCATTAAATAAATAATTAAATGTGTCAATAATTAATTAAATGTGGAATTAAATAAATAAATGTGTCCTTCATTAATTAAAACCATGTCACTAATATAAAGTGCCACAATTAAATAAATAAATAAATAAATAAATACAGCGATAAACAATTAATTAAATGTGGAATTCATTAAATAAATAAGGAATTAAATATATAAATGTGTCATTAATTTAATAAAATATGTCTTCATTTTATTAAAAAAAATATATATATAATTATTTCAGTGTGCATTTAATTATTTCATGGTCCTGTGTCGCAGTGCATCGAAACCATTAAAAGAATCTGTCAAACTCACCCATCAAAGTTAGGGGGCGGGGTTAACGCGAATCGAGTCTCTGTAATCGATTTGCTTTGCCTTAATGTGCAGGGCGACCAATCAGGTGTAAGATAACCGCCCCCTAACTTTGATGGGTGAGTTTGACAGATTCTTTTAATGGTTTCGATGCACTGCGACACAGGACCATGAAATAATTAAATGCACACAGGTTTTAATTAATGAATGACACATTTATTTATTTAATTCCACATTTAATTAATTATTGACACATTTAATTATTTATTTAATGCTGTATTTATTTATTTATTTATTTATTTTTGGCACTTTTTTTCCTCCATATATGACAAAATCGTAACAACAATCCACAAACACACCATTTGCACTATTTGGCAGGATGATTTTTAAAACACAACGTGCTGGTTGGAGCCTTATTGTGATTTACTGGACAGCTGTGGCTCCTTAAGGAGCTTTGGCCCCAAAAGGTGATGATGCCTCCGTTAAGGTGGAAAGAAGAAGTTTAATAGGTTTCCACTAAGTCCTCAAGGTAAATACTTCCCACTTTATGAAAACATCTTTATCTTATGGATGCTCAGTTTAATCCATTGAGTGTATGCTCAACGTAATAAGTCTACTGGCATGAACACTGAAATACATTTTTTGATTAAATTACTCCATTTTATTTTACCAAAACATTAAAACACAAAAACTAAAGGCATTTAGTTTAGCTTCAAAATAAGTAGCTGTCCTTTTTACTACAGTATGCTGAGTTGTGAATAAGTCAGAATTAGTGAAAAAAATTAAGTGATGTTAAATTTATCTGAACAAAGATAAAGATGGTGAGTTTTAAAAACAACCATTTTTAAAAATGATGCATCAAAGTTTTGAAATGATGCTCCATCTCCACCAACCCTCAGCTCATGTATTTAATGGACGTCTCTAAGGTCCCTGGAACTCCTTCTTACTAAACCGTAAAAGAAGAAAAACTCCAAACTCACTTGATTAAAACGGACTTGAACAGTTTTGACAAGAAATCAAAACATTTGCAGTAAGAAACTGAAGTCATGATCAATGAATCTTTTAAAGATCTATTTTTACTTAGATAAATAGGATTTTGTTCTGGATTTTATCTCATTTGTAGATTAAATACCAAACAAAATGTTCACTTTAGTTTCAGTACTTTTATTCGATTTTTCTTGATTTTTTTTTCTCTTCTTACGTTCAAAATAGACTCTAGAAGGAAGTTAGCTTATGAAGCTAGACTCTGGTGGTATGGGTTGATAAATAAAATGTTTTAAATTGCATTATTACTGCTGAATGTATCAATTAACTCTTAACCTTATAAACAGTCTCCTGTCTTTATGCTACCATAATGTCCTGAAAATATTCCATGAGATTTAGCATCTAAGTCAGTAAAGAAATAAACCAGCTTCAGCAACACAGGAAGTTAGGGTCTATTCATCAGGCTAAATGTTATAAAGAGCTGGAAATGACCATAATATAAATCCTTCCAATTATTGCATCCAGGTGATCCTTTATGATTGCTTGTTTTATACAACTGCATTAAAATAGGGACGATTATTCAATATATTCTCCATCTTCTATTTTTGTTTCTATCTTCATTTTGCTTTAAACTGGCACTTTAGCTTAAAATAAAATGACAATGAAAACAAAAATAGATGAAAATCAGTTGGCTCTCATTTCTCTTTAAATGACAGTTAGCTAGAATAAAAGGGTTTTTCATTGTTAGACGCTTTGCAGACTTAGCGTCACGTTTTTCCTCCTTGGACATCATCCACCGAGTGATGTCACATTTGTTTTCTTCCGCCGCTTTGCGGCTGACCCATGGAGAAAACCGCCATGGACATCAGACTCACACAATCACGCAGGCCTGATTTATAGCAGACAGAAAGTGCTGCTGATGCAGGCACCACAATTACAGGCTGCAAAGATAAAGCGTGTCAACCTGCTCTCCGACTGCAGCCTATAAAACCACTAATCCATAGGAGACCGTTTAAAAGCTGGCAGACATCAGCAGCCCAACACGCCCACACAGGTATTGGAAAGCGTTTTAGTAGATTAAACTGCCTCGGTTTAAACCTATGAGGTTCTGACATGATGTTTTACAACTTTACAGTTTCTGGGCTGAAACCGACCCAGTACAAGCAGATATCTGACACCAGCCAAAGAAGTGTTGCTGCTACCTGATTATTAGAAAAAAAGTTACTGAACTCAAACATCTACCAGAGAAAAGACCTGGTATTTGAAAAAAAAAAAGAAATACAAACCTTGAGGAAACATATATATTAAATAAAAAAATGCTTATACTTTATTTACGAAAGTAAAATCTTAGTAAAAATGGATGTTCTACTTGAACAAGATGCCGCTTCTGTTTGGTAGGAAACAAATTAAAGGTATAGAGGAGGATGTTCTTTTTCCGGGTGGATCACCATTTTAATTGGTCATTCCAATTGTCAATCATTCTGGTGATATGTTTACGTAAGGCCGTCAGACGTGCTTGTCCACATTTTCGCTTACCAGTGAGTCTGACATAGTGGGAAAATGGTATCGTCATTTTCGGACTATTAGGCGCACCTGAATATAAGCCGCAGAAGCTAAATTGCATGATTTGTACATATACAAGCCGCACGGACTATAAGCAGCAGGTTTTGTATGTTTAACACAAACTGTCTTGCGCTCGCAACGTCCGTCTTTCTCGCTGTCGTTCTGTCTCGTACCACTCGCGGTAGAAGTCTGCTTCCGGAGGACCTCCGCATTCCCACGCGCGCGGCTACCGTACTTGTGTGTTGAAGCAAATGTGACGTCAACATGGTGGATGGTAAAATCCATAGATTTAGGTATTACGCTAGTGGCCGTTAGCTGTAAAAAACCATAGATAAGCTGCATTGTTATATAAGCCGCAAGGTCGAAAAATGGGGAAAAAGTCGTGGCTTATAGTCCGAAAATTACATTAAATCTTCTTTTGGAATGTAAGCTTGTATGAGTAATGCAAACAGTAACTTTCAAACAGAGCGTGCACGAGGAGAAATGGACTCATGCATGCTCTTGCTTAATAGGCGTTCCCTCTCGGGAGCAGGTACAGGGTTGTGTATGTGCATTTTTTTTAAGTGGAGAGGCAGGGTCTTTTTTTTTTTAAATTAATGAATAATCTCACCTATACCTTTAAAAAAAAGTGTTAGGAAATATTTCAAAACATGGCATGATCAGGGTTTCTACAGCATAAGGCAAGTAAAAGTCAAGACTTTTTTAAGACTTTTTAATGCCACTTGAAATAAAAATTTAAGACCAAATTCACAAGAAAAACCTGCTTGCGACAACTTAACCCAAAGGTTTATTTTAACATAAACCACTGCACTAATGTTTCAAATTTTGAAAAGCTTCCCATACAGGAAGAAAGCTAAAAACACACAATTGACAGATATATTTGAACAATTATTTAACTGAATTCACAAACTTTGTTTTAGCAGGGAACAAAACAAATCAGTTTTAAAGCCACAACATAACCAGTGCTAAGTCTTTTTTTCAGCTATTTTTTTTTTGCATTGTTTTCTTAGTATGTTAGATTCGGTGATAAGTGGAGGCGTTGCAGAGACAAGGGTGGAACTAAACGGAGAAATACCGGCTGTTTCTCGGTAACTTGATTTTGTGTGTGACTCCACTGCCTTAATTCCCATCGTTCTGAGCTTGAATGACTTCTTGCACAAAATCCACTGTGCCTCATGTATGTTCCCTGGTTTTAGCCATGAGGAAAACTCTTGGCTGGAGACAATTTTCATTACATTTACACTTGCTCATATTTTCCAGACAAAAAGTTAATGGTGCATCTCCCAAATGTCCCGGCCGCAACAACGCTTTTATTGGTTCCGCTATCGGAAAGGAACCAAAAATGGCGAGTCATTTATTATTATTTTTTTTTTTATAAAAAAATAAAAAAATAAATTGTCAATTTTAACGTTTTATTTAGATTACAAAAATAGATAGCAATAAAAATAATCTTATTTATGATTTTTTAAAAATTAAAACCTACGAAAGACTGATTCAAGACATTTTAATACCAATTAAGGCCTTAGTTTTATTTTGAAAAATTCAATGCCTTTTAAGACTTTTTAAGGACCCGCGGGAACCCTGATGATAAATTAAATGTTTGCATTCCATAAACTCTGGAAAACGGAGTCAGTGTGTGAGAAAACTTTCAGAAACAGAACAAGGAAATAAAACCTGCCGCCCTTATGTTTTTTTAATGAACAAGGATGTGCAGTTAGAGTGGCCAAAGTGCGACTCGGGGGGCCGAATGTGGCCCTTTGACCAATTCTGTGAAGGGTGTCCCACAACAACTTAAAAAACAAATGTTTTATACCAACATTGTTTCTATTTTATTTTAGCAGTTTTAATTGACAGACAAAAACCTGCTTAAATAAGAATAATAATAAGAAATGCCCCTACCAGAGACAGTAAGAACCTGCCTTTTTTTTTAAAGATGACAAATTGTTTTAACTGGTTAAATTCCCTGTTAAATGTGATAAGTTCATCATCATCAACTTTATTTGTAGAGCACCTTAAAACAGCTAACAGCTGAAAACGTGCTGAATTAGCTAAAAGGTTGGTGTAATAGTGGGAATTTCTTATTTGTATACACAGTGTAAAAGAGCGTGAAATTAAAAATACATCACCACGCATTCATTATGATGCATAAGGGCGCTGTGGTTTAGCTATACACAGCTCTAACAAACAAAAAAAACACCAAAACATTTGTTTAATTTCTTTGGAAAGTATCAGTTTAGGAGTCAATTCTTAAATGTTTAAGGATCTTTCTGTAGTTAAGTATTTATTATTAAGAAGCTGCAGCTTTAAGTTTATCACCTAAAAGAGCAAAAAAGAAAAATAATTTGCTGTATATTAAAGGAGGCAGCTATAAAAAAAATAAAAATAAAAATAAAAAAATATACCTAAGCAGCTCCTTCCTCTCTATAACATTCAACTGGCAGAAAAAGAAAACTCCAAAACAAACTCCAAGAAAAACAAATTCTCCAATCCTGCAAACATCAGGCAACTATAAGCCTAACTCTAATCTCTGCCGTCTGTTTTGGCTCATTTAAGTCCCTGCTGGTTTGTCCACTATCAGCTCAGTTATCATTGGAAAGGTGCTGAACCAGTTCACCCGTTTGAAGTAACGTTTAGATGCTGACTGGTGCTGAAAGTTTGCCTCTGTTTGGGAAAGAATGAGCTGATTTTGTTTAAGATCTACCCGACCGAACCGATAGAGCAAGAATCCAGAGAAAGAGCCAGATGGTTTGCGATATACAAGAAGGAATGACTTCTTTGGACCAAAAGTGTTGAAATCTTAGCAATCCAATGAATGCAATGCTTCTGCCAGCTTGTTTTCATTGTGCAAGTTTTTCTCCCAGAGTTATTAAATAAAATCGAGCTTATGGGGACTCAAGCAAAAGAGAAAAATAATATTAAATCTAGCAACGGCTATAGGTCTTTATGTCAGGAAGAAAATACTGGTTCAAAGCAGTTTGTAGTTGATTATTCGATGGGTTCTGGAAGTCCTAAATAAAGCATTTCATGGAACGAACAGCCTCTTAAATCCAGCTTTACTGGAACCGTTTTATCTCATTTCATTTTGCAGGAAGCTGTCAGATTTACATCAGGCGTCAGGGGGGATTGTTCTGTAATTCTTTTCAGCTTCATATCATTTCTGCAAACATATCTATGCAATAATCTAAAGCCATTTATTTTTATTATTTATCTCTCCAACTAGCTGCATATTGGACAAAACTGAAAGATTATGATTGCTTTGAGCAGGAGCAAATGAAAGTTTAAGGACACACAGGAAATAGGCCTTTTTAAGGAAAAGTACTGAAGAAAGCTGCTAGTAGGAAACAGCTGAAATCTGTCAGTATTTAAAAAGCCATCAGGCTTCTATGGGGGAAAATTAAATATCAAATATTCCTAAATCAGTCTAGAAAAAGATGGCTCATTACAAACATTATGCATAAGACGCATCCCATGAGGGGTACAAGCAAAGAGCTCTCTTAAGGCCTTTGTAAAACTGATGGTATTAGTTTGCTAAACGTCAGAACCATCCAGAAAACGAAGGTCACAACCTGGAAGCAGAAAAACTATCACAAGTGAGCCGTGACCACAGATGCCTTCAGGATTTCTGACAGTAAAAAAAGATGTCCACAAGTCAAGGAGCATCAAAAGAACATCGGAACAGCTGGAGTTAGCAGGTAGAGCTTTTCCATTAAAACGATAAGCAATCCACCCAGCCACTATGGCTCCACACAACACTCCACGGATGAAGAAAAAGCCATGTTCACCTTGTTTGAAGTTTTTCACAGAAGGTTTGGTTTAGCCAATAAAATCCTCAACCTCTTAAGGGCTGGTTATACTCCAACAGCAGTGTGTCACAGTGAGCTTGTTGCAGCTAAGTCATTCCACGCCACAACGCAAGAGGAAAAATCGCAAACTAGCTGTGGGTCTAGATACGGAGGAAGTGGGGGCAAGTTTATGCGACAACAGAGGGACATGAGGGCGAAAAAGAGCGGGGATCCAGGTGGAAAAAGGGTCACAGCGTTCTCTCGCACCTCGCTCTTCTAGTTGGTCCATCTTCACGATAAAATCAGTTGTTGTGGAGAATTGTATGGGTATGGCGAGTGGCCATAGCAGCATTTTATAGGTCTGCTGTATGGGACCGCTTGGCATTTAGAGTGACCTACGATGACTGCGGAAAGAAAGTTGTGGATAAAAGTTCAACAGTGTGCAAGAATTGTGCAACATGTTTTGTTTATGCTAACAGCAACACGACCAACATGTCATGCTAACCCCAAAATCCCACAGACTCCGTCAGCGCTCCGCCCCGCTGCGCTCCAGACCCGCTGCTCAAAGCAAAGCCTACAGCCTCCACTGTGGCTTCGTCTGCTCCCCTCTGAGTTCCTTGGAGATCGTAGAGGGCATGCGCGAGATGATTAAATTCAAAGCAGCAAAACATGCGGAAATGATCCAGGGTTTCCGCGAATCATTAAAAATAATTACAATCCAGAAATTTTTGGGGATTTTTTTTTCATTAATTTTTATGGGATTTCAGTGTAACAATCAACATATACCGAACCGAACACCGTGACCACGAAACCGTGAACCGAACCGTGGATTTTGTGAACCGTTCCACCCCTAGTGTGTATATATATATATATATATATATATATATATATATATATATATATATATATATATATATTCAAAATTAAACAAAACACTTCCATATAGAAGGATAGAACTTAATTTTCATTTAAAATGTTTCAGAACACACCTCTGAAACCACTGAGAAAAAAAAAAAGAAAGAAAGAAAATTATATCAATGTCTGCACAGATCACCTTCGATTCTGCAAGTTTGCAATATTTGCTCAGAACGCAAATTTCCTACAACTATGATGCAATTGTTTTCTACACAAACCTCTGTACACACTTTCCATTCCATCACTTTCCCCCCACTGCAAACACCTCCAACTTTACAGGAAAGCCGGTACGTGTGTGTGTGTGTGCAGTACATCCTCTCATTGTTGCTTCCCTCATGGGGGGTGGAGGGGGGGCGGGACGCTCTCATGCTATTGTTTCACCTCAAGAACAAATCTGAGCAGTCAACAAACAAATGTGAGCGAGGCTTCACTGTGGAGAATTAAATGGAACGCTGCTACATTCCTTCAAACAGGAAGGAAAGTTTCCAAAAATATCAAATCAATCAGATCCTAGGATTTAAAGAGTCGATTCGCACTAGATGTTTATTTTTCAGTAAGTTTGGCATAAAATGTGACAAAATGGCATCCTACGCGCTTGCTTTTTTATCTAAGAACAAAGCGCTCTGCTTTCAATTGAAACTGAACAACAAGTAGAAGAAAACGGGAATGCAGAGTTAGTTATGTTTTTCTTATCAGGAAAACAGATTGCTTGCAAAGATTCTGATAATGCACAGTAATTCTGGTCTAAAAGGAGTTTTTTAGCTTCCGTCCTCAACTGCTCAGAAAATTAAAAAAAGGTTAATTGAGCAGGAAAAGAAAATGTGCTGTATGATTAAAGATGCCGATTTCAAAATGATTCCCACTATATTCCCTTTTAAGCATTTGCCTCGAACCAGAGGTGGGCAATTAATACATTTTATTCAATGATTCTTATTTTTTTTCTGAAATTTTTGGGAAATTGCAGATTTTCCACTTCCATAGCTCTTCCATAGAGATCAGTTCCTAACATTTTGTTTTTAGACATTTAGATGTTTTCTCAGCAATGTTATATTTTACATTTTTATTGTTGTTAAACAATTTAAAAGCATGTTTCACAGCTTAAACTTTTATTTAAATAAGGTTCAGCCCCCAGAGAGGATGGTTTAAATAAAAGTTAGTTTCTGAAAGCAATGTATGTCATTAATGATTGTGATTATGAAACTTAACTAGAAAAAAGTAAGTTAAGATAAATAAAAACTTGACCCTTTATCTGATTTGAAAGACCAACTCCCACAGAAAAAAACTAAAAAAAATGTCATCATGGCATACGATGATGAAAAAAATCAGGGATAAGACAAATTTCATCTGAGTGTGTGTTGTCTCCAGCACAACACACATACGCTATTTTTATTTAGAAATAAACTCTGATGTCGGACTGGAAATCTCACCAAACCTTCTGAGATCGAACATGAGTTCTGAGAAAACAAACATGGCGGATGAAGCAGACACAATGTAGCTTCATTTTATCAGAGAAAAGAATAAAAGGCGACACACTATGATTTAGAGGCGAGCTGTTTTTATTTGGTGATGAAAGAGACACATCATGTTTCACGTAAAGCTGTTCTGATTTACAGATTAAATCAATGAGCATCTATTTACCGTATTTTCACGACTATAAGGCGCATATAAATGTCTATTTTTTCCCTCAAAATGTGTTTTGCGCCCTATGTGTGTTGTTACTGCAGACGTTGAGACGACCATGAGAACGTTAAAGGGGGAAGTGTGGGTGTGGATTGTGTTTAAAAGAACAGGTATGTGCTTTATACAGAACTCCTCATCTCCTCATTGAGGAGATGATGAAAGAGTGGCTGAGGGAGGTGTATGTAGGGAGACCAGGTGGTTTTTTCCACGCATCACCATCGCTGTTAATTTGTGACTCCATGCGTGCCCATCTCACAGCTGATGTGAAAAACATGGTGAAACAAATGACCGCTGTGCTTGCTGTTATTCCGGGAGGTCTGACAAAGGAACTTCAACTGCTCGACATCGGTGTGAAGCGGCCGTTAATGCTACGTTCACACCGGACGCAGCAAGAGCAGCAAAATCGCGTCTGCTGCTTCCTTTTTGCTGCTTGAACCAGTTTAGTTCTGACGCGCGGCTGAAGCAGCTTTGCTGCTCTGGCTGCGCGGTGCAAAAGTGTGTCTGACACGCGTTGGGTGGAGCTGCTCTATCCTTTCTTTGCCTTGCTGCTATATTTGCTGTGATCAGAGGGAATAAAGTAGCTTTAATATGTTTTTAAGTGAGAAAGTCAACCTGAAAACGTAATCATTGCAGTCATTTAATCCAGATTACGATCCTGCCTTCTAATATTAGTTCTCTCGGAGCCGCTCAGACCCCCACATACCGGCGGCAGCCTCTGGCCCGGTCGCCTCCTCGCGGTTCACCGCGGCGGCTGGTAGGTGTTTTTCATCTAAATAATCCAAACTGCAGGCACCAGGATAATAAAAGCGAACATATTCTGCCGGCAGATTTCTGCATTTTAAGTTATTTATGCGTCAAACTGTTTCAGAGGAGTGATCACAGCGCTCTATGTCATCAGCGATGTGTCTGTCTCACGGCCAGCTCCCAGGTTTGATTAAGACTTTGTAATAAATACATGAATAAAGCACAGTCATACTCAGTTTTGGGCCCGCTGTATTTTTAAATACGCAGTAGAGGTATTTAAAGGTATTAGAGGACATGTACCTGTATATAAAACCCGCGCCCTATAGTCCAGTGCGCCTTATCTGTGTGTTAAATACAGTAATGGCACACATAACTGAGACTGTACCTTTTAGTACGGTGCGCCTTATGGTCGTGAAAATACAGTAGTTACGGCCCTGTCACACCATACTGATTTAGACAGCCTTCGCCTGACGTCCCAGAATGTTCTAAAACGCTGGCATACGCTAAACTTTCTATGTATTTTTAACATTTTGGGGGATGTTGTGATGCATTATTGCTAGTTCAGCTGTCCTCAGGGGGACACGGCACATAGGATAATGGAGCCAGGCAGTCCAACATAATAGATTTCCCTGATCTGCCATTTCAGTTGTCAGACATTCTTCCAAACAGACCTGGTCTTTCTTCAAGGTTATATCCCAGAAGGTGAAGATTGGGGTAAATAAGTTTATTATAATGCTGTTTGAGCGCCCCTTAGATTAAAAATTAAAGTCCTTAGGAAATGTTTTCCCCTTCCTTAAGAGATTTTTTTTTTTTTTTTACTTTTGTTAGATTAAAGTAATTGTATTGTCGGATAATTGAAAGCTAAATGAACAGAACATCCCTTTTTTCAAATGATAGTTTCATATATCCACTGGAAGGATCTAGAAATTAGTAAACATGTCTTAAATAAGTGTATTTACCCTTAATTCGAGTAGGTAAATGAGTTTGCCAATGGAATGAGTATTTTTGCTCTTAAAATAAGACAATTAGACAGCATGCTCTTAAAATAAGACAATGCAATTATGTTTTCTTATTTGAAGGGTAAATTGTCTTGATCCATTGGCAAAATGTCTCTTTTACCTTCTCAATCCAAAGACAAATGCACTTATTTTAAGAAAAAAATGACTTATCTAGATATTTTTTTCAGTGTTGAAATCTAAAATCTGTTCGAACCATTCTGGGCGTTTAAGAAAAAGTAATGACATTTGATGTAAAACAACTGATCGACAAAAAATAAATAAAAAATCCTTGATACAAGCAGAAGAAAAAATAAATTTTCATTATACACGACTTCCTGGCAAATATTTTTTAAGTTCCATTTAGAGGAAACTCCAGAGAAGTAAAACGGTCTCTGACATCCATCAGTACGGAAAGGGTTAAAAGGTTTCCAGGCTTTTAGACTCCAGGAAACACAGTGAGAGGATGACAAACACATGGAGACAACAGTGAGCAGTGGTCAGCCTTCCCAGGAGTGGTTCATCATCGACTCATCCAGGAGCTCATTAAGGAGGCCGAGTTTCACTTAATCATCATAATTCAACAATATCAAAGAGAGAATGGATTTAAATCCATGGAGAAGTTCTGCTGTCAAGGACTAATCTGAAAACAGAGAAACTTCTGAAGGTTCTGGTCTTATTACAGCCGTATTAACAGTGTTTCTAACCAAACAAACAAACAAACATGAGTGTGCAGGGTTTGAATAACTTGTGTTAATTCGTGGGAGCGTCGCTTCTGCTCACTAGCAGGAAATCCAGAAGGCAAATGTGAGGACATAAGTTCATGACCCTAAACTTGAACATACCGGTTAGCTAGCAGAAGGGTAACTTTTACCTTAAAATTACCTTTCCTACATAGAAATCCTGCTAAAATAAAGCAATTCAGCAGAAAAAGCCTAATTGAAATGCATTCTTAAGTAATAATAACATTTGTTGCTGTTAATGTTGGTTAATCCACCTCTGAGGTTAGAGAGGTGATTGGTTAAAAAAAAGACCAAGATAAGTTTGGATATTCTTCCTTTAACATATGAAGTCACTATTCTTTATTATTTTCTGTTTGCTGTGCGACAAACTAACAGAACAAGAGGAAATGTCCATGAGAAATACACTTTTTCAACCCTGGAGATGAGTTCTTTAGATCTGCTTTCAGATTTGATGCATTTCATGAAAAAGGAAATGAGTTAAAAACATTTACCTGGTGAGAAAAGTCTATTTTTGATCTCTGGTTCATCTTAACCTCTTAACATCCACCTCATTTCGGGAAATTCTCGCCTACTTTGCATACCCAAATGGAAAAGGAAATAACTTAGGAACTGTAAACCCAAATTACATGTGCAATATATTATTTGAAAGCTAACACCCTCAAGTTTCTGAATATATAAAATTGGGTGAGCAGAACACAGACCAAGCTGCATCAGTTCAAACATGACTCAAAAAACAGCAGTAATAAAGACATGCTTGAGAAAAGGCAGGTCTCATCGTACTGTATTACATTCGTTCTACATGATGTCAACCATTAATTTTTGAGAGGTTAATTTTGATGGTAATTTTCAAATACTTTTAATTCTATCTTTGGAGCACATTTCCACAAGCGTCTTCAAATCCTGCGTACACCTGTCTAACCACTAGCAGAACGGCCCTGAAAGCAACAGTGAAAAAATGAAAAACCAGGAGGTCATTGCACTGGATGACGGCAGATCAAAAACTCTGCTTAACGTCTGTCTGATGCACGTCTATCCAAGCCACCTGAAGGTCTCCGAGTGGGACATTTGAAAAAGAAAAAGATCTATGGGGCACGGTAGAGTTAAAACATTCTGATTAAACATTTAAGATTTGATTTTTTCCTAAAAACAGAAAAAAATGTATAAACTTACAAACTGTAAACATGCTGTTACCTGGTCTCTCTTGCCCACTACTGAGAACCACATGTTGCTGCTTTTTGCTAAGCTTTATCCAAACCAGTTCACGCTGCCAAGTCCAGACTGGTGGAGGGACGCAAACTGTGAACACCTGCTTTTATCCCAGCAAGCTCCTCAACCTGATAACATGAGCCGACAAGTCCAACACCTCCCAATTACTCCGGCTAGCGGTAATCCATTCGGCTCTGTGTTTAAATTCAATGTTTACACACGCAGACGTGAGACGAGGAAGAACTCCGAATTCCCAAACTTGGCACCAAAAAAAGCCCTCAAAGGATTTTAATGCAGTTGATATTAAAAAAGTAAAGCTGGGAAAAAGGAAAATCCAATGAAAATAAGTAGGATTAATTATAAAAAAGCCGTGGAAAGTCCCATAAATGTCTCCAAAAATGTGAGGTAAATTCCACAAATGTTCCTGAGAGCAGCTACATTCCTCCACATGTTCCTAATTGCAGAGTGTTTGTCAAATGGTGAGTTCAGGCGGCGATCCAAGAGGTGAAGCGTCTGCTGTGGCGGCTGCTGGTCAGACTGAGGTGGAGCGCTGCTGCAGCTGCACCAGCCAAACACACACACACACACAGCGTTATATAATAGGACAGAGATCAGCCTAGTTTACCGTCAGCTCCAGCAGCTGCATGATCAAATGTGCTCCACCTGCTTTCCCCCCCCATCTCACACTCGTGTTGCTTCGCCTCCTCCTCAGACGTCCACACACGGCTCTGAAAATAAACGGAGCGAGGAGGTTTCCTCCGTACGTCCTTCCTCCCCACACACAGACTCAACATGTGCAAACAGCCGCACAGGAAAGCTCTCAACCGGCAGGAAACTCACTCTCCTCAAAAAAGACAAAGTCTCCTAATGTTTCTCATCAAGAACTTGCTCAAACTCCAAGCCTCATCAACATTCAATGAGTACAATTCTACTTAAATAACAGATTTATTTCAATCTGGACTGAAATGTTGGATTCTGCTGTTATTTTTTTAAATAAAACAAAAGTAAAAGTGTGGTTCTGGGACAAATTAGGTCTACCTCAAGAGTTTAACCGATTCCAATTTGTAGGACACTACAAAAAGAAATAAATGCTTCGTTTATATCAATATACATGTAATGATCCTTTGTTTCTTAAACATTCAAATTAGTCAACTCTGAGCACGCCCGCCTAACTAGAAGGTGAATATAAAACCATAAATGGGTGCAGTGATTATGGCCGAATCAAAATGAAAGGAAGGCGCTGCCATGCATCATATTTAAGTGGAGTTTAAATTCAGGAGGCCTGTGATGCAAGTGAAATGAATTATATCTTCTGTAACAAAGATGAAAAAGACGTTTTCCTTTGATTATATGAATGCAAGTCATCTTTTAAACAACGCTTTGTCTCATTTACCCCGAGTTGCCACTTAATCCTAAAACCTTTTCCCTTTAAAGTTGACCTTGAAACCTCCCAAAAAAAACTAATTTTAATCTAAAGAGAATGTTCATTGGATCCAAAGTTAAGTTTTGATTTTAGATTTTTTTGCACATTTTATGCAGAACTCTTAAACATTAGGGGGGAAAAAAGGAAATGTGAATTCATGGGGTTTTTAAATTTGGTTTGAAGCAAACTAAACATTGGTGCACTAATCCTCCAGATAATAATCATAGATTTAGGGGGGAAAACTCCCTTAATAATCAGATTTAACCACTTATAAATGGTTGAGGCAATTTATATAAAGATAAAATGTCAGAAATAACTGTTGAGCCCATATGGTGGTCCAGGTATTGAACCTAAAAGCCTCCTATAAGCTGTCAAAACAAACCCACAAACTGCCCCTGATTGCAGCCAGGTTAACCATCCCCGAACGCCAGCAGCAAACTGAACAGAGCAGGTTTTTGTCCAGACGTTTCTGTGCAACGTCAGTGTTTAGTTTACGCTTTGCTGTCAGACTCAACAGTGAAAGCAGAGCAGCCTGTTCTGTCAGCGCTGTGCCTCTCAATCTGACACAAAACACTCAGTCCAGCACGCTTCGTGTGCTCGCAGCTGGAGGAAAACAAAGAATTTGTTCTTTCCAATAATCAGGGTCATCGTTTTTAGACACCAGACTCTGACTAACACAGTCAAACTGAACCACAAACACACACTCAAGGTAGCGGTTCCTACCTTGGCAGCTACGATGCTGAGGCCCATGCCGTTGTGCTTCTTCAGGGTTACCGTGACAACCTCCGGCTCCTTCCTCATTTCCTGAAAAGAGAGAGAGAGATTCAGGAATAAAAAAGGAAAAGAGGGAGATACCTCCTAAATTAAGGTTAAAAAGGCCACAAAAAGGGAGCAAGCGTCCAAATGCCTCCGTAAAATGTTGGAAACTGAGACACCGGAGTCAAAAAAAGGAGGGAGGGATAAGGGAACGGGAGGGTAGGAATGAAGGAAGGAAGGAAGGATGAAAGGGAAGACCACAGAGGGACCTGTGGTCTCTGGAATCGAGTCAAGAATGAAAACCACATCATGGCAACGAAGAAAGCCATACACACACTTCTATACACAGCAGGGCTCATTTAAGGAGGGCTGGGCCACTGGGTGGGGAGACAACAGATCTGCAGAGGTTCCCACGTCATGACCGAGACATTCTGGATAACATTCTGGAGACATTAAGGATAGCCAACAGAGTCCTGTCACACTACTAACATACAGACAAATACAACATCTGAACTAGCAGCTAATTTAGAGACCTTAAGCTGCGACAACGTCCAGAAAACATTTTTCATTTAAGTGTTGAGTGGTATTTTCTACCAATCAAATCCAGACATGACACATCTAAGCACAGAGTCAAATTTCCAATGTTTCTAAGCAGCTAAACGCCAGACGCCAACATTTTCCCAGAAGTCTCAGTCAGCTCCAGAACTGATGCCAACTGGATCAATCCATACAGAAACGGATAGCTGATTGACAGCACAGACAGACGGATACATGACGAGAAAAAGAGGGACAGAAGATGGACAATGGTTGGAAAAATAGGACTGTCATGAGCAGGGGTGGAAAGTAACAAATTACATTTACTCACGTTACTGTAATTGAGTACTTTTTATGAGTAATTTGTAATTTTCTGAGTAGTTTTTGAAATATGTAATTTTTACTTTTACTTGAGTAAATTTTAACCCAAGTAGTTTTGCTTCACTACTTTTAAAACCCCCTCACGTTACTGAGTAAAAAAAAAAAATAAAATAAAATACTGGTGGTGAAAAAATTAAATGTGGCCGGAAATTTAAACCCCTGTTTCACGGAACCGACACTTAACCGGAACCGACTGAGTGATCTCGATGAAAATTGTTTTAATTTTTTTTTCTGATTAACGCTAAATTCATTAAATCGTATTTGGTTTTAGGCATAAATAATGATCCATTGATCATTCCTCGCTGATCGGACTTTTCCTTTAATGGCAAGGCAAGGCACATTTATTTGTATAGCACGATTCGGTATAAAGACAATGCAAAGTGCTTTACATGATTAAAATACAGGATGATAAAACAGAATCAAAGCAAGTAGGAAAAAATAGAAAATAAATAAAATTAAAAATGCAGAAACAAAAAAGAATATTAAAAACAGTTGGATTAAAGAAAATATGTTTCAGTTGAACTGTTTAACTAGAACAGTCGAAGGCAATCCTAAACAAATGTGTTTTTAGTCTTGATTTAAAGAAACTCACTTTTACAGTTTTCTGGAAGTTTGTTCCAGATAAGTGGAGCATAGGAACTAGATGCTGCTTCTCCATGTTTAGTTCTGGTTCTAGGTTCTTCTTTAACATGTGACTCCTTCAGCCTTCATGAGGCAGCTTCACTGTTCAGCTCCTACATATTGCTTTTAAAAATGCCATTTTGTTCCTATTTAACTTTATTTCATATACCCAACTATATGTGTTTGTTTCTGTCTGCCTGAACTCGCCGTAGATCAGCGACGCCGGCATTATGTTGAGACTACAGTCATGAATAAGTAGAGCAGGGGTAAACAGAGCGATTACACAGGAAGTGGCTGTATGTGTGTGCAGCCTATCATTTACTGCTGCATGCTCACTAACCAACTCCTCCACTCTGACGGGTGTTGATTAAACTGTGTGCACTCACGCCGTTTTGGAGCGAGTTTTCTCAGGAGTAAATAGCCGTTTCTGGAGTCGCTGTAATTGGTGCCGTTCGACTGGCGGACCACACAAAAACCTCTGGACCCAAATCAAAGCAACCTCCAGGTTTACAAGGCGCTAAAAATAGTCAAACTATGTCAGTCGTGTAGTCTGCCTGTCTGCTCCTTTGTCTTTCCTCAGTTTTACCTTTTTTAGCAAGAAAAACTACATCTTCCATTAGATCCCAGGAAAAAATAATTTTTTTCAGCGGAGCAGCAAATGAACAGCTTCTAAATGAAACCCCAATTTTTAGGTTTGCTGTATTACCACCCCATTAATACTCATGTTAATGCGTTTTGTGGTGAACCAACAAAGATGTGAAGCAAAAGAAAAAATAAATTTGATCTTCAAAATACTTTATTAATGAAACCTGTGGTCAGTATCTGTATTAATCTGATAAAACAAACTACTTTATTCTCAGCAAACAAAAACGCCATAAAGGAGCTGATTACAAAGAGGTTAGCTTAAATTTCAAAGTTTTAGGTTTAAAAACATCTTCCAAGGCTTTGATTATCTAGACCCCCATAAAACTACAGCACAACTCAGATACCCAGCAAAGAGTTTGTACAAAATATGATTTTATTTCTTTATCTGCTATAAAAAAAATGTAAAAATTGCTATAATTTCTTTGCATTTGTTAAAACGGAAGAAGAATCTTTAATCTGACAGAGTGGCAGAGATCTACAGCTGAGGAGGGGGAACCTTAAGCCATCGTCAAAAGAAGGCCATAAGTTGTCATGTAGGCGACAGTATTAATACACAGAGGATGATACTCCGGTAAAACTTTTAGTAACCTTTTAGTAAAACTATGTGCTACATCTCATCACATCAACCACGAAGTGAAAAATGGTGATAAAATAGAAAAGGTCTGTAGATTTTTAAGGCTGCTAAAAGAAACCCAAAGAGCCTCGTCAGATTCTCTTTTTTTAAATATTAAATAATCACTAGTCATTTTATCTCTACTTTGCACAGTTTCTGGTTATATATGGCAGCTAAATACATGAACTTCTCCAGATCAATAATGCCTCTGCACTGAACTGCAAATAAAGACCATTTTATTATTATGAAGTCCTCCTGATTAATGAATCTTCATGCTTTTAGTATCTCAGGAGGATTATATTGTTTTCCTACTTATTTTCTATCTATTCTAATTTTAGAAGAAGAAAAAAATATGATGAAACATCTTTTTGGGGAAAAAACTAAGTTAAAGCTAAAAAGCTAAATATAGAAACAAGCAAGTGAATAAGAAACTCAAGCAAAGACCTTTAACTCCTGAACTCTGTAATAGAGAGTTCCAATTATTTAATGACAAAGAGCAGGGCTGGGTATTTTCGCCAAAGTCCTGAATCGATTCGATTTTGATTCATACAGTTCTAAATCGATTGATTTCGATTCGATCTGTTTTTACAATAATGAAAGCGGTTCAACTGTGTTTCAAAATACTCATGTATTTTATCTTTTCCTGTCACATTAAACAGAAAGCGCGAACCTGTAAATCAGACAGTTTAAACATGAGAAGTAAATAAAACTGTCTCATAAGTGCAAACTTGTTTGTGAAAAGTGAAAAAGTGAAGCCTCACTCGAGCGAGCAGACGTGACACAGCAGACATGCATGAGCTGCATTAACTTCACTACACAAACCATATTTGCAGCGCCGTCTGTAACAACTACAGGGTGTTTTCTGGTCAGCCCCCATTTGTTAATGTCTTCAGTCAACCTATTGGCTATGGTTGCAGCTGTCTGGCTTGAAGTCATCTTGAGTGCATCTTTCCTGCATATTTGAATGTGAACGTCATGCGGGTCAATATAAAATGAATCGATCTCATTCCCTAGACATCGATTTTTCAAAAATGTAAAGAAATCGATTCAAAATCGATTAAATAGATTTTTTTACCCGGCCCTAAAAAAGAGGGTTAAAAAGTTCTCAGTTACGGCAGATATCTCAGACAGAGTTCTTCATTCTGCTGTTTCCAGAGTTTGTGTTTTGTTTTTTGTTGTTGCTCAGCCTCCAATGTTTGGCTGAGTCAGAGTTACAGGTCTCTAAAGCCGGGCATCCGCTGTGCGTTAGTTTCAATCGTTGCACGCAGCTACAGCTCAAACTGTACGACGAAACCACAGGGTTTGAAAGTCCACAGCTCTCCATGCATGTTCTCACACTGTGCGGCCTGACGCTCGGATGCGACCTTATGAGGGTCAACATGTTTGATGTTTGGTTGTGAGAGGCTGATCGCCCCTCGTTAACCCCTGAAAGTCGCATCGTTCAAAAAGTTCTCGCACAACTGAAGAATCGGCCCGAAAAGGGCAAAAAAAAAATCATACAGTGTATGCCCGGCTTAAGTGTTCTGTGTGACACCAGCTGATTCCAGGACCTACCTGCTTTTAAAAGCAACATTTAACGATTGTCCTCTAAGAGACGGAGGGTTTATTCTTGTTTTGGCTCTTTTATCTTATATCTTTTTACCATTTTTTTAAGAATAAAGACAAACATGTCAAATAAAAAGATAAAAACCCATTTTGGACCGTACCATTTCGCTGTTGTCAGGGGCAGAGAAGTGGTTGTCATTGTCGGCTCCTTCGAAGTGGACGGTCCAGGTACCAGGAGAGCGAGGATGCGGCGTCAGCCTACAGAACCCTGCAACGCACACCGTCACCTTATGTTTTACTTCCAATACCAGAGATGCTGAAATCAATAAATCTCTTTTGCATTAAATATTTTCTTAATAGAAATAAATTAGGTTTGGTGTACCTCTCTGCAGCAGCGGGTCCAGGAAGTCCTGCAGGCCGTTGGGGAGGTGGCGCACCACGTCACAGGAGTAGCCGTCCTCTGGGAGGAGGAAGGGCAGCTGAAGGTCCGGATCCTCCTCCAGCTGCACTTCTCTGCCATCACTCCTCGCCAGCTCATCTGCTGTGTTTTCTGCTACTGCCACCACATGGTCTATGAGATCCTAACACAGAGAAAGCACAGCATGGAGATGCTGACTGGTTGGCGGTCCTGCAGTCATTTTGTTCTACATGACAGTGGTGCTCAGGGTACGTTTGTCTTACAGGCGGGATGTACGGCTCATCCTGGGCACAGCGGTAGTTGGTCATGAGGGCGTGGAGCTGCAGGGAGTTTAGCTTGAAGCAGGTGTTGTGGATGATCTGCACATCTTGCGGGGAGTATTTATCCATGGTGAGAAGGGTGGTGGCCTGTAGGGGACAAAATTAAAAACACATTAAAATGGGGCAGATATGGTGATGAATCAAAGGTTTTCTTAAACATTTTCAAATGTTCAACACATTTTGATATTTTTTCCTTTCTATTAAAATCACATCACAAAATATTTTTTCCACATTGGTTCAAATGGGAGAGGACAGACAAACATATATTGATGGACTGTATAGCAGAGAAAAACAGACAATGATCAACAATAACTAGATGTGGGGCTGATGAAAGGATTGATAACTGACGTAACTAGGGTTGTCAAAAGAATTGATATTCAAAAAAGTATCGATACGGAAACGTATCAGGATACAATACTTGTTTTTAAAAGTATCGATACAGTGCCACCACCAGTGGCACCTAAACAGTCATTCATCTAAAGTGCAGAATAGAGGAAAATGCACTTTCAGAACACTGTGTGATAGAATAATTCTGTGCATTTTTCAGTTTCAGACTTTTTTCTGTAACAGGTGCAGCTGCTGAGAATTAGTTTTGCTTCTTAACCGGTTTGGCTAGACTCATTGTTATGTGTGCAAAGCAAAGGAAGGAACACTTAATTTGAATTTTGTTAGATTTTTATCAAGCTTGCTTAATATTGTGCACAGCATACAACCTCAAAATATTGTTCTTATTGGTTTTTATTTATTGTATGTTTTTATTAATGAAAATATTTCTGTTGAATTTTACAGTTTTTATTTTTATCCTTGCGGTATCGAAAATGGTATCGAGTATCGAATATTTTACTTAGTATCAGTATCGAGTTGAAAAGTTTAGTGTCGTGACAACCCTAGACGTAACTAAATAATCAGTGTATAAATCACATTGATTGGAGCTTCTGCACTGGAAAAACAATCTAGAAATAGGTAAAAATGTCTTAAATTAAGTGTATTTAGCCTTAACTTGAGTAGGTAAATGAGATAGTTTGTCAATGGATTAGTAAATTTACTCTTAAAATAAGATAATTAGATAATACGCAGTTGAAATAAGACGATGCAATTGTGTTCTCTGTTTTTAAATGTAAATTCAATTGGCAAAATGTCTCTTACCTCCTCCATCCAAGAACAAATGCACTTATTTTAGGAAAAAATGACTTATCTAGATTTCTATTTTTTTCCCAGTGTGAAAGGCTACCGTATTTTCGCGACTATAAGGCACATATAAACGTCTTTTTTTCCCTCAAAATGTGCGGCGTGCCCTATTGAGCGGTGCGCACTATGTGTGTTCTTACTGCGGACGTTGTTGAGACCGCCATGAGAACATTAAAGGGGGAAGTGTGGGCGTGGATTGGCTGCCACGCAAATGGACAGAAACTGCCGCCTATGGTGATTTTTAAGAGAAAGACTTTGCCTAGAGAGACTTTTCCAGCTGGAGTCGTTATTAAGGCAAATGAAAAGGGCTGGATGGATGAGGAGATGATGAAAGCGTAGCTGAGGGAGGTGTATGTAAGGAGCGGCGTGGGAGCGACGGATGACCGACGGAGACCACAGTTTGTCGAAAAGTGGAAGGCAGCGCCGGGCAAGTTATGCCACAGTTTGCGGATGGACTATAGATGCTTGGACTAATGTGTCTGCTGGCTCTGTTGTTCGAGCGTTCGCAAAAGCCGGCATCATTTCCGAGGAGCCGCACGGCACGGAAAGTGACTCTGACAGCGAAGAAGGGGAAACTGGCATGTCTGATTTAGTGCAGCTGTTTAATTCAGAAACAGAGGATGATGACTTTGATGGGTTTGATTAATACTTTGTAATAAATTAGGGTTGTCAAAAGTATCGAAACTCAAGTATCAATACTGAAATGTTGTATCCAGATACAATACTCGTTTTTAAAAGTATCGATATAGTGCCGTCACCAGTGGCACCTAAGCAGCCATTCGTCTAAAGTGCAGAAAAGAGGACAATGCACTTTCAGAACACTGTGTGATTGAATAATTCTGTGCTCTTTTCGGTTTCAGACTTTTTTTTTGTAAGAGGTGCAGCTGCTAAGACTTATTTTTGTTTCTTAACTGGTTTGGCTAGTGTCATTGTTATGTGTGCAAAGCATAGCCAAGGAAGGAACACTTAATTTGAATTTTATAAGTTTTTTATCAAGCTTGCATAATATTATGCACAGCATACAACCTTTATTGTGTTTATTTATTGTATTTTATTTATTAATGAAAATATTTCTGTTGAATTTTGGAGTCTTTGTTTTTATCCTTGTGGTATCGAAAATGGTATCGAGTATTGAATATTTTCCTTAGTATCGGTATCGAGTTGAAAAGTTTAGTATCGTGACAACCCTATAATAAATACATGAATAAATCACAAACATACTCAGTTTTGCTCCCGCTCTATTTTTAAATACGCAGTAGAGGTATTTAAACGTAGTAGAGGACATGTACCTGTATATAAAACCCGCGCCCTATAGTCCGGTGCGCCTTATGTGTGTGTTAAATACAGTAATGGCACACATAACTGAGACTGCGCCTTTTAGTACGGTGCGCCTTGTGGTCATGAAAATATGGTAATATCCTTCACAAAAACAAAACAACAAGGTAAACATTCTGCCGCTGTGAAAAAACATTGGACTTTTCCAGGCTGTGTGGAAATCTGGTAAACAGTCTTTTAAGGAAAGTTTTTCTCTTATAGTCATGGTTTCAAGCATTACATATTTCAAACTTCACACTTTTCCAGACAGTTTGGACATTTTATTCATTTTTTCTGCCCATATCCTCTGTAAAGAAAACATAATAATTTTTTTGTGAGTATCCAGTCATGAATATAAATCCTAGAGAGAGGCCAAATGAGTCTGATAATAAAAAATAAAAAAAAGCAAAGCGTCTGTTTTTACCTGGACAATCCGGCTGAGGTGGCAGTCAGCAGCCAGCTCCAGCCCCTGCTTCTCGGCCCACGCCTCGATGTGGCTCAGCTGCTGCCGCAGGATGGCCCCCCAGTAGTGGCAGCACAGCCCAGAGTCGGCGTCGGTCACCAGTCTGTTGAACAGCCACATGTTGATGAAGTGGAAGAGCTGCGAGAAGAGCTGGATGGTGAGGGCGGCGTTGACCCGGCAGCGCCGGAGCAACGACATGGCGCCGGTCAGCGTGTGCAGAACGTCCTCTGAGAAAACAAAAAAAAGCAAGAGTTTGAGGGGAAACTCTGGACTACTTTATATGACTGAGATCAGGGGTTTGATTATATTGTTCCAACTGTTGTAAATCATTGCCTTTAGCTAACATTTAATTTGCTGCACATTTGGTGATTTAAAAAAATACTTTGATCCCAGCTAATTTAATCAGACTATCAGAGTGAAACAAGACATAATCACAGAAAGATGATTTAGCTCAACTTTCATTTGGACTTTGCACTAAACTGCATTTCATCGGTTTATTTCTCATACTGTAGCAACCTGGACTCAAGGCAAACTACAAAGCTGTGAAGTTAATGAAAATAAAACTTCGGTCAGTTTGAATAATTTTGTCTAAAAGCTCGAGTATTTTCAGGTTCTTCTCTCACATCTGATCACTGGATAAAAGGATGAAACATTGAGGCGAATGCTGAGACCAAGAGTCTGGGAAACGAGCCATAGATGGTAGAAGTGAGTGTGTCTCTCAGAAGGAATTATTGACTATGAGGGAAATTCAGAGCGTCACTCTACGTTTAAAAGCTATTTGAAATCAGTGTTTCTCTCTAAATTTACCGATCTTGGGCCTCTGTGGATTATGCTCCTCAGGGTCATCCAGGAAGGCTGGCATGTAGTTATTGAGATCAGCCTGCAGACAGTGGACCAGGTACCTGCCAGAGACGTCACAGATCATTAACAAGATAATCTGAAAACAGTCGTACAGTGAAAAAAGGATGGAAACTCAGCTTAACACAGCTATAAATCCCAAAGATTAGTGACATTAAGGGACTTGGCTTAAATTAGGGGTAATTTAAGAAATCATTTGGACTTAACACATTAAAAAAAGTTGAAGTTAATTTTGGTTGAAAAACCTAAATAGCTGCATTAAAAACATAAAATGTGTTTTACTGCTCATAATATTTATTTAATAATTGAAGAGAACAATATGGAAGAGGATTACGGCCACTGAAAAAAAAAAAAGTTAACTGATTTTTAAATTCTATTTCAGTTTAAAATGGGAAAAAAGTCAGAATTCTGACTTTTTTCTCAGAATTCTGACAGCTAACAATCATGTTAGCATCAAGCCATAGCCATGTCTGTTTTAGAGACTAGCTCTCTTGTTTTAATGACCTTCTGCTCCTCCATTAATGAGGGGACCCCTCGGGCATGTAAAAAGTTGCCTAATTCCGTCATTTTCCACCAATGTGTCACTGGCCACAAACAACTCACATCTTTGTCAGTGAAGCCGAGTGCTCCCACATCTCTTCCTTCATGGTGCCCATCTACATTAAGATCCAAAATTCTGAGAAAAAAAGTCAGAATTCTGAGATTAAAGTCAGAATTCTGAGAAAAAAGAATTCTGAGATTAAAGTCAGAATTCTGAGATTAGGGTCAGAATTTTGAGAAAAAAGTCTGAATTCTGAGATTAAAGTCTGAATTCTGAGATTAGGGTCAGAATTTTGAGAAAAAAGTCTGAATTCTGAGATTAACGTATAAATTCTGAGATTAAAGTCAGAATTCTGAGAAAAAAGAATTCTGAGAAAAAAAGTCAGAATTCTGAGATTAGGGTCAGAATTTTGAGAAAAAAGTCTGAATTCTGAGATTAAAGTCAGAATTCTGAGATTAAAGTCAGAATTCTGACTTTTTTCCCCATACTAAACTGAAATAAAATGTAAAAATCAGTTAACTTTTTTTTTTCAGTGGCCGTAATCCTCTTCCGTAGAACAAGGCTTTTGTGATTTGTCGATTTTTGATTAAAATGTGATTAATAGCAGTTAATTGATTACAGATCCTGTAACTAACTTAATTTTTTTTTTTTATCATGAACCAAAAATAGTTCAAATGTATTAAATTAAGGATTTTAGAAAATCTAAAACAAAGAATAGCAGAAGACAGAAAACTGACTTGAAGGCCATCTGAACCAGGTGTGCCAGGATGTCCTGAGCATCCAGCGTTATGCGGCTCAGGTCGCGGTCCTGCTTGATGAAGTTCAGCAGCTCGGAGGCGTTGGCCATCCAGAAAGCCAGCGCTCCTGCAATGTTCTTCTGTTTCTGTAACACACCAATCACAGCCACAACACGGAGACAAAAAGAGAACAAGAGAGGAAGCCGTTAGAGCAGCAAGACGCAGGAGAGGCTGAAGATGTTAAAGAGAAGGTGAGAAACACAGAGAGGCAGCCAAAAGGGAGCAGCTGTTATGTCAGAGATAGAGTCATGCCTCAAACGCCTCTGCCTTAAAGCAAAGCCTGTGTCCAGAAGAAGATTGGTCAAACCAAGAAAAGGTCTCTTCATTCATCTGTTTTACAGCAAAAATTAACAGTTTTTTTTTTATTAAAAGTGACCTCTCCTTTTCCGTCCAACACACATCTCCAGTTAGCACGTCACCAGACACACAGCAGATTCATAAAACATGTTCACACTGCAAGCAAAAGCGTCCAAATGTGGAGAATCTGAACAATGGAAGGGATCAGCATTTATGGAGAGAGAGCTTTGCCTTTTAAGCACCCTAACTATTCAACTGAAATTCCCTATTAAGAGACGATTAATGGCAACATTTCATTACACAGCACTTTATATCCTCTAAATCATAGCAAAGAAAGTACATTTAAAATATTTTAATAATTTAGGATAGCTCTATAAAATTAATTTTATACATTTTATAATACTCCTTTGATGATATAAGAAAAAAACTTTGGTGTCCTTTATTTTTTTCATTTCACATGAAAATTAAAAGCCTTCTTACCTCTAATTTTCAGAGATCTAAATAAAATCAGCTTTATTGACTCAGTTTTTTGGAAAAAAAAAACCTTTACTATACATGTGGAAAAGACACAGCATATCCAAACTGGCTGAAAATAAATTTGGTTGCTTGCAGAGAGAACAAATATTATTAATTTATGGATGACTGAGTATCTGAAGAGCTGATTGGCTGTCCCCCACTTCCTACACAGAAAGGAAGAGGACTGCAAAGCTCTTCTCCCTGCACTCATCTATCCCCGCCTTGGAAACCAATCATAAAAGTTAAAAAAGAAAAACCTTCAGAACAGCCAGAGAATGAAAGCTTGAACCAAGTGCATCCAAAAATAAAAACAGGTTTGAAACACGGATGGATGTTGGAACATTTTTAATGAGTTTCCAAACAGACAATAGAAGCAGATGAGGTGGAGAAGGTCATAAGGGTGTGACTGTTTTTCCTCATCCACACTGCTGAGGAGAAGTAAGATGTCGCACAAACAACAGAGAGACCGATGCCAGAGTTAAAGATGGAGCAACGAGGACAAAGAGTGGTTGCTTTCTGGGATTATTTGGGTTTTAGTACCAGGTAGGTTCCAGGAAGCTAAATGAGATTAGTTAGGCTGATGTTGCTGTTGTTGCTTAGTTTTCCAGCTGTGGACAGGATGTTTAGTTATGGCTGTGTTTTGGACATTCTGTTAGATTGAGGAGAGAAAAAAGGAGCAGCAGCAACAATGATGGGCTGATAAAAAAATAAAAAACAAAGCACAGAGAAAGATAAGAGTAAAGGAAGCAGAAGATTCAAAAGGTTGAGCGATGTGACTTTATAGTAAAAATCATCTGATTTTGATTTGGATTTTGACTCTGTTACAAAACTTAAAAAAAAAAAAGGAAAAGATCCTTAAACTCATAAATTTGTGCTAATTTTTGATTTTGTAGAAAAAGACATTGTTAAAATATGTTTGTCATCTATACAACTAGTTTGCATTTAAGTAATGTAAATAAACAAAAACCCTTCCTGCCCCCTATGCCTCCTTTCTAATTAGACTAACATCCTAGAAATCGGCTGCAGCATATCTGGGGTCCGGATGCAGCAGAAGCTTCATAGCAGTAGCAGTTCATTAATAATGTGTGCACCTGAACACATCTGCATGGATGGGGTGTGACAGAATGTGAAGCTAGATCAGCCGTACTGCCCTCCTGTCGAGGATACGCCCTAATCACTCCCCCATATCAGGCTGGTAGATCTAAAAACAAACTAATGCAGTACAACTAGAGGGCGTAGCTGCTGAGCATTTTTTATTATATCTGTGACCTCGCTGCGACTATTACGGTCTCGACAAATACCACTACATACCATGCCGTCATCATCCCTCATAAATTAACAATATTCAACAGATGGGCTGGAAAAATAAAGTTTCATATGTATTGGAAAGAGCACACGCCTCCAAATTGTGCATGGGTTGTTTAAATCCTGAAATTCTTATGTTTTAAAAACAGCAGTCCAGGTTAAATGTAACCGTCACACCATCTATAGTCATGGTTCCCAGAATGGTGTGTGTGCTCCATGGCGGGTGGGTGGGGTTGGGGGTGCAGGGTGGTGTGGGTTAAAAGAAAATTATGTGTTGGATTAATTGTACATAAGTTATTCTACTTTAATCATATTATACCCATTTGTTATCTCTATCTTACTTATATTACAAAGAGTGTTGAAAGCTGTTGAACTTTACTTGTTGTAAGCCTGTGCAGGAGGTTGCTGGGGTCAAAGCTGGGTTAATGTTGTGAAACTCGGAGAGCTGCGCAGAGTTGCACACACCGCAGAGTTGCACACACCACATGTGGAAATAAACTTTCCTTATCTTATGATGTTGTATGATGTTGTACGAAAATTCTGGTTTCAACTGGGTTCTGTGATCCCCTCCCCTTAGCGGTTGAGACCACATTGTAACCAGGGCATTCCAAATAAAAGCTTGGAAGACAGAGACTGCTTCAGAGTGGGTTGGAGGTTGTAGCTGAATGCAGTCTCTGATCCCCTCTCCTTGCAAGTGAATTATACTCAAATTCTCTGTGTCTTTCTTTGTGCAGGTTGCTGAATAAGGTGTTTGGTGTTTAAACCTAGCATTATGTTGAATTCTGTCACATTAGGGATGGAACGGTTTATGAAAAACCGTCCGAACCGTTCGGTTCAACTGTCTCGGTTTGGTTCACGTGTGTTGCGTTCGGTTCATGCGCTGCTCCTTTTTCTCATAGGCGAAGCGTTTACACTCCAGAGCAGAAGGTGGCGGTACTGCGACCAAAGCCAACCACCAGTAGTAAACAAGAAGAAGAAGCGAAGCAGCGTAGCCGGGTGTAGCAGAAAAAAAATCTGTTGTTGTGGAGAATTGTGTGGGTTTGGCGAGTGGCCATAGCAGCACTTTATAGGTCTGCTGTATGGGACCGCTTTGCATTTAGAGTGACCTACGATGACGGCGGAAAGAAAGTTGTGGATAAAAGTGCAACAGTGTGCAAGCATTGTGCAACACCCCTTTTGCACTAAATGATGTCATTTTTTATATGGACCATCTTCCCAAGCCTGTTTCTTATACTATTAATGTCCTCCTGCTGTTGGGTAAATATCATATCCACTGTGCTAAATGGAGAAATTCTAAACCTTCCTTTTTATTGGTTTATGAATGACTTTAAAATCTATTTTTCTTCTCTTAAGATAAAAAATGACAAATATGCCAATAAATTGAGACTTGATTTCTCCAAACATCTGCTATTTTAACTGAATCCACCTTTTTGTTTTTATTATTTCTATGGCTCTGTCTATTTTAAATGTTTGCCGAGATAAATCCCCTGTTAGTTGTTTTTCTTTTATTGTAATTGATCTTTATCTGTTCATGTTCACCTTTGCTATTTATTTTTTATTTATATTTTTTCATGTAAATGTTTGACTTTATAAAAAATTAAAAAAAGCCTTGTGCAACACGCGTTGTACTATACAAGACATAATAGATTTTCCTAACAATCAACATATACCGAACCAAATCGAAAATCGTGACCACGACACCGTGAACTGAACCATGGATTTTGTGAACCGTTCCACCCCTATATTACATAGTAAAGTAAACATGTCTGCGTAAAATAAACATTTAAGATTTTAAGTGGATTGTGGTTTAATTCATTGCGCTATGGTTTACTGCGAGGGGGCATAAAAACTTTCTTTCAAATCAAAGGGGTGCCCAACAAGTAGAGTTTGGGATCCAATGGGCTAAATGATCATGTGGTAACATTTGGTAATGAGGATGGAGGAGGGCATGGAGGAAATCTAAGCTCGGATACTGGTTCATGAATTTTCCAACACTGTTTTTATAATCCACCTCACACATAGGGGAGGCCGACAAAAACCACACAGCGATAGAAAAACCCATCAGGGAACCAGAGCACAGCAGCGCCACAAATACATGCAGAGAGGAGCTCATTGTTTCAGGATTTAAATATGGATGCATGATAGTGTTCTTAAGCCGGTGTGTAAAGGGCCTCAATTATACTGCTGTCAATTTGGCAAACACTGGCTCAGTATCTAAACCACACTTAGTCCCCCAGTGATTAAAGGCTCATTATACGGTTGATCAGAAATGTTGGCATCGTCTTTGAAAGCGGTGGATTTTGTGGCGTTTGAGAAGCAAACATTTCTCCCCTTTCTCATCACAATTATCCTGTAATAAGACGGTAATAATAAAGGAAATTACCTCTGTTTTAAAGCTGCTGGAGTAAATTTTAAGCCATTAAACTGATATTAGATTTACAACAACAAAGTAGATCAAATCTAACTTGATACCTTTCAACCTCTTTATGATGCCTTCTTTACTTCTGAGGTTACGGTGGGAAATAACCAGGTTGTTTAGCTCCTGATTTATCAGTGCCTTTCATCCCTCTGATAATTTTGGCAATCACTGCCTTCTTAGATGTGGTAGCTGGGGTCGAAAGATGATGTGAATTGCCCTGAATCGTCTTTGGGAGGAGATTCAGCTCTGTAAACACTCCCAGGAGCTAAACAACCTGGCTACTGCCCACTAAGATCTCTAAAGACCTCTGTAGGAGGATAAGATGGATTTTCCTAAAGTATCTTTTGAATTATTTTCTCAGTGGCAATGTCACATTTCAAGCATCTAATCTGTGTCAAATATTAGTGCCTTTCCTAAAGTCTAGAATTGGTAATTAAGTTTTGGTGCCTCCTGATTTCTTTTAACTTTTTTTTTCCAGCATCGCCCAACCCAAACAGAATAAAAAAATAGCAGTAAAGAGAGGAGAGAGTCTTTGGCAGCCATATCATGGTGTGGTTTCCTACCTGATCCCCTTCAGCAATCTCCTGGACAGAAGGAAGTGGAAGAGGAGGAGGAGGAAGAGGAGGACACGTTTACAGGACAGAGAGAAAACACGTCAACAGCTACAGTATGGACACGGTATGTAAACACAGAGACACTATGGGTCACACATGGTTTACAATGCAACCCAGAATGAGTTCATGGACATTTAGCGGATGAATGTGAAAGTCTAAACAGATTTCTTCTAACTGGGTCCTTTTCACAGCTAACATTTAATTCCCTCTTCATTATTAGAGCACAGCTGGATACAAACAGCAGCTGTCCACCTGAAGAGATGGGGGACAACAGGGGGGAGGACGATACAAATCAAGGATCTTTTAGTTTTTATAGAAACTTTATCTTTAAGCTTGATGGGTTTAGAAATTAAGTAACATGATTTTGCTCTCCAGTATAAATCCAGGGTAAGGGATTTTTTAAAAATTTTTTTAGCGTCAGCTTTTTTTTTTACTCGCTATCAAGACATTTGCTAATTTGGATGTTTGTAGATTTTTCAAGCAATAAAGGGCTTTTTTCTCAGCATCAGATAAAGTTGTGTGAAATCATCAGGACAGCAAGTACTAAAGAATAATTAAAGGATAAATAAGTAGGAAATTCACTGTAAAGTTAACCAAATTCATTCTCCTTTGTCACCTGGGATGGAAATAAGTTTTTATGCTTTAATAATTTAATACTGACAAAATTCCTCAACTGTAACATGAACCTAAATCTGCTATTTTTTTAAATATTTATCATCACGGAAACAATGACCATTTCCAGCTGGGTTTATGGAGCATTCATTCCAGATATCCTTAATATTAGCATTTTATTTAAAAAGACCACTTGAAACAATATTTGTAACATCTGTACTGATCCTATAGGATTTCTAAGTTTAGATGCTGATTACAATTAGCTAAGCAGTAATTCTACATGGTGTAGCGCTACAGATGTTCTGAACACAGGTGGAGGATCCATTAATCGATGGAAATTATGTTTTATGTCAGATAATGAGGCTGCTTGAAGCTACTGGTTGCAGGAAAGAAAAGCATTTATTTTATTGAAGCAAAAAATAACCAGTCTGACAGTGGACCTAGTTGGATAGGAAAAAAAGGAGGATGAGGTTCTCAGGCATAGGATCTTTTTTGTTCCATAAAAATAAACTTCTTAGACATGAGCCCCATTTCCATTACCCTTTTCAAACCGTGCCGAGATCAATCAGCGCTGCTCAGTTCAGGCTCGGTTACCAGATAAAAAAAGAGAGGCAGGAGCAGCCTGCGTCATCTCCTTACAGCCAGCCTACATAATCATGAAACTTCAGACATTCATGAAAATACTACCTTCCTACTGTGCCACACGATTTCCCGTAATGATTCTGCTTGGCAGTGAGATTAGCCTCAACTCCTGTCGTCGTTTCCTGCATCTGTAAGCCCTGATTAGACTATTGTTTGTCGTATCCAGTTCCCAAAAGCAGACTGTCAAGTAAATTCACCAATTCACCTTCTACGCCTCACTCTCCGCAAACAAAATGTCACAATTATATCCAAACTTCCTGAATGTTACAGGCACTGCCATGTTGATTTGCTTGATTCCCTCTAGAGAGAAGCAGTACTTTAGAACCGCGCTAGCGTGGAACCGCGCTAGCATGGAACCGTGCTAACGGGGTGTGGAAATGGTCGTAAGGAACCTAGAAAACATCTTTACAGCAGAGCTGCGATCGTTTCCTGTTTGCTCAAAACTTCTGAAACGGACTGTTAACACAAAACACCAGGAGCAAAAGGAGGCAAGAGGCGAGCATATGCAAATGCACCTTACAACTACTGACTGTAGTATGTAAGAGTAAAGATGTATAAACACAACATTCCCTTATTTCAACAAACATAGGAAGGTGGAGAAAACCTGCAAGACCGCCAGGAGCAGAGGACGGTGAAACCAAGTGAAAAATGACTCATGATGTTTCGTTCAATAAAGGAGGAGAGGGTTACTAACCTGGATGACTCCTTCCATCATGCTCACCATCTTGTTGACGATGGCGATGACTTTATGCGTTCTCTCAGAGGGGGACATGTCGGGCCGGTAGGTGGGCGACAGGACGTAACGGCAGGCCATGTACAGGACGTAAGTGGGTGACAGCTTGAAGTGGACCGTGGAGCTGTTGGTGTAGTTGATGATGGCTGACAGGAAGGTGTCCTCAGCTGGAAGGAAAAAGCGTGATTTAGCATCAAAATGTAGTTAATTATAGTCTGATAGGGGCAGTAGAGGACAGTGGGAGGCAGATTTAAAACTATATTGTCCATTTATTGTGTGCCTCTTCCCTAATGAATGAATAATGATCATTTAGAGCAGTGGTCTCCAACCCTGGTCCTCAAGATCCACTGTCCTACAGATTTTATATGCATCCCTGCTTCAACACAGCTGAATCAAATGATTGATTACCTTTTCAAGCCATTCATTTGATTCAGCTGTGTTGAAGCAGGGATGCATCACAAACCGCAGATGAAAAATGGCTCATTTAGACACATATACAGCATTTAAAAACCGTGCCGAGCTCAGTAACTGAGATAACTTATCGCGTGTAAATGCAAAGCAAACTGAACTGAACCGAGTTAGACACAACCGAACCGAGCTCAGTGCAGACCAGTTCCAGAGGTGGGCTCGGCTTGGTTCTCTGATAACAAGAGCGCATGAGCAGAACGCGTCATCTCAGTCTGGCTGCACATCGCGATTCACACTCCATTCCAGTAGTTGGCGGTAATGCCCCTCCAGAAACAGAAGAAGAACAACAACTTCTTCTTCAACTATAAACAACAATCTAAATCTTCTCCACACAACATTTTAAATAATGGCATTTTAAATAATAACACCGAAGTACAGCAATAATAATCAAGCATAACTTTTTGAATGTGACGGGCGCCGGCATTTTGATTTGCTTGATTCCCTCTTTCTACATCCTCTTCTTCTTGTGTTTTATGGCGGTTGGCAAACAACTTTTGGTGCATTACCGCCACAGACTGCTTGATTTCCTCCTTTAATACTGGCAGTAATACCGCAGATCGTCACTGAGAGGCGAGGAGTCGAGGAACCGAGATAGCGTGATTTGTAAACGGCCTGGTTAACTGATCCGAGCTCGGACCGGATCAGTTTTTCAAGGGTAGTCTAAATGGGGCTAAAATGGGGAATCGAGTGTTTTACAACATTCTACTTTCTGACTTTTCCATCCCCATACACACCTGGAAAAGACTTACAGTCTAAACTTTTCCAGAAAACATGAAAAAACTGTGGATCGCTTTATTTGATAAAACGAGGCGGTGGAAACTTTTCTTAGAGTTTTTTTTCCAATTAAATAAGATGGCATCATACATTAAATGTAAAGTTTCAAAGGATCCTGCTCCACCACATCCCAGAGGTGCTATTTGATTAGTCGAGTTCACCAAGTCCAGATGAATGTGAATGGTTAACTTCAATATCCATGTTGACAGTGTACCCAAAAAAGTACCATATAAGACAATATATCTTTTTCTTTTTCTTTTTTTTAAATCACTGTACAATCAATCAAAATATAACATCTTAATTATTTTCGGATGTATCTATTGCTTGTGAGACTTGGAGATTTGATTTGAATTTAGACTAAACTTTTTTTTGTTTCCTCAAAAACCAATGATTAGTTAAAATGGGTATTAAGTTTGGTCATGAGGATCTAATTTCTCTAAAGTTTGTTATCCGAATCCATCAGTTTAGTCTAAGAAGTCTTTACATTCTGGGCTACGTTTACCTTTATTGTCCTTATGCCATATGACATTTTAATTTACAACAATCTGGCGTTTTCAATCGGTAACACCACTTCCTGCGATTCTGTGAAGTTTGACCTGCAGACTGTGATTTATGAAAAAAATTTGTAACTGAAAATAAAAAAACATGAAGGAAACGTGTTTAATTATTTTTTTCATTATTATTTTACTATGACTTTACTTCCTCTTTTTAAAACCAATATAGACGCCTTGTGTTTCCCTCTGGAGTCGATGTAAACAGCGAGGATCTTCTCCCACAGCGATTCAGATTTAAGGTAACTGGTGCAGAACTTGGCTCCACCTTCCCATGTGGGATTCCCCAGTAAACCACTTGCCATGCCCAATTCTGTTTCTTTAACTTTAAATTGCTTTGAAAAGTATTTGAACCCAAACTGGTTGCAGCTGCTACTTAGCCTGAGTTTTTTTTCTAATTTCTCATCTAAAGCCTAAAGATCAGAGCAGAGCGTCTGACGGGGCTGCTACAGTGTGTGTGCGTCACCCGCACCGCTAACAAGCCAACTGGAGAAGTGTTTCACTCCCAGTGCATTGTGGGTGGGCAGGTTTGCATCTCTGCCTGGAAAAATAGATGAGCTCACTCTACGCCAAACATACAGAACACACAAAAGCTGGAGGAAGGTCAACAAACATAAAGGTGCACAAAGACAAAGCAAACAGCTGAAGGAAACTGTGGGGAAACACCCTGTTTCAGACAGACCTGCTTTCAAACCCGTTTGGGACTAAAGCTATAAACTAAAACCAGCATAGTTCTAAACATTAACAACAAAAGGGCAAATCTATAAATATATGACACCTAAAATCATTAATCAGCCTTTTTTATATAGTTGCTACAACATTCTTTAAAGATCTGTTAAATAAAAACAAGAAGCATGTTTAAATGATGAATGTTAACACTGCTTTCAGCTGATATGAGTCACTTTTTATTATACCGGAAAGAAAGGGCTGTAAATATAACCTTTGTAAATGTCCATTATAGGAAATCTTACGCTCAATTTAATACCTTTTTACTTCTGTTTTAACAGTTTTTAAAACCAATATAACTGTGAATTTTTATTCAACTATTAAAATATTGTAGTGGGTAAATATTGATAAGTTCACAATTGAAATAAATTACCAATTTTTTTAAATGAAAGGATACTTCTTTTTCACTGATTTATAAAAACAATTCTAGGTTATTTAAACCTAATTCAAGACAAAAGGGATTTTGTTGTCATCTATAAGAAGAGAACAGTCATTCGTCAGAAAAATGAACAGAAAACATTTACAGAAATGTGCAGCTAAAGGAATTCAACATTTAATTAAAGAGCAATTCTAATAAATAAAGTCTAAATTCCTGAAATAATGGCCTTTTCTTTTTTATTGCCAGAACTGATCTTTAACCAAATTCTAAAACTGTACTATCCTTTGTAAAAACTTAAAGCATTTTTTTTTTATGTCATTTTTTGTTTTTTTGGGGTCTCCTATAAGCTGAACTAACCTTTGTTATCCTGATCAGACAATGTTAACATTTCAACCACTAGTATTTATGTCTGTCTAACATAATTGAGCGGATTGTACACACTGATCCACACCCACGTTTCTGGATTCATCATCAAGTTACCTCTTCCTACGTTTCCCCCGAGAAAATGCCTTTATTTCCTAGAATGCAAAGGCTACGTCAAACAAGTTTGCCTGCATGATTAACAAAAACATAAGAATGAGTTCTCACATGACTGCCTGTTCTGAGCCGCGTGTCGCTGCCAGATATAACCTATGGAGCCTTTTCAGCTCGCTGACACTTTTATAACAGTTCAGTATGAACCATTATACGCAGTCAGACGCCACATACAGATATAAAAAGCAGGGTTCCTACCGCATAAGGCAAGTTAAATTCAAGACTTTAAGAGTTTTTAATGCCACTTGAAATATGTAACCCAAAGGTTTATTTTAACATAAACCATTGCACTAATGTTTCAAATTTTGAAAAACTTCCCATACAGGAAGAAAGCTAAAAACACACAAATGACAGATACAGGTGCTGGTCATAAAATTAGAATATCATGAAAACGTAGATTGATTTCAGTAATTCCATTTAAAAAGTGAAACTTGTATATTATATTCATACATTACATACAAACTCATATATTTCAGATGTTTATTTTGTTTAATTTTGATGATTACAAATGACAACAAATGAAAATCTCAAATTCATCATATCAGAAAATTAGAATATTGTGAAAAGGTTCAAAATTGATGGCCCCTGGTGCCACACTCTAATCAGCTAATTAACTCAAACCACCTGCAAAAGCCTTTAAATGGTCTTTCAGTCTAGTTCTATAGGCTACACAATCATGGGGAAGACTGCTGACTTGACAGTTGTCCAAAAGACGACCATCGACACCTTGCACAAGGAGGGCAAGACACAAAAGGTCATCGCTAAAGAGGCTGGCTGTTCACAGAGCTCAGTGTCCAAGCACATTAATAGAGAGGCGAAGGGAAGGAAAAGATGTGGTCGAAAAAAGTGTACAAGCAAGAGAGATAACCGCACCCTGGAGAGGATTGTGAAACAAAACCCCTTCAAAAATGTGGGGGAGATTCACAAAGAGTGGACTGCAGCTGGAGTGAGTGCTTCAAGAACCACCACACACAGACGTATGAAAGACATGGGTTTCTGCTGTCGCATTCCTTGTGTCAAGCCACTCTTGAACCACAGACAGCGTCAGAAGCGTCTTGCCTGGGCTAAAGAGAAACAGGACTGGACTGCTGGTGAGTGGTCCAAAGTCATGTTCTCTGATGAAAGTAAATTTTGCATTTCCTTTGGAAATCAAGGTCCCAGAGTCTGGAGGAAAAGAAGAGAGGCACTTCATCCACGTTGCTTGAAGTCCAGTGTAAAGTTTCCACAGTCAGTGATGGTTTGGGGTGCCATGTCATCTGCTGGTGTTGGTCCATTGTGTTTTCTGAGGTCCAGGGTCAACGCAGCCACATACCAGGAAGTTTTAGAGCACTTCATGCTTCCTGCAGCTGACCAACTTTTTGGAGATGCAGATTTCATTTTCCAACAGGACTTGGCACCTGCACACAGTGCCAAAGCTACCAGTACCTGGTTGAAGGACCATGGTATCCCTGTTCTTAATTGGCCAGCAAACTCTCCTGACCTTAACCCCATAGAAAATCTATGGGGTATTGTGAAGAAGAAGATGCAATACACCAGACCCAACAATTCAGAAGAGCTAAAAGCCACTATTAGAGCAACCTGGGCTATCATAACACCTGAGCAGTGCCACAGACTGATCGACTCCATGCCACGCCGCATTGCTGCAGTAATACAGGCCAAAGGAGGCCCAACTAAATACTGAGTGCTGTACATGCTCATACTTTTCATGTTCATACTTTTCAGTTGGCCAACATTTCTATAAATCCTTTGTTTTTATTGGTCTTCAGTAATATTCTAATTTTCTGATATGATGAATTTGAGATTTTCATTTGTTGTCATTTGTAATCATCAAAATTAAACAAAATAAACATCTGAAATATATGAGTTTGTATGTAATGTATGAATATAATATACAAGTTTCACTTTTTAAATGGAATTACTGAAATCAATCTACTTTTTCATGATATTCTAATTTTATGACCAGCACCTGTATATTTGAACAATTATTTAACTGAATTCACAAACTTTGTTTTAGCAGGGAACAAAACAAATCAGTTTTAAAGCCCCAACACAACCAGTGCTAAGTCTTTTTTGCAGCTATTTTTCTTTGTATCATTTTCTTAGTATGTTTGATTTGGTGATAAGTGGAGGCGTTGCAGAGACAAGGGTGGAACTAAACTGAGAAATACCGGCTGTTTCTCGGTAACCCGATTTTGACGCTTTGTGTTTCGTGCTTCCCATGTGCGACTCCCCTGCCTTAATTCCCATCGTTCTGAGCTTGAATGACTTCTTGCACAAAATCCACTTTGCCTCATGTATGTTCCCTGGTTTTAGCCATGGAGAAAACTCTTGGCTGGATAACCAATTTTCGTTATATTTACACTTGCTCATATTTTCCAGACAAAAAGTTAATGGTGCATCTCCCAAATGTTCCAGCCGCAACAACGCTTTCATTGGTTCCGCTATCGGGACGGAGCCAATAATGGCGAACCATTATTTTTTTTTTTGTATTAAAAAAAAAAAATGGAAATTTTAACGTTTTATTTAGATTACAAAAATAAATCATAATAAAAATAATCCTATTTATGATGTTTAAAAAAATTAAGACCTACGAAAGACTAATTTAAGACATTTTAATACCAATTAAGGCCTTAGTTTTATTTTGAAGGATTCAATGCCTTTTAAGACTTTTTAAGGACCCGCGGGAACCCTGAATAAAGGTAGCTTTGTGAGCACCTTGTACAGAGTCGGCATAGACTGCGCCGACGTTCGCAGATGTGTCAGCAAGAGCAGTGAGCTGTTCATTTGGACCATTTAAGGTCTATTGTTAGAGCATAAACTGACAGGAAAGGTTTTAAGGCACACCGTTTTACCACTTAATTACACACACTGACTGATGTCTATGTCATCGCTGACTCAGGTCCTTCTCACAAACAAAAATAGCAAATATAGGCTTAAAGCATGTATTTTTTAGGAGACAGCTTTTTCACAAAAACAAAGTTTTTAACTGGGCACTCAGATGTGTTTGATTTTGTCAGATGTAATTATGTCTTTGTAAAGGTTAATATTTTTGCTGATTTTATTAATCTTTTAAAGCCTAAATAAAACAAAAATCCTAAATATTTTAAAAGTTAAATTAGAACATTTAATTGCATCTATTTTAATACATTCGGCATTTCTGTGTAATCTTTTATACCTTTTCTCTTCACTACATGCGTCTGATCGTGTACAGCTTGTCTAAAACTTGACAGAAAAGATTGAAGCGCAGGCGGTTCCGCACAGAAAACATCCTGGGATTTATAGGGGTGTAAATAATAATCATTTTGTATTGATGCATCGATCTAATAGCCGACGATCCGATGCATCAATACGTCCGAAAGAGAATCAATTCATGTTTTTTGAGGTTTTAAAGGAATAGTACACCCAAAACATGATTAGCCTTCATTTTCTACTCACCCCCATGCTGAACAACACTCTGGAGTACTTTTTTGATATCTCAAATGCATCTGGAGATCTGGGAGGCTTCTTGCTGTCTGCTGACATTCAAATAATGGAGGTCTATGGCGCCCGAGGCAGAAAGGTCCATAAAAGTCCACAAAAAACGTGTCAATATTCTTCCATACTGCTCGTCCAATGTATTCCAAGTGTCCTGAGTGGGTAGCGTCCATAATTTACTCGAAACGAAGTCATTTAGAATGTTTTTAGAGCATAAACAGTAGTGTATAGGATTTCCTGAAAGCGCGTTCACGGCGCTACGGAAACCGCCGCAGACCAACCCAGACGAAAGTGTGCATTCAGCTCAGCAAAGAACTCATGCTCTTCCTCAACACTGAAGTCCTCAGACATTTTTCTTTCGTTGTTTCTTTCTTTGCACAGGTAAACAGCACATTTCTTCTTCTACGCTTGCATTATCGGCAGAGCAGACGCTGAATGCGCACTTTCATCTGGTTTGGTCTGCCGGCTTCCGTAGCGCTTTCAGGAAATCCTATACACTACTGTTTATGCTCTAAAAACATTCTGAATGACTTCGTTTCGAGTAAATTCTGGATGCTACCCACTCAGGACACTTGGAATACATTGGACGAGCAGTATGGAGGAATATTGACACGTTTTTTGTGGACTTTTATGGACCTTTCTGCCTCGGGCGCCATAGACCTCCATTATTTGAATGTCAGCAGACAGCAAGAAGCCTCCCAGATCTCCAGATGCATTTGAGATATCAAAAAAGTACTCCAGGGTGTTGTTCAGCATGGGGGTGAGTAGAAAATGAAGGCTAATCATGTTTTGGGTGTACTATTCCTTTAAGTCAGTTTTCAAGAACAAAAATATCACACTGGTGATACAGAAGTCTGAAAATCTCATGTATCAAATATGATACACTTGGCTTTAAAGGGTTAAATACCTTTTATAACTTGCAGACACCGTTTACTAACATTTACACTTCAGTCAGGTCAGATTGAAAGAGACTAAAATAAAGGTTCAATAGTTTCCAGCTATTGAGCGACAGGCCGGCGGAGATGCTCACAGTTTTCTCTAAAGTCGATGCTGGCTGGAAGAGTCAGCTCTGTCCTGTCTGCTGAAAGGTCCTGGGACCTGTTGAGGAGAGAAGAAAACACCGTTGGAAGACTGGCCGAGAAAATGGCTGGATGAAGTCAGAAGAAGTTGTCTGACCTGCTGTCCTGCTGCTCTCCTCTGATCATGGGTTTAACCATGCCTCTCTCCATCTCCAGTTTCCCTGAGCTCTGCAAACGACAAAACATAGAAAGTTTTCACTTTAAACGGAACAGAAATCCCCCTTTTTAAAAAGCAATTAGAATAAAGAAATTAAAAGACATTTAATTTTTTATTTAATTTGTTATGTATTGTTTTATGGCTTTGTTGTAAAGCACTTTGGGTACCATTTGGCTATTGTAAAGGGCTATACAAATAAACTTGATTGATTGAAAAGACATTTAAGACAAAAACCCACACAGGTCTGCTTATAAATACACAAATAAAACATTAGCAGAGTTTAGTTTTTACTGTATTCAGTCATTTTAGCCTTTACGCTATAGTAATAGAAATGGCACTGATTTTAGAAAGGAATTTGGGTAGATTTTGGTCAATCCTGAGGAAATTGGTATTATTAAAATATAGGGATGCACGATATTGGGATTTTGGCCGATATCCGATATGCCGATATTTTAAAACCCATGTAGCCGATAACCGATATTGATACTGATGTTAAAGCTGGACAAAAATAAGTAGTCATTGAAAATAGCAGTTTTGTTATCCATTTCTGACACTTCGAAAAATAATATACTCAAATATATTTTCATATGCTGATATCAAATTGATTTTTAAAAACGCGGTATCGATCTATTTTACTTTCAAAATCTCGTGAAATTTCATCGTTCTGTTACAAACTCTCGTGATATTTTGCAAATTCTTGTGAGATTTTGTTAGTAAAATAGATCGATACCGCGTCAATATATCAACATATAAAAATATGGCAACATTTCGTGAATTTTCGGGGGAATTTCGTACCATAATGATGACATATAGCAATATTTCATTAGCAAAAGAGATTGATATGGTGTTTTTAAATGGCAATATATCAGAATATGAAGATATTGTGATATTTTAATGTATCAATATTTTTTGTATCAATAAGTTTTTAAGTCTGTAAAAAAGAAGTTTTTTAGGAAGAAGAAGAAGTAGTATTTTTTTTTTTTTAGACTTTAGAAACTCAGAAGCTGATCAAATATCTGGTTAAATATCGGTGGGGTGGCCGATGTCCGATATTCAGTTTTAAGGCCGATACCGATAGGGCGCCGATTATATCGTGCATCCCTATTAAAATATAAAAGAAATTTGGAATCATGTCCTTGAAATGCTAGGAAAAAAAAGTGATGTCAAATATTTCCATGCTGGTAACAAAGGTAAATTATTTGCAAATTTAGGTGTTTGTGTTTTTTTTTGTTTTTTTTGTTTTGTTGATTGCAAGCATTAATTTGTTGTTCACCAGTGATTGTAAAAAGTGTAGTCAGCCAATGACTTATTCCTCTTTATTCAAATTTCAGCTTGATTTTGTTTAGTTTTTTAATAATTATGAGTATCGATTGAATAAAACCGCATCACACAAAATTTCTGCATCATAAACATGCAACTTTTCCCCTTTCATTGGTGAATCAGTCACTTCAATCAATAGCTTATTATCTAGAAACTTCAGTTATGCTAAATTAACCGTACCTTAAAATAAATAAACAATAAACAGAACCAAAAATCCCCCTGTTCTCCATACTTCTAAGAGTACTTCACATCCTATTTAAAAAAAAAAAAAAAAAAAATACAAAAAGCCTCAGCCTAAATGTACAGATTCCTTCAGGGCAGCATTGAGGATAAAGGCTAGCAGGTTGGTCACCTTGCTTGTTGGAAGACCCCCTCCACTGTGGACGTCTCCGCGGAGGTCGAAGGTGGTCTCTGTTACGCTGCTGCAGATGACAAACAAACAGTCGGCAGTTTAAACGTTTGACTTTTCATCGCTGAAAACAAAACGAGGTCAGATTTAATCCAGTAGCCACATTTACTTATCTAACTCATCCTCTGGAAGAAGAGAGCCACAGCTAAGAGGCTGGATGATGTCTCCTTTATATATAAACTCAGAAACATAAACATAATGCTGTAATTAAGAAGAAAAAAACACGGCAGGTGTCCAGAAGTGCAGTCCAGCTGGCCCACTGTGTGTTTGTCCTCTACTGACAGCAGCAGCAGTAGGGTTAAACACAGCAGAACATTTCCACTCTTATTGACGGTCAGAATAACCAGCAGGCGGCTAAAACTAGGTTACACCAATCGCAGCATCACAACCATAAACAATCCATTTATCTACCAGCTTTTAACCTTCATAACAATATGTAGGTCTGCCGGGAACTTTGCATCCTTTGGCTGTAATGTAATAATTTAGCTGTTCCGTTTCTAAAACAGAAGAAACTTATTAAAAAAAAAAAAAACTATAATACAGTTTAAAAACAGGTTCAGATTTGGAGGGGATTTTAACTTTATCCACTAATACTTAAATGAACCTCCATTATCAAGCTCAAACATCTTTTCTAACTCTGGACTGATATCTGACTGCTGAATCAGTAAAGTTTATATAAACAAACACAACTTATGACAATAGTGAATCAAACTTTCCATCCAGGTCGAGATAAAGCCCATTCCAGGAGATTAGGGTCAAATTCCCCAAAAAACATAGGAAATGAAACCATTGCACCATAATGTTCTCCTAATTCTAAATGAAATTGGTTCGGATGGTAAGAAACAGCCATAGCTCATCATGCTAGAACCTAATTTAATTTAAATTGGCTCAAAGTTTTATTCAGAAATACTCCACTTTAAAAAAAAAAAACTAATTAAACAATCAGTCCAAATGGATATTGAGGTATTCCGGTGGTTTGGAAAGGTGAGGCATTAGAATCCAAGAGTTGTGTGAGCATGGTGCTGGCAGCATTATGCTGTGCATCTACAGTATAACGCTGCAATTATCTAATGGGGAAAAAAAAGAAAAACCCGTTACATTTTGTTTTTTTGTTTGAATCATCAGTTAAACTTGATAGGAAAAGTACGCATCTTTTCCAATTGACACATATTTATGCTCCGTGCTCCGTTCTCACCAAGTCCACACTTTGCTGTGTTCTTCTCAAGAACATACTTGGCGATGACACGGGTCTGTACTCGCGTTCTTGTGAATTGAGAAACGGCACAAAACAAAAAGAGAGTGGATGAGCAAGAGGGCGCCACTTACTGGCCGGGAGGACTTAACTTGTAGCCATGACTTTTAAATGAGAAAATCCACAATCATTTAATTCTTTATTTTTTAACTTTGCGCTTTTTTTACAGTTGAATAAGCTGATAAAATTATTTTAAGAAATTGAGAAAAATATATTGCTTTATAGGTTATGATCAAATACTCTATGTACTCATTTACTATGTAAACTAGGGATGGAACGGTTTATGAAAACCGTCCGAACCGTTCGGTCCGACTGTCTCGGTTCGGTTCGTGTGTGTTGCGTTTGGTTCATGCGCTGCTCCTTTTTCTCATAGGCGAAGCGTGTACACTCCAGAGCAGAAGGTGGCGGTACTGCGACCAAAGCCAACCACCAGTAGTAAACAAGAAGAAGAAGAAGCGAAGCAGCGTAGCCGGGTGTAGCAGAAAAAAATGAGTTGTTGTGGAGAATTGTGTGGGTATTATAGGTCTGCTGTATGGGACCACTTTGCATTTAGAGTGACCTACGATGACGACGGAAAGAAAGTTGTGGATAAAAGTGCAACAGTGTGCAAGCATTGTGCACCAACATGTCAGGCTAACCCCGAAATCCCTCATACTCCGTCAGCGCTCCGCTGCGCTCCAGACCGCCTGCACAAAGCAAAGCCTACAGCCTCCACTGTGGCTCCCGTCCACTCTGAGTTCCTTGGAGATCGTAGAGGGCATGCGCGAGATGATTAAATTCAAAGCAGCAAAACATGCGGAAATGATCCATGGTTTCCGCGAATCATTAAAAATAATTACAATTCATTCATTTTTTTTTTTTTTCATTAATTTCTTAAATTTTTATGGGATTTCGGGGTAACAATCAACATATACCGAACCGAACTGAAAACCGTGACCACGAAACCGTGAACCGAACTGAACCATGGATTTTGTCAACTGTTCCACCACTAATAAGCTGATAAAATTATTTTTAAAAAATTGAGAAAAACATATTGCTTTATATGTTACGATCAAATACTCTTGATTTAAACATATCAAAAGGTGCAGAACCGTGTATTTTATGCATCATTACATAAACTAGTTCCCAAGCTAGTATGGGAATAATGTGGTGAAGGTTACTTGCTTAGGGAGAGGGAAACGTACATGTTCAAGTAAGGTCAAATTTAATACAGCATCCATGAGGGAGTCAATCTGCTCTTCTGATCAGTATTCTGTTTAAACACTAAATGTATGATGGTGTTTATATTGCTAAAGGATAAAACTGAACACCCTGTTGTTTCTGCTTTTAATGAACCAAATAAAAACATTTTACAAGTAAAAAGAATAAAGACCTAAAACTATTTCAAGACTGTTGCAGTTTTATGTAGACATATGTTAATCATTGGATAAAAGCAACCGTCCAAACGTCGCTCCAGACGTCTGGGATCTTTTAACGCTCCGATCTCTCACCGATTGAAGCTAAATGCCGCAGCTGACAGTCGGGCATCAGTCAGGAGGCAGCAGATTAAAGGTCCCAACACCACTTCACTACACGGCCGTCTGAGCAGCTGCCAAATGCCTCACGTCCCTAAAAAATCTGCCAGATTGAGGCAGTAATCAGACTTAACATCTCAACAAGACTCTTGTTGGACTGAAGAAGGTATCTGTGAAAGTTTGGACGGCGGCCCAGAAAACCACAGGGATCCGCATCAACCACTTCACACACTGCAAACGGGCTCAGAAAAACTACAGCTGCTGCTGAAACATATGATATCTCAGACAACCAAGTAAAAAATCAACAACTACTGAAGACCTTTAGAGTTTTGGTCACAGTATAACGGGTCTGATTAGAATTAAAAGTGAATCTCAGATGAAATGATAATCTGGGCTGCTGTTCTGTAATTTTTTTACTTATAGTTCGAAGATTGAGTTTCTTCTTGCGCACATTCAAAGATTACACATACAAAAATCAGGATCTCATTGTTGCACTGCACCACAGCTTAAAAAACTATATCCAAATCTTAGCTTTGAACAATCATTTTTTTATGCAATTTCAGGAGAAAAAAAACAACAACTGATGTTTACATTGGACTTTGAGGGTTAAAAGTTTCCATTTCTGGCTGGAACATAAGCTGAGATCTTGAAATCTTTATTTCATGTCTCTGGTTTTTCTCTCATATCACATCTGCTACATATCCAATACAGAGTGTTGCCATGCGGCGTCAAAGGAGACGAATCTGAGCAGAAAATATCCAGAAACGTCAACTTGTAGAAACCCTAGCAGATCTTATGTCCAGATTGCTGCAATATATATGATATAGAAACCCTTCCAAGAAACCCAATCAATCTACAGAGCTTCTGAAAATAGATCTTCTAGCTTGCGACTATGCTAATTTAAGAAAATTAAAACCTATCTTAAAGGTTTGTAGAAATTTTTTATTTTTAGAGCCAAAAGGTGTGAATGTTGCTCTAAACCGGAGGTCTTCAACAGGGTGTCCATTACTTTTTTTTGTTTATTTTATATTCCCCTTTGCAATTTTTTTCCACTAATTGAAATGTCTTTAAATACACATTAAAATGAATTCAACACACTGTAGTAAACAGATACATGGAGGCAGAAGATGTCTATCAGGCATCAATGCACACATTCAGAGACACACAGGAGCTCTTTCAAGCTGGGCACCGTTTCATTCACAACACCTGTCCCATCAACTAGGAATCAGAAATACTTTAATAATCCCAGAGCGAAATTACTTTCATTACATGACTCCATCTGTAATAGAGTGACTATAGGACCAGTTTGATAGAACACTATTTCATACAATATATATCATTAGGGGGTCCCCGCTCCATCCTGCCGCCAGTTTGGGGGGCCTTGGCCTGGAAAACTTTGAACCCTGATCTAAACTAAACATCATCAGAAACAAAACCATGTAAGCAAGTGGGGAATTAGCATCCAATGATATCTTCCAATGATAGCAAAAAGAGAAGCTTTTCCTCAGCATTAAACCAAAAACAACAGAAGCTACCAGGTGAGGAAACCTGTACAGATAAGCATGTCTTTGTTTTGTAGCACATATTTTATTTAATCATGTGTGACGTGGAAAGGCGAGGCAGCGACAGGGAAGGATGTTGCAGGAATGTGTATTTGCCTATTGCAAAATGATGCAGCCATAATATGTAGATAAAAGACATGGAGATAAAGGATGTTTTCTAAAGCACAGTCAACAGTGTTCCATGTGGCGATTAGAACTCCAGGACGGGATTAGACAAGCAGCTGATAGCAGCCTTAAAAACATGCAGGGGAAACTTAAAGCAGTTTTAATTTCCTCTTTCATTACTAAAACTAAGAAATGGCTTCTAGTTTCAGCTCAGTTTACATTCTGATTACTTCTTCCTCCCTGTCTGTGAAGGCTGATGGAAATCACCTGATGGGAGGTTTTTGCTGGAGTGTAAACATGAACTCAACACTCAGGCTGGGAGGTACTCAACTCTGCCCACTTTTAAATATATAGTGAGCAAAGTCACTCTTTAACTAAACACTAAAACAAAACATTCTAATTAGGAGAAAAGTTTTGATCTTTATCCAGGAATGGAGCCAATTCTGAATTCATAAAGTTATATCTTAAGCTAAACATCTTAAAAGCCCCAAAAGACAAGAGCTGAACTACATTTTATGGAATCCAGCCTGGGTTTAACTAGAATTACGGAGAAAAGAAGGTCACTTACGCTCCGTCTGCTCTTCTCCAACTGCTACCTGCTGCTGAAGCCCTTTAAAAGCTATAAAACAAATATTTCCAAGCCGGTCCTCATATTTAACTTTCTCACACACTCGTTTCTCCTCTCATCTGCTGTGCTCTCTGTGTTATAGTGAAAGTGCAGCGAGCGGGAGGCCCCACCCAACACCATGCTGATCAGATTAGAGGGCAGCGTGTTGCCATAACCCTAGACCTTTGCTCTTCCTCTCCTCTCATTTCCTCCATCCAGCCTAACCAAGCACCGCCTCCTCCTCCTCGCTTTTCATCTAACCTCTTTTTCTCCACCCAACATCTACGACACTCTGATCATATATTTTAAAAGAGCAAGCGGGAAAAAGAGAAAGAGTAAAGATGACAGGAGACGGAGCCGCTCTCCTCCTCCCTCACCCAGATTTGTGTCGGGTCCTCATGGCGGCGTTTGGATCCCTCTTCCCTCCCTGGTCAAACATCGGATCGACAAATTTAAAGACGTGCGCTGAGCCGAACTGGAGGGTGCATCCAGAGCGCAGGACCGTGGTCTCTGTGACCCGCTGCCCGTCCACAAAGGTGTCGGCGTCGGGGCCGTGCGGCGTCACGGTCACCATGCCTTCGCTGTGCATCAGGTTGCAGTGGTGGGGCAGGATTCCCGGGCCGAGGAGCTGCAGGCAAACAGAAAGAACAGAAGCACTAAACTCACTTTGCATCAGCTGGAAAAATCAGCCTGAAGCTCTGAAGTAATTCAATCAGATGGACCAGTTGAGCAGAACCACCTGAAGAAGAAACCAGTCGTAGGGCCGTTTCATATCATATAGTTACTTTTTTGGTTTTTATTTTTCTATTAACTTTTTCTTTAGACATTTTCTAATAAATTTTCATCTAAAAAAAAAAAAAAAAACAATAGTTTGCCTTGAGCATTTCTTTTTTTAAATATCAAAGCAAAAATTATGCACAACAACTGATATCTTAATAAAATGCATTTTTTTTAAAAACCCACCAAGATAATGGAGGGCTGGAGGTTATCGTTCATTAAAATGTTTAAAGTTGATATTTGAAAACATCCTCCTAACTTTATATTTAGTATGAATCTACTGTATGAATAAAGACTGCCAGCAGAATATCCATCTGTATTGGTGCTGGTTAGAGGGTGCAAAAAGCAACTTTTTAACTGAAAAAAAAAGGTCTGAGAATTTTTGGGGAAATAAAACCTAAACAAAATATGATAAAGTAGAAAAGCGTACATTAAAGGCAGAGATTAGGGGTGTAAATAATAATCGTTTTGTATCGATGCATCGATCCAACAGCCGACGATCTGATGCATCGATACGTCCGCAAGAGAATCGATTCATGTTTTTTTTTTCCTCCGGTCTATTTTTATCCATTTGCTCCTGGGCGTAAGTCTCCCTCCCGTGCTGCGGTGGCGCTAAACCTATTTAGCCCTCCTACCTCGCTTCCTGGTTATACTCTTACAGCAGTGTGTTGCAGTGAGCTCGACACAGACACTTTTAAATTATGCTCAATATTGAAGCGTGGTCTGAGCTACACGCTGTGGGTCTAGATACGGCCGAGGCGGCGAGGAAGTGGGGGCGAGTTTAGTCCGACGATGGAGGGACAAGAGACCGTTAGCGTGGCTATCGAGCAAGTTTTATCGGAATTACAGAGTATTTCTTCACTGAAAGAAGAGCGAAACACTGCTCTGGAGGCTTTTCTCAGAGGAAAAGATGTTTTTACTCTTCTCCTGACTGGTTTTGGCAAGAGTAGCCTGGCTTGTGGTTGTGTTTTGGTCGTCGCTCTGTTAGTACGTCATATGCTTCGTTGATCTGATTGGTTTATTTGGCCCGTCTATCACCAACATAGGCCAATCAGCTAACCAGTATTTTCGCCCCTTCCCAAAATTACTTCAACGGAAGGTTTCCAGATGGATATGCGGAGCAAATCCATCTGGCTGAGTAAGGTTACAAGAAAACAGCGCCTCAGCCAATTCTTAGGCTCTAGTGCCCTTAATTGTTTATTTTATTTATCATTTTTTTTGAAAGTATGTAGACAGGAAAGCAGGTTGCAAGAATGGGGGGAGACATTCAACAAAGGTCAGCATGATCGGAACTTAAACCTGAGTCAGCCGGTATATGGGTCATACAGTCTACCTCCACACCATCGCAGCATCCCAACCCCAGCCAAATTAAGGTAAATCTACAGCAGGATGATAGTTAACATCTTTAAAAAATAAAGAACCAAGTCTTCAAGCACAGTGGGGCAGATGGTAAAGGACGTAAAGATCTCTTAAGTTTACGGGTAGTGAAAACAGCACGCTGCGTCTTGAGTCACCATAAAAAAAAAAAATCATGAGACGAAACAAAAACAAGCACGCAGGAATTCAAAAAACATTTTGGTTTTTGCCACAAACCTGAATGTCTAGAGTCTGAAAATACTTCTAGGACTGTAATCGCAAAACATCCATTTACTTTATAGATGCTGTCTGGTGTGAAACATGCAGGAAAGCCCTTCTGATACAGCTATGTTACTAAGTTGGGTGTAGTTGATCTGGGTAAATAAAGTATTTCTAAACACGCCTCTCGTTACACGCCTGTTACACATTCCCACTCTTTAGGTGTATCTGAATGAGAATGATAAATAAAAGAATCTTTAAAATGATTCTACTGATAAATAAACTTCTTTAACTTCAACTAAAACAAAGCTTATAAACAGCTGGAGTTCTGGTGGTTCACCTGGATGGCTCCGTCTTCTGTGCAGTCCGAACCGACCTCTGTGATGCTGTGCTGAAGCCGGTACAGCTTCGGTTTGTCTCTGGAGTCGGAGCCGTCTGGAGGCACAGAAAACCTCAGTTTAAGCACAAATCAAGACGCGGCTACATTCATTTATTTCACTATTTCCAGAATAAACAGTCAATCAGAAGTGGTGTGTGCAGAAGTAATTCTGACTGAAGTGATGCAGCAAGTGAGCAGAAAAGAAAAGCTAATGATTAATAGTAAGCAAGTTTTAGTAAAAGCAAAGCATCACATTAGTTCAAACTGTCTGCTGTGGAGGAATGAGGAGGACAAAAAACCTTTGGAGACAACTATTCAAAGATAGATTAGGTTCGTCCTTTCTGGAGGTTCTAGTCCATTATGGTTTGTAATAGAGATTGACCAATGCACGTTCTTTAATGGTGAAGCAGGTACAGATTATGTTGTTATTAGTGTAAACAGGGTTGCAGCCTGTGGCTCTTTGTACAGTAACTTCTACAATGCTATTTATAGTGACCTATACTGATAAACCGGTGAAGAAATAAGTAAAAATGTCATAAATCAAGTGTTTATCCTTAATTTGAGCAGGTAAATTAAATAGTTTGCCGATGGAATGAGTATTATTATTCTTAAAATAAGATACTTAGATAATATGCACAATAAGACAATGCAATTGTGTTTTCTTATTTTAAAGGAAAATTGTCTTGTTCCTTTGGCAAAGTTGTGGTTCTGAACAAATTTTACTCGGTTGGACTCGGGGCAAAATGGCTTTTTGGACTTTGGACCACTGGTGTAACTGATCCACAATATGTGCTGCCGATTTTTGGGGGCTAATTTGTGGAGAAGATGCCTTCCATTATCTATTTACATTAGGGGTGGAACAGTTCACAAAATCCACGGTTCGGTGTATGGCTTCGTGGTCACGGTTTTCGGTTCGGTATATGTTGATTGTTAACCTGACATGTTGGTCATGTTGCTGTTAGCATAAACAAAACATGTTGCACAATTCTTGCACACTGTTGCACTTTTATCCACAACTTTCTTTCCGCTGTCATCGTAGGTCACTCTAAATGCAAAGTGGTCCCATACAGCAGACCTATAAAGTGCTGCTGGCGCGTCTTCCAACTCCTGTTCTTTCCCACTCGCCATTCCCACACAATTCTCCACAACAACTGATTTTTTCCCTGCTATACCCGGCTACGCTGCTTCGCTTCTTCTTCTTCTTGTTTACTACTGGTGGTTGGCTTTGGTCGCAGTACCGCCACCTTCTGCTCTGGAGTGTAAACGCTTCACCTATGAGAAAAAGGAGCAGCGCATGAACCGAACGCAACACACGCGAACCGAACCGAGACAGTCGAACCGAACGGTTCGGACGGTTTTCATATACCGTACCATCCCTAGTTTACATGATAAAAGGGAAAAATATATGATACACGTCTATAAAACACCAAGTCAAATAAAATGATAATAATGAACAGGAGGCAGCAATGTTCCACGCACTTAATTTGCTAAAACATTGCTGCTGAATGCACTAATGCAGGATTCTCCAACGTTTTTTCAGGCCAAGACCCCCAAACTGATGGCAAGATGGAGTGGGGACCCCCTAATGATATATTATGTATGAAATTGTGTTATATCAAACTGGTCCTATAATCACTATTATAAATGGAGTAATGTAACGTAATTTCGTCCTGGGATTATTAAAATGTATTTCTGATTCTGATTCCTGGTTGATGGGACAGGTGTTGTGAATGAAACGGCGCCCAGCTTGAAAGAGCTCCTGTGTGTCGCTGAATGTCTGCATTGATGACTGAAAGATATCTTCTGCCTCCATTTATCTGTTTACTACAGTGTGTTGAATTCATTTTAATGTGGATTTAGACATTTTAATTAGTGGAAAAAAATTGTGGGGGGAAATATAACTCAACCAAAACTTTCGCCACCCCCTTGCAGTACCTCCGTGGACCGCCTAGGGGTGGCAGACCCCCTGTTGAAGACCTAAGCACTAATGAATCCAACATCTGCATGCGATGCTGATTTTAAAAAAAGCTCTAATTTTGGCCAAAAATATTGTTCAGCGATGTATCAGTCTATTTTTAGTCTGTAAGGGATCATCCTCAACAACAACTCAGACTGCTACAATATAAATGTAATAAAAGTTGAATTAATACTGTAAAAGTGTCATATTTATGTAGCTGTAATCAAACTCCTAGATAAATAGCATCGTTACCCCTCATCTGTAACAAAGTATGAATATCTGACTAAAACGTTACATCAAACATCTGCCATTTCCAAGCCAACATGTTTGAGCTGAAAAGGCTTCAGAGCAGAACCAACCCCTCTGCTGGAAGAACAGGAGGAGGTGCGGTGCAGTTTTTACCTTCTTGGTGCCGATAGGCGTAGTAGGCATAGTGATTCCCTCGGCCTACAGACGGCAGGCAGGCGGGCAGGCAGGTAAGGAGCAGACGGACACATGCACAGACCCCACGCACGCGCACACACACACACAAACAGGCAACCAAAACATGCCATGAGAAGGTGGGAAAAAAAGAGACATAGCAGAAGGTAAAAATGCAGCAAGGAGGAAGAAATATGCAATAATAACCAACTAACCCCAAAACGCACACAGACCACAAATTTATCAGCACTACAGCAGTTTAAAATCCCACTACTCTATAAAACGGGAAATAAAGAATGAAATCCATTTGTATTGAGGGAAGAAAAAATCAGTTTTAAGTTGGATCCAAATCAAAACTGCCTTCATAGGACAAGAAGTGAAATATATTTTACATTAAATTCAAAAACATTCCAGGACTAACTAACTGTATGCAGCTATGTTTAGCAGCTATGCTTAGCAAGACGAAGCTAATCGTAATAAACGTACGATGGGATTAAAATTTGTCATGTAAAAACATGGCATTCGGAATATTCTGATTGGATTTGCAGGATAAAAAATTATAATCTTGCTAAGAAGTGGTTTATCTCGATTGACAACCTGATCCGTAAGCATGTAAACGCTGAATGAGGCAAACACGCCATGTACACGCCGCATCCATGTGATATACTAGATAAACGAGTAGCTAGCCAGAGCGTCGGAATATTCCAACACTTTTACTTTACACATTTTGTATTTGTTCAACCATTTATTCATATTACTCATGTCAATATAAGTAGTACAGTCCAGCTATTTGTTTTTGAGCCAGAATACATTTTAGTCTAATGTGGTATAGGAACTTAGTTAGCCAGAGATTTTTTGTACAAAGCTAACCCAATAAAAACCCCTGAACAAACTGAGCGACAGAAGTTGGTGACTCAGAATCAAAAATATGGTCAATATTCTAATTAATAACACTCAGTCGACATTTCCCAATCCATGGACATGTTTAGCGATATCAGGCTTTATTGGAGCGTAAAAGTATCCTGGCATAAACCAGATTAATACGTGTAGTTGAATTCAGTTCCTACATGGTATCAGTCTTGGAAGCCTCCTGTAGAACGTGTTTGCAAAAGTTGGGACATTCAGTACAATTCTTTCAAACTGATTGGGGGCCTCCTATGTCGAATTTTTAGCCAATCACAGCAGCAGTAGCGGCTGAAACGTTTCACATTCTTGATTTGTTTCACAGCTAGCAGAGTTAACCTATAAAGCAAACTCTAACGCAATCCCGACATGAGGAACCCGCAAACATCTTTGCATCCAAAAATCACATCCTGTACGTTTTTTTAAAAAAGAAATAGAGGTTATTCCAGCTGAAACTGACGCAGCCATGTTTATTTTGTTTCAGTTTTCCGCCTCTGGTTAACGCGTTGACGTCATGCACGTCGCTGTATATCATTGGTCCCAAACATTTCTGTATCGAGGCTGACTCATCGGTTGGCTACTGGTAAGATGTATTTACGTGAGTTTACGTAAGTATGAGAAATGAACTCTAATATTAGTCTCACTGAATAACTAACTGTTTTTAAACTTTTATTATTTCTTAATCTCCTTTTTTCTCATAATTCTGACCTAAAATATTAAGAAAATCTCATTCAGACTGACAGCACTCAACTCTGTTTATTAAACCCACTGTACCCACAACCGGTGACCAGTAAACCGCTCTGTTAATGTGACATAGATGCGTTAGTATGCTCCTGCATCAGGGCCTCGGGTCCCCCAAAAACATCCCAGCATAGTAGGGTGTTTCTGGGTCACCTTTGGGGTCAGGAGAGTTAATGATGCCAGGTGATTAAAAAAAAGCAGATGGAGAGAAAGGAGAGAGGAGGATCAGTAGCAAGAAACAAGCTGTTAGGGCTGCAAACTTGTGTTTATTCTCCAAAATGACTTGAAAGCATCTCTTCACGAGTTTCTTAAGGCTTTATTCCAAGATAAATACTTCAGGAAAAACACTTACCTTTCATATCCGTTGAAAAAAAACCTCAGACCTTACAGTTTGTACATTTACATCAATTTATATTTGTGAATATAAATATGAATCACTGGTAACTTTGCAGGGAGCAAGATGTAAATACGAGTGTTACAGTAAACCTACAGTAATGTAAATCTCTGAAATTAAATACAGCAATAAAGGCTCAGCCTTTTATTTTTCAGTTACAATTAAAACAGGCAGAGTACAACTTAAAACCTGAAAAAAAAACACTGACTTCTGAGTAATAAATCTACATATATTAGTAGCTATTTTGCTGCCACCTGTTGGCTGACGTGTGTCATAACACCACAAGAGTGGGGGGATTTTCTAAAAGTCCTACCTGGACTCAGCTCCACCAAATAAGGGAGTTTTTCAGGCGGCATTGAGCCGTCCTTTCCTCTGAGGCCCTTCTCGTCCTTCCTTCCTTTCCTGGCCTGGTAGTCCGGAGGTCTCTTCTTCAGCTGAAACACCAGCAGTCCTGAGGGACAAAGATTCACACCTTTTATAACAACGTGATGTGATAAAAACATGCAAAACATTTATTTTCCCTGAATACAAAACAATACGGTGTATTTTCTGGACTTTAAAGTTTCTCCACATCAGATGTAGAGGTGAGTAACAAAGCAGGTTTTCTCAAAAGGTAAGAACTGCCAATGAGTCCATGTTGCTCTTTGTAGATGAGCCACCTGCTGAAAGTCATCCCACAACATCTCAATTTAAATGCAACAAAACTTTAACTAAGCCACTACTAAACCTTTTAGGAGGTGAACATGTTGATACATTAGGGATAGAGAAGGACGCACACAATCAAGCTCTGCTAACTCCGGTGCTCCAGTGTTCTAGTTCATTTAGAGATGGCCAAACATCCCCGACTTTTTGATATGTTGCTGAATTTTTTTTAAATCAGGGCATGAGGCCGAAAAAAAAAAAAAAACTTTGGTCTAATTATTTTCGACAGGCAAGTAGTCTTGCTGTGACTTCTTAATTTTACACTTTTAACGCCATTTCTTTTTTTACAGAAAAGAATCACAAAGCTGAGTCATGATTACAAAGGCTGGGTTGAGATTTGAGCTCTTAAAGGTATAGAGGACCATCTTTTATTTCCGAGTTGATCATCTAAATAAGTGGTCCTCCTAATTGTCAATCATTCGGGTGATACGTTTACCTAAGGCTGTCCTATGTGCTCGCCCCGTTAGCTATATTTTTCTGGGCATGCGCTCTTTCAGCCGTTTATCTGTGGTGAGCTACGGTTTTAGACAGTCATTCTCTTATGACCCTTGGCAATTTTCAAAGAACCACAGTGAGAAAGGTGAGCTTCAATAAGTGTCTATGAAGCGTACGAGAAAAAAAGAAAGGCCTCAGAAGAGGCAGATATATCCCAGAATGCTTTGTGTAGAGAGCTCTCCTCACAAAGCGGCCTGCTGTCGCCATAGGCTGCAGCTACCAAACAATGGCAACTAATAAAGAAGGTGAAGGCTCCGCGCTGTGAAGGACGAGTTAAATGACCGACGGGAAGCAAAAAGCAGCGATCATCTGTCCGAATGGCCAGTTAACTGAGTTTGCTATAAAGTCCACTATATAGTCCCGCTATATATTTTGATTGATGGATTTAGGAGTTAGGGCGGACGTTTGGGCATAAAAGCTTGCATGAGTGATGCTTTAAACAGAGCGTGGATGAGGAGAAATGGGCTCGTGCACGCTCTTGCAAATGCTTGATAGGCTTTTCCTCTCTAGAGCAGGTACAGGGTAGCCTAGTAAACTAGCCCCACCCGCCAGCGGCCAAAATCATTTTTGCCTGCGAGTGGTCTAGCCTCGATCAATGCCCCAGGCCCTGGAACTGGCGGGCCAATCACAACGCAGAGATGAGTTTTGAATTTCTGGATGCAAAGCAGGCGGGGTTTTGAGGGCGTGACGACAAAGCAACAACTATTGAACAGTTGTTGTTTGACTCAGCTTTGGAATCAGTTTTTGGAAGGATTAGACTTGGGGTTTTTGTTGAAACGTGAGCAGGAAGAGGCTCTACGCTCATTCATTTTTAAGAAGGACGTAGAAGACCTTTGTATAAATTGTAGACAATAACATTTGCACTAAATGTTTATTTGAAAAAGGAACTCCTCCATTGTTTGTGGGAATGTCCTAAAGTCCAGAAGTTTTGGAAGGATGTTACTAAGGGTCTATCTGAATTGCTTAAAGTAAAAGTCCCAGTAGAGGTTAAATTCTGTGTTCTAGGAATATATACAATAGAATTTAAACAATCACAGAGGATAACTACATTGATAGACTACGGACTTCTTCAAGCCAGATCTGTTGCACTATGCTGGAGGAGCATGGAAGGCCCCTCCATGGGATTCTGGAGGAAAGAGGTTGCAAGCTCACTTGGACTGGAAAAACTATCATACATTGCCAGGGGCAAACAAAGGGACTTCGAGAATCTATGGGAGCCAAATATGAGGACTGTAGGGACTGAAAGTGGAACCTATTGATGGGAGTTTTGAATGGATGTCTTGACTACAGTTTTTTATTCATATAATGCTCTCTTTTTTTTTCTTTTTCTTTTAATGTCTCTGCCCTAATCTAAAGGGCATTAGTATATTTTTGGAACTAGACAAATGCAGGTTTAAATGGTGAATGCATGAGTGAATGTGTGTATAAGTACATGTTCCAAGGTTAAGTTTGGAATTTTTGTTGTATTAAAAAAAGAGAAAATTCAATCAAATATATTAGAGACAATAATATACAGTTAATGTGTCAAAATTTAGAGTAAGAAAAACTTTTTGAAATGTTTATACAGTTTTCTAACAGTGAATGAGCAGCAGCTTAGAGGTGAAAATGAACATTTCCATTTATAAAGTACAGCAGAGATCAAAATGTAAACAGTGTAGGAAAAACATGGACACCAAATTGTTTACAGGTGGGAAAAATTCTAGTAGGAAGGAATAAAATGGGATCGTGTGGCTAAAGTTCTTTGACATGATGAAAAACTGTAATAACACTTCTATACCAGAGGGAGGCAGTATCAGTCAATAAAAGGCCTTGTAAGTTGAGTTTTTTAGACTCCCAGCAGGAGGAGAATCCAGTTTTTACCTCTGTCTGCAGGCCAGTCTCTGAAGATCTGCTGGGGACACTCCGAATCATCCAGGATCACCTCTTTGCCCGTTTTTTCCTCTTGCTGCAGAGATAAAGAAAAATACGAAATCAACTTTTGAAAGAAAAAAATAAAAATAATCCAAAAGAAATGACATATACTTCATATGAAACCCTGATTTTTCAGGGAGTCTAAATGATATCGAACTAAAGTTAAACATTTTAAGGAATGTATGGAGCCGACTTTAGCTACAGGCTCCCTTCTCCTCTGCACTCCTCACAGTTCGCACCTACACATTACTACAGCTTCTATCCAACTAACCACCACATCCGTGCTTGTTTAGTCTGCTGCTTTGCTCTCTAAAACTGCATCTATGAGTATCTGCAGCTGGGAGGTTAAGCATGCATGTTTTTGGTCTCTGCAGGACCCCTTGCAGCAAAGTCTGTGTCACAAAACACACAAAGAGTGCCAACAGCCCTCAGCGAGGAAGGAACTGGGTTTGGGTGCACAGTAGCATTCTAGGTCAGGCATCCAAATATTTGAATCATGTGGGAAATGTTTGGTGGTAAAGTTATGCTGCTGGAGCAGCTAAAGCTAACTAAAATCGTCAGAAGGTGTAAAAGTTGTGTTTACAGCTAGAGTAGGATGAAGCGTTTTTACCCGGGCGATGCAGTAATCCCTGGCGTTCTCCTTCTCCATCCCGTACTTCTCCAGAGCTGCAACCACGGCGGAGTCCGCTGTGTCTCTGGTGGACAGCAGGATGGTCTTGTAGGGGATGTTGGGTTTCAGACTGTCGGCGTAAATCTTGATAGTCCCCCCTGCAAACAGCAGAGAATTTACTTTACTACTGTATTATCCAGATAAACATCATAGCTGCCTATGTTTAAGAAAAAGAAGGAGTCGGCTGCTGAATGCAGCAGTCCTTTTAAATGAAAAATAAAAGTAATTTCCCAAAGACCATTTTAAGAATAAATTATTAAAACTTTGTTTTACAACTCAGGAGGTTTTTGGAGCATCAAAGCATCTAAAAATGTATTTTGTCACAGAATTTCTAATGTAAGGACCAGGTAATCCTAAAGCTCTTATCTTATCCGTTTCTCGGTAACCCGATGTTGACGCTTTGCGTTTCGCGCTTCGCATGTGTGACTCCACTGCCTTAATTCCCATCGTTCCAAGCTTGAATGACTTCTTGCACAAAATCCACTGAGCCTCATGTACACTCACCGGCCACTTTATTAGGTACCCCATGCTAGTAACGGGTTGGACCCCCTTTTGCCTTCAGAACTGCCTCAATTCTTCGTGGCATAGATTCAACAAGGTGTTGGAAGCATCCCTCAGGGAGTTTGGTCCGTATTGACATGATGGCATCACACAGTTGCCGCAGATTTGTCGGCTGCACATCCATGATGCGAATCTCCCGTTCCACCACATCCCAAAGATACTCTATTGGATTGAGATCTGGTGACTGTGGAGGCCATTTGAGTACAGTGAACTCATTGTCATGTTCAAGAAACCAGTCTGAGATGATTCCAGCTTTATGACATGGCGCATTATCCTGCTGAAAGTAGCCATCAGAAGTTGGGTACATTGTGGTCATAAAGGGATGGACATGGTCAGCAACAATACTCAGGTAGGCTGTGGCGTTGCAACAATGCTCAATTGGTACCAAGGGACCCAAAGAGTGCCAAGAAAATATTCCCCACACCATGACACCACCACCACCAGCCTGAACCGTTGATACAAGGCAGGATGGATCCATGCTTTCATGTTGTAGACGCCAAATTCTGACCCTACCATCCGAATGTCGCAGCAGAAATCGAGACTCATCAGACCAGGCAACGTTTTTCCAATCTTCTATTGTCCAATTTCGATGAGCTTGTGCGAATTGTTGCCTCAGTTTCCTGTTCTTAGCTGAAAGGAGTGGCACCCGGTGTGGTCTTCTGCTGCTGTAGCCCATCTGCCTCAAAGTTCGACGTACTGTGCGTTCAGAGATGCTCTTCTGCCCACCTTGGTTGTAACGGGTGGTTATTTGAGTCACTGTTGCCCTTCTATCAGCCCAAACCAGTCTGGCCATTCTCCTCTGACCTCTGGCGTCAACAAGGCATTTCCACCCACAGAACTGCCGCTCACTGGATGTTTTTTCTTTTTTGGACCATTCTCTGTAAACCCTAGAGATGGTTGTGCGTGAAAATCCCAGTAGATCAGCAGTTTCTGAAATACTCAGACCAGCCCTTCTGGCACCAACAATCATGCCACGTTCAAAGTCACTCAAATCACCTTTCTTCCCCATACTGATGCTCGGTTTGAACTGCAGGAGATTGTCTTGACCATGTCTACATGCCTAAATGCACTGAGCTGCCGCCATGTGATTGGCTGCTTAGAAATTAAGTGTTAACGAGCAGTTGGACAGGTGTACCTAATAAAGTGGCCGGCGAGTGTATGTTCCCTGGTTTTAGCCATGGAGAAAACTCTTGGCTGGATAGACAATTTTGGTCACATTTACACTTGCTCATATTTTCCAGACAAAAAGTTAATGACGCATCTCCCAAATGTCCCGGCCGCAACAACGCTTTTATTGGTTCCGCTATCGGGACGGAACCAATAATGGCGAGCCATTTCTTTTTCTTTTTTTTTGGATTAAAAAACAATTTTAACTTTTTATTTAGATTACAAAAATAAATCGTAATAAAAATGATCCTATTTATGATGTTTTAAAAATTAAGACCTACGAAAGACTGATTTAAGACATTTTAATACCAATTAAGGCCTTAGTTTTATTTTGAAGAATTCAATGCCTTTTAAGACTTTTTAAGGACCCGCGGCAACCCTGAATATTAAACTTCCGTACCGTGTTTATTCTGCGTGGCAATGCGCGAACCGTGACCCCCGTACCGTGACTGTTCGGTACGAATACAATGCCAGCCCTAATGTTCAAGATAAGTCTTCCAATTTTCCTCGCCTATATATCTAAGAGACATATAAGGTTGAGCTAAAGATAATATGTGATAAACAAGAATATCTTCTTGAATCATGAGTTCAGCAGAGAAGCATCTGAGCCGTTAGGCTACAGCGCATTAATCTGATAGAATAATCACAAAAGCAACTAGGCAGGAGGATTTTTAGAAATGTATAAAATAACTGTTTGTGATTCCCGTCTCCCCAGCAGCTGTCCGCACTGAAGACAGCGGTCAGAGCTGTTTTTAGAGCCTCCTCACTCGTCCATCTGTCTGTCTGGCAGAGCCATTAGGTAATGCCTGAGTCACAAACCCATCCAGTCAGCATGTTTGTGTCGTTCAGTCAACATGTCTTTCAATGTGTGTAAACACGGCGGCGTGAGACTTTCTAATAAGCATACGGCACTCCTGGGGTTCGGTTACAACACGTCAAGAGATCAATGCCAACTATGAAAAACAAACAGTGCCTTACTATAAACTAGAAACTGTAGATTAGAGAGCAGGGATAAACAGAACTGAGTCGATGGGTTTTATGAGAATAAACTGCCGAAGAAAACCTCAATCATCGGTGCACGGTTTGGATTTACACTTTTAAGCATTCAAAGACAGCAGCAGCAGTGACCGGAGATGTTAGGGTCAGTCTGTTAGTTAACTCACTTGGAGTTACACAAAAATTTATTCTGGAGAATTGTGGTTTTGGATAACTTTGACAATTTAAGAACCTGCTTTCTGGAAAGACGCCTTTGTTTCTGACTTAATTTATCACCTTCCATATGACTGTCGTTCAAGTTTTTACCGTAGATTCTCATCTGAAGGACGATTCTCCTTTGCTGGCTTGTTTTAAATGTTCACATCATTTGTTGACATAAGAGGGTGCTATAAACTACAAACGATGGTAGCACCAGCAGAAATTCTCCCAGAACCATCAATAGTCTGCAGCATATTGCTTTTATTAAACTCAAATCCATCAAGTTATTTTTCAATCTGTGAGCTCAGTTTTAGTTTCCTTCTTTATTTAATGCAACAGTTAAAATCTCCACTATTAAGATCTATAAAGGCAAAGTTATAAATCTGTTGAAAAGGATAGACTTTAGAATTTGATTCATTATTAGACGCAATCTTGTAATCCCTTACATTCCTTCCAAATGGGTTTTTTAACTGCTTTCTCTATAAAAGAGCTTGTAGCACATTTTTCCTTTAAATGACTATTCAAGCAAAGCTTACAGAAATTTATTTTCATGCTTTAAAATCCTTAAAAGAAAGAAACAGTTGTACAAAATCTGAAGCCATTAAAGTAAAACGGAAATCATTGAAATACATTTTGATAATGGTCTGAAGGAATTTTAATCTGAGGCTGTGCTCAAACTAATCCAATATAGAGCACTAGACATTCAGACACTTAAAATCGCCTTAAGGAAGGAGTTAGGTGATTTTATTTGAGTATCTGAATATATAGTAGAAGAAAAAGTAGTGAATTCAAAATTCCCCATAATGCACCTTAAAAAGTAGTATCACTGGTCACTAGTCTAGCAGAAGGGTCATTCCATGAAAACTGTTAAGTTTGAATCCATAACATTCAAAGAGGAATAGGAAGCATAATAAAACTGTCAGTAATACTTTAATTGTCTAAAGCCATTGATTCAAGTTTAGTTGGTAGCATGAGGTCAAATAAAATTTAATAATAAATATATATACTTATGTTAAACTGCAATCATTTTCTCATGTCCGCTATGACCATTTTTCTCATTCGTGTAATGTAAAACTTAAGAAATATGAAATAAATCTAAAAAAATTTTTGTTATGTTTAGAAATACTTTCCTCTTAAGAGGAAATGTGTTAATTATATTAAAATGTCATATTTTTTTATTAAAATAGATTTTTCTATGTCCATCAATTTCATATTCCACCCCGTCACACCAATGTTATTTTGCGCCAAAATGCAATACATTTCCTAGAAGTGACATCACTAACATGAAGTGACATCATTCAAGAGTTTGAAGAAGAGAAGTCCAAACAATGGTGAGTTCTGGTTTTTCTTTAAGAACATTTTTGGTAAATTTTTCCTTCTAAGTCCTTTCTGTTAACCATTGCATATCCACCCCGTCACACACAAAAAGTGGGGAAAACAATTTGTTAATCAAATTTAGAAATTATATTTGTATTAATCATTCATTTTTCATTGTGCTTCAATGCTAACGGCACCATCAAGTTTTAACATATCCAGAAATTGAGCCATATTGCTTTAGATTTTTCACCCCGTCACACTAAAGCCTGTGGAATCAGTGTGATAGGTGGCAACGTTCTTTATATTGAATTAATGCTGTAAATCACATAAAAACATAAAATAAAAAAAAACACTTTGAACACACTATTTTTTTTATTTTTTAAGACACTTTCTGAAGTGAATAACATTTTGTTTGTCTTACTTTTATCTAAAATTACCCTTTAATTTGTTAACCTTTGTCCTCTGACTGGGTGGAAAAGGAAACTCTGTTCCCTGGATATAATGTGCTAAAATATTCGCAGAAAATGGTGTCTGAGCTTGAAAAATATGTTTTATTGCAAGTGTTACATTAACCTGACTCCGCCAGATGGATTTGCTCCGCATTTCCATATCTGGAAACCTTCAGTTGAAGTAATTTTGGGAAGGGGCGAAAACACTGGTTAGCTGATTGGCCTATGTTGGTGATAGACGGGCCAAATAAACCAATCAGATCAACGAAGCATATGACGTACTAACAGAGCGACGACGAAAACACAAACACAAGCCAGGCTACTCTTGCCAAAACCAGTCTGGAGAAGAGCAAAAACATCTTTTCCTCTGAGAAAAGCCTCCAGAGCAGTGTTTTGCTCTTCTTTCAGTGAAGAAATGCTCTGTAATTCCGATAAAACTTGCTCGATAGCCACGCTAACGCTAGTTTCATCGGCTGAAGCCGCCATGTTCTTCAGACTGACCTGCCGCGCTTCTCGTTGCGTCACACCTCAACCCGCCTCAAAGCCAAAGCTGATTGGACGTTCGTTTGGTGAACGGCTCCAAATTTTCTTTAACGGAGAGTCTCCAGACTGATCTGTGAGTGAAACCTTGAAAGCTCGCGAGATCAGGATGGTCTCACGAGGCTAGTGTTACATGTTCTACAGGCTATGAAACTGAAAAAAAGAAAAAAGAAAAAAAAGGTTATGATCAAAAACCTCTAAATTCAGGTCCAATCTTTACACTTTTCATGGAATGACTCAGAAACCCAGAATGCTTTGCGAGACATCTCATGGGATTTGTTTTGGGTGCGAGGGAGAACAATGATGGCGCAGGTTTAGTGCCGGGAGCCGGAGTCATGTGACCTACATGGAGTGAACAGTAGTGGTCATCTGTCCGAACGCTCAGTTACCCACTATAAAGTCCACTATATAATCACCGCTCTATATAGTGACTGAGAGGTTAGGCGGACAATCGGACACAGCCTGAGACTCCTCAAATGGTTTACAGCCGTAACTAATTTAAAACATATTGCAGGCTGTGGAGCTAAACTTACAGGTACAAATGTGGAAAACCATTTTAAATTCTTCTTTAAACTCCATCAGCAATGCTTAATAATAAGGCAGACTCCTGGCAGCACACAGTTAAAATAGTTACTATAGTGTTTAAGCTGTGGAAAGATGATTTTCTTAATGGAAGCATCATTAACTAGAGGTTAATGAGACTCTGATAAATCAGATTCAAATCATCCATAAAAGCAGGCAAGCTTTAAATGGTCAGGAAGAGATCGAATGCGGTTCCAAGAATCAATTTGGCATCTCAAATGAAACTTTTCTAAAAGCTAGTACTACAGATATAAGCAGTTATAGAGGCCGCGAACATTACGATAACAAATCTGGGTTTCCTAAACAATTTAATCTATAATAATCCTTTCTTTAAGGTAATTCATGAATATGAAAAAGTCTCTTAAGCAGATGAAGCCTCCTTTTTCCTCAGCTTCATGTGACCTGATCCAGAAGCTACGCTTATCCAGATATCCTCAGCTAACTACTCATTTCATTTTCCTTCATTCCAAGTTAAACGCTAAATTCATGAGAAACAACAACTTCAGTCATGGCTTACTGAAAATGATTCTGAGCTAAATAATCAGTGAGTCGTAACGAAACAGACAGGATACACGTAATCATCCAGATAGTGTTACAGCAAACTGCAGCATATAAAAATATTACCAGCCAGGAAAAACAAACACTGGGAATCTGGATCTTTAATGTCCATTTTCAAATGACTTAGATAAGTTTGGAGAACCAAAAAATGATTTAAATCCAAACAGTCCTTTGGAATTGGGGCCAGAAATTAATCTGGACATGCAACTCAAGAGAGACTTAGCACCTTGTTAAATTATAGAATCACTTTTAGCTCCAGGAACATAAAATCTCTGCATTTCTCCTATTTCTTTCCTAAGTAGCAATGTCCAACACCTAAATCTTAATGTCAGACGACACCTAAGCTGAGGTTCCTGGGCTTGTTTTCACTTTTACAGCCACTGATGTAAAGCATATAAAGACTATCCAACTACCAGTTTAGTTTACCGGAAGAGAGTCCAGTAACTGGTCATAATTAACAGAAGGAGATTTAAAGTACCCGACTCTGGCCTTCCATCGCTGCTCATGAACTCCTGCATCCGCTTCTCCAGTTTCTGCTGCCTCCTCCTCTTCATCACCACCTCTGGGTTGGAAATGGTTCTGGTGAAGCTGGTCTCTGGCATGTCTTTGTAAACCTCTGCTGCCAGACGATTGTTCTCCCTAAATCAGAATAAAAAAAAAAAAGGGACAAATGGAGGAAGAGAGGTCAGAGTTAAAGCGGTTATTCTCTCTTCTTCTCTAGCGAGTTCCCTGCTTTTGTTAGCTTCAGAAAAAGGGAAGGAAGGGAGGGAAGGGGTAGTGAAATAAATGAATGTAAAACGTGTTTGCGTTACCCGTCCTCGCGGCTTAGAATCTGCTCATCTCCATCGGGGATCCGAGCAAACTCTTTCTCCCTCTTCTTGTCCTTCTTCTTCTCCTTCTTGGACAGCGTCCTTTTGAAGTTCTGTATCACTCCATCTTTCTCCTTGTCTGGTCCGTTGCTCTGACTCTTCTAGAGCAGATGAAACAAAAGAGCAAATCAGTGCAAATACAGAGGACAGAGGATGGAGCTTGAATGGTTTGGGAGCTGACGCCAGTATTATGAAAACTGTTATTATTCCCATCTGCAGGTACGTTGTTTCTACCAGCTCCCTCAATGGTGATTTTGTAAGGAAAGCATGGCAACATAACCAATGAGAGAGCTGGTTACATCTGAGGAGGATTTGTAATTGGTTTAACTGGTTTTCAATTTGCTCAGCGACCAGTAGAGTCACAGAAAAGGTAAATGAAGAGGGTGAAGTAAAAAAAAAAAAATCCATATACAAAAGAGGAAATGAAATAAGCAATTAGCTTTTTAAATATGTGATTAGGAAAGGTCTGTATAATAAAGATTTATGAATCGTGATTGATGAGATTTGAAAACACCTTTACAACTTGCAGCATTTTACAATAGATCAAAGACTTAAACTTACAATTGAATTTAAAATGCAGAATTAGAAAACGCTTGAAGTAGGGCTGCAACTAACGATTATTTTAAAAATCGATGAATCGGCCGATTATTTTTTCGATTCATCGATGAATCGGATAAAAAATATTTTTTATACTAACCTCTTTATTCCAAAATAAACATTTTAGACAGAACAAACAAGCACACAAGTACAGGTTGCTCATTAACTGTACTGGTGCAATATGAAAAATAAATGTTTGTGTAAAAACTACGCAAACTTACATGAGAAATGTAGCTGTACATCCACAAAATATAGGCTACTTTGTTTCATAAAGCGCAAAAAGAGACAGGCATTTTTGTTTTTTAAAGCCCCTAAGGGGTTCAAACAATAGGCCCCCCCATTTCAACAAATTAGTTTTTTTAGACTAGAAGAGTTCTGCCTTTTAAGACAGGAAAGTATAGCAGTTAAAGTTGCTACTTGAGAAAATACTGAACCATAGAGATAAAAATAGCCCTGTGATTCAAATTATAAATTGCATTTGGAATAAAAATGAGAAAACTAGGGGTGCTAAAAAACACATCCTCCAAAGACAGATATTTACATGGGAATGTGGCATATAATTAATTGACATATTACTGATCTTGCTGGATTTTATTCTGCTTTACTTCCATAAATTGCAGGATCTTCTTTACTTTATCTTTGCCAGAAGATTTAAACTTTAAAAGCCTTGCCCTCATAATTTGCAAGTTAATTTATTTATAAAGTAAATATAAACGCTGCTTAAGCTAATTCAAATGAAATTAAAAGTAAAATAAGTAGCCAACCTTATCACTGTCTGTAACCTACTAACAAGGTAAGGAAAGCATCAGATGAGCTACCTGAGAAACTAACGTTACGTTTCCCCACTTTAAAACCAAACAAACATGGTCGCTCATCCTGCTGATCAGCTCTCTTCACTGCCATCGAAGGCTCCAACGTGTTTTCTTTTCAGGTGCTGCGTCATAACAGTGGTGCTTCCGCGCCATGTTAATTTGTTTTTACAAAAGTTGCATGTTACGACTTTTTTCGCTTTACAAAGCGCAGGCTATTTTAATTATTGTGATCAATTTGCGCCGTCAATCCCGGCGCATGCGCGCTTCATTTGCAGTCTGGACGCTGAGGGTAAACATCCTCTGACTGCAGCGCTGAGAGGGACTCCTGCAGGAGCGGAGTTGGGATGGGGGAGGTGCCCCACGGCAATGACGACGGCGGCGAATGACGCATTAATCGCGCGACACAACTAATCGATGATGAAATTCGTTGCCAACGCTTTTAAAAGTCGATTTTTATCGATTTTATCGATTCGTTGTTGCAGCCCTAGCTTGAAGTCTAATTGTATGATGCCCATATTTACAGTCATAGGGAAATGGGCGTTCCATCAGTTTCTCCCAAATTCTGTGGTGCCCGACTTTATACGAGTGAATACAGTGAATGTGATGGTTTATTAAGGGGGTGAGATTGTTGTGGCGGAAGGTTCACAAGCAAATTTGATTGTGGCCAGTTTGTCGGAAGCATCTTGCTAACCAGTTAGCAACTTGGTGCTATATAGAATATTTTTCTATATAGAGATTTTCTAAATTTTGGGACAATGTTGTCTGATAAAGAGTACATTTATATACATTTTTAAGCCAGAATGATTAGACATTTAAATCTGATTTAACTACAACTTTAACATGGTGTGCTCCTTCACCTGCGCTCACAGCGAACTGAACACATCCCTCCAGCTGGCAGACAGAGGAAGCAACCTTTACGGCCAGAGGTGGAGGATTCTCAAACATAAAAGGCGACCAAATGGTTTCTGACAGTCAAAACCAGTACAGCAGCTGCACCAGTACTAAGCCACTAGGGCTGATAAACGAATTGAATTAACCGCGAATAATGAACTATTGAAATCATCCAATATTTAGGTAATCTATTAACCGTTAACACGAGTATAGACTCTAAAACATGCCATTAGGTGAAAAATCAACCTGCTCAAAGCAGGAATATACCAAAAAAAGTTAAAGATATATAAAAATGTTGCATTCAAGATGAAAAATGTTTTATGCTGTCAATAACTTCTATCCAGTTTTAGCTTCACCTGGTTTAAATAATGTATAAAATCTCCTTTGATCTATGTATTTTAATTTAATTTTAATCGATGTATTTAGTTGCAGTCCAAGTAGCCGCCCCCTTGGCTGCAGGAGCCTCAGCAGCACCAGATATTCTGATTCTGATATTCTGCCTCTTCAGTTATCAACATAATAACAGAAGAAATTCTGAGTGGGCTAAATTAGCATGGATGCTAAAAGAGGAGATGTGTGGAGCAGAGAAGAATAAATAAGAATAATTTATAATGATTTCTTTTCAACAGTTTCAGTCAGAGAGCCGCTGACCTTGGGCAGGATGTCGTTCTCGTTCTTCAGGACAAACCGACCCTCTCTATCGTCTTTGTTCCAGTTCAACTGAACAACAAGAGGCTTCTCGTCCAGGTCCAACTGGCGCTCTTCTAAAACACAAACGGTAGTTTATCAAAGAGCCTGCTGCATCTGACTGGATTGGTTTCATAGATCTAAGGCGACAGGACTCACCACCGCTGACATGGACTTCATACAATGAGTATTTTGGCGACGACAGCATCCTCATATCGGGTCTGAACTTCTCCGCTAACGTCTCGATGACGTCCTGCGTCGTTGCTGTGCTGGAGACCCTGATGCACTTCGTGGCAAAGTTCCCGGCCACCCGGTCCTGGAAGTAGAACCGCATCACGCCATGGAACTCGAGGTCCTTTCCAGGAAAAACAGAAGGAGAACAGATTCAAATAACTGTGTATAAAAACCAAAAACTGCATTAAATAACCTAAAGGAAAACCATTGTGATTTAATGCAACAAACAATAATGCGAGTGTTGAGAAAATCAACCATGAAAAGAAACTATTTATGATGCTTATCTGTGCTGTAAGATCCTGGACAACGATTAATGTCTGTAAAACTAGAAACAAAACAAAGCATATTAACAGTCTGAAAAAGGATCCATAAAATTTTAAAGGGATCATAGAATGATTCTATAGGGTATTTGGTGCTGGTCCATTAGGTCTCTGAATACGATGTGTAACATTGGTTGGGCTGAAAATGGCATATTTGCTGTTTTATGAGCCCTTATGCAAGCCTGGTTAAAAGCCCTGGAATGAAACAACAGGTTTTCTTCCTTTTATGGTATGATTATTATTATTTAGATGAGCTGTGCTCTGATTGGTTGGTTTACAACAAGCAAAGCGGCTGAGCAAAGACGCATCATAGCAACAAGCACTCACTCACTGAAACATCAAATTATTGATACGGTAGGGTGACCAGACGTCCTCCCTTTCCCGGACATGTCCTACTTTTCATACCTAAAAAAAATGTCTGAGGGGAATTTCAAAATCAGAGAAGCTCGTCCGCGCCTTCGTCTCCTCCAGGCTGGATTACTGCAACGCTCTCCTCATCGGGATCTCTGGCAGGAGCCTTCAGAAGCTCCAGTATGTACAGAACAGTGCTGCCAGGGTCCTGATGAGGGTGAGGAAACACCAGGACATCACTCCCATCCTTCACACTTTGCACTGGCTCCCCATTCACGCCCGTACAAGATTCTTCTGCACACCCATCACTGTTTGCACGGTGCGGCCCCCATCTATCTCACCGAATTGCGACAGTGCCGTTGGATATAGGAGTTCGAAGGGTTGACGGTTCAAGCCCCGACTCCGACTTTCAGTGTCGTTGTGTCCTTGGGCAAGACACTTCACATGCATTGTCTACTGATGGTGGTCAGGGGGCCCGGTGGCGCCAGTGTACGGCAGCCCCGCTTCTGTCAGCGAGCCCCAGGGCCGCTGTGGCTACAATGTAGCTTGCCACCATCAGTGTGTGAGTGTGTGGGTGAATGAATGTAGTGTAAAGCACTTTGGTCAAGTCTCCTGTCTTGAATAAAGGCGCTATATAAGTACATGCCATTTACACCACACACCTCTTCCCGGACCCGGTCAGGCCAACGGCACCGTCTGGGCTCACCCAGGACACGGCTAAAAACAATGGGTGACAGGGCCTTTGAAGCCGCAGCTCCTTGTCAGGGCCCCACAGACGGTGGACTGTTTTAAAGCTGAAGTCTTTTTAAGTTTTTAAAAATCACTTTTTTGTCATATTGGCTAAAACTGTCCCTATGCCCAGACAGCAGTACATGTGATATGTAACCTGTGAAAAAAACTGCTTCAATTGGTACCGCATACTGCCTGTATTTCAATCTGGAAAGAATAATTCGGGACGAGTCAAAACAACCAATCACAGCCAGAGGAGCGTCTGATGTCTGATGGAGTGTCTGTCTGTGGCCTGGTCTGTATGTCAAGAAAAGCACAGGCCAGAACCAACTAAGGCAACATCCCCGAATTGACGTCAAAATTCAGTGCTTCGTTTGGATTCACCCGTTTTATGGTGGAAGTTTAGAATTGTCCGATTTGCAGAGAAAGGAGGTGTCGATGGGGTTTGAACTTCTCTGTTCGTCCGTTTCACCCACTGAACTATCGTTACTCATCTATGACAATGGAAACTCAGTTTTGCATTCCATGAACCCTTTAACTTTGTAACCTTTAACCAATTTTCTGGGCTTTTATTTAATATATCAGGAGTCAAACTGATTCAGCTGTGCTGTAGAAGCGAAACCTCTAAAACCTGCACAACAGCGGCCCTCGAGGACAGAATTTGGGCCTGCCTGGTCTAGAACCACATTTTTCTACCATCACCGCTGAAAAGTTTTTAAGCAGCTGTCGCCTAAAGCTTTAATGTTTTACCAGGTAACAGCTTCTACTTCCAGGACTGCTTTTGTGTTTAGCTATGATCAGCTGAACCATCCCACAGCACTGTGGTTAGAGCCAAAGAGTTCATTTGTGGTCTCCTCTCCCCACCATGGACTATTAGTATAAACAAAGACAGCTTTGTAGGGTGGACCCAACACATACAGCGCAGCAGATCTCTGCATCACCTCCAAGCTGCTTCTTTGGTTAATCTTCTTATTGACAAGTCATCCATATATGATTTCAGATCATGATTGATTGAACAGAGCTCAGTGTGATGCTCCATGTCTAGAATGCTATTTTCTAACCTAAACCTGCTTAACAGTAGGGGTAAAACAGACGATCCAAATAATATAGTATGAGGTTTGTGGCTGTAATGTGAGAAAATGTAAGAAAGCTGAAAGTTTGTACGCCAATTAGAAACTCTGCCAACAACAACCAGCTCAAAAAAAAAAAAAAAAAGAACACGTAAAAAAAAAGAAAAAAAAAGCTTTAAAAAAGTTTAAATCTACTAATTTTGATTAGTTTTGATTGATTGAATTGGATCTCTCAGGTAGAAAAACAGCTGGCTCTGTGAGGATATGTACATTTTCCCCATAATTGGAACCAAATGACATCAATTTCCAGGAAAACCCCACTTCCTTCCTGACCTGTAAATCGAATCAATTAACTCCGCTTGAACTTTATTATCTAGGTTCCCCCACTTCGCGCTGCTTGTTTAAGGAAATCTCTCCTTTAGGCAAACAAACAGATACGAGCTCGAACACGGCTGTCCTCCAAACTCTCAGGGCGAGTGTTGAAATTTGCTTCCTACAACTATGGAATAGGACAGTGCAAAAAATAAACATCCAACCCTTTCCTGATATATGCCTGTAATACAGTGCTGCAGCAGCAGCAGCTGTAACTCTCAGTCCTGCAGGCTCACATGCACGCTGGAGGCTGAACACTAAAAACTGACCTCATGTTTCATCATATCTGACAACAGAAGGATCTCAGACCCACTGAGGAGATTCTCAGCATTCCTTTCTCCTTAGATATGTACAACTAAAAAGAGAAGTAACAAGAATCTGTAAAAACATGAAGAACTTTTTCTTTTCAACAATTATGTTGGGAGTTTTTAGCATTTCAAATACTCCCCCAAAAGCTTTAATTTAAGTTAAAGCAGGCTAGGCTGACCAAGCATGAAAAGAGGAAGTAACCTGCTACTAAATGACCCTGAGGCTTCCTTTATTAAAATGCATTGTTGTGATGTCAGGAAGGATTTTGTGAGTTCACAAAAGAATGCAGGAAACCAAGTAGACATCTCTAAGGACGCAGATTTCCTCCGTCAGGATTTGAATATTTAGAAGGAGCCTCGTCAGCATCTTGAAAGGGGGACGATTGATAACGACCATCTAAAGTGACAGCCTGAGCAGCCTGGAGAAGGGTGGGAGCTTCATAGACAGGATTGTTTGTATCAAAGGCTGTGAAAAGTTCAGGACTAAGAAAGTATGCAGAAAATGACAAAGAAGTAGAGAGAGATGCAGGAAAAGGAGTGATGTTTACATTTTATCTCCTGCTCACTTGTTTTTACAGCCTCCTGTCTGTTAGAGTCAGGCAGAGTTGAAACACTGAGCACAGTTTCGATAGACGGCACGAGTGGAGTCAGGAATGTGTATTTGTGTGTGTGTGTGTGTGTGTGTGTTGTGATTTACTGCTGGAATGTGGGTCATCGCGGGTTGCCGTCGTCAAGCTTGCGTAACCGTTAGTAACTGTTACTGTGGAGACACAACTCTTCTTGGTTTCACACAAAGCCAAGCTTAGAGTGAGCAGTGGATAATTAACCTCCAGGACCAGAATGGCCGAGTAAACATGGAGGTCAAGGTCAATGAAGGAGCAACTCTACTAGGACTGAAACAATTAACTGTAATTAATCGATTATTGAATAAATTGTTAATTTAGTAATCAATTAATCGTTAACTGCAGTGTAGAGACTCTAAAACATGTCTTTGGCTGAAAGGGCGATCCAACTTGAGCAGCAATGACACCAAAATTGTAAAAATAAAAATGAAAACATTTTGCATTTAGGATAAAAATATTTTTTGTCTGTTAATCTGCTCTATCCAGAACTTAAGGGGGAAAGTTTTAGTTTCACCTGGGTTAATTTCCAAAAAGTCTTCCTTAAGGGACCTTTTGCTATCAGATTATTAATCGAAAAAATAATCATTAGATTAATTGATTTGCAAAATAATCGTCAGTTGCAGCCCTAATCTCTATGCCATGCATCATTAAAACTCTTCAGGTTAGCCACTCAAGCCAATTTAAATTCTCTCAACCAGATCAACTCCAAAAAGGTTAAACTAATCCCATTCTATTATTATTAAGGCAATTTGCAGGACTAATTTGTCTCTTTTAAATCCCTGCAAACAAATGGTATCAACTAAGTGATGCATTTTATCAGAAAATCTTTTAATACACGCTTTTACAAATTAATTGTGATTAATAATCTGAAATATGTATCTACTAATTTCGATAATCGAATTCTTACCTAGAATAATGGTACAAAAGACTATTTGATAATAACTACTATTTTTCCATTAAAGGTTTATTTGTTTCATTCATATATATTACATGCATTTCTCTGAATATTTCTTTAATGTTTTGCCCTTTGCAAATTATTTTATGAATTATCTTACATAGCAAATGTAATTTATTATTGGAATATTAGTTTTAAAAAAAGTAAATCAAAAATAGAATCAATAGATTAATTGCTCAATAAAATAATCAATAGATGTAGCCCTAATCAGGTGCAACGTTGATCCATTTTCTTCCGCTCTTTATAAATTGTGGTTGCATCACTTTGTAGCCTTTTCCGTTTTCAGCAGCATGTAGTGGGTTTCGTCCCATTTGCCGTGAGGCTCTGTCCATCTTGCTAAAGATCACATTAGCATCTAAAACACAAGTTCATAACTGGGGCTGAAACGATTAACTGAATTAATCATGATTAATCGATTACTGAAATAATCCTCAACTAATTTAGTCATCAATTAGTCGTTAACTGGAGTCTAGAGACTTGAAAAGATTGTTTTAGCTGACAGAGCGACCCACTTAGAGAACTAACTATACAAACACTGTAAAAAAAAAATACAATATTTTGCATTTAAAATATTTTCTTATGCGTATTGCGCATTAACCCTTTTTTTCAAATTCCAAAACCACCGAAAATCTAAAAAGATTTTTCTATGAATTTGGATACGTTTTTTTTTCAGTTACCAGAATACATTTCAAAATGTGCCTTAGAAAAAGCTGATGGAATAGCACCTACTGTTAGGCGCTCCAGCTCTTCTACTCTGATCAATCCTCACAACAGTTTAAGTTTTACAACAGGATCACTAATTTATCCTTAGAGGTATATATCTGCACCAGAGCTTGTGAGCGGAGCGAGCGGTGGAGTGGTGGAGCGGAAGAAATATGGCGGAGCGCAGAGCGGTTTTCAATTCAAAGGCCGGAGCGACAATTTCGCTCCAACATTATTTAAATTCATGTTTGACTTAAACCTCAGCAAATGTCTATCCTGTAGTCTGTGTCTATAATCTGTTATAGTCTATGTTTTAACTTTACCACAAAATCGCCGAGACGATGATTGCATATTGTGTAATAAAAAAGTGGGGTAAAATATGATAAAAGCATAGAATAACTATACATAAAGTGATCATTGTTATAAGAGCCTGTTTTTGAAAATGGATTGCATACATGCATTATTCGCTATTATCCCATTTGTAATGGGATGCGAAGTGACCTTTTTTAATGTAGTCTAGTAAAATAAATAATTAAATAGGAAACGTGGGGCAACATGAATTTAACAGCCAGTTCAATAAGACAATACACATGTATCGTCACATCATTAAATCAAACGCCATGTGTCCCGGGGCCCTGGCATAATTACATGAAGGAAAAATGATAGAAAATTTCGCCGGAACGGCAGGAAAATTAAGGTGAGCGCGGAGCGGATTTTGAGTGGAGCATCCTGCCGCAACTTTGAGTGGCGGAGCGAATGAGCGAACATCCTCCTGAGCAGGGAGCGGGAATTGCGCGGTGCTCCATTCTCTGATCTGCACACAATATCGATACTGTGAGCTGGGAGGATTACAACACGTTTCATCCAGTAAAAAAATGTTTTGGAAGGTATTAAGGTGGTAAAATGGTTAGCATATTAAGAGACAAAAACTAAATAGGATCAGTTTGGGAATCATTATTTTCACGTTCATCCATAACCTGGATAAACTATCCCATGACTGCATCTTCCTGTCCTAGAGAGCCACAGTCATGCAACTTATTAATGCATTTCTGCACCAACGCACAAATCAAAAAAGCTAAATTACCTGTTTGGCATGTCAGCAGGTTTTTCCACCTGCTTCATTAACCTTTTATTCGGGTCATGCATGTTGGAGCAAACATTGCAGCGCAGTGGCACTAAAGGACTGGAGTTTTAGATCACTGAAATACTCACTGACACCTTTGGAAGGAGCATAAATCAAAATAATTTGTTTTATTCATTACAAATTGTAATCTTTTTTCCGCCATTCTCTGTTAGCATATCACATGCCCTCATTATAATCATAATAATCATTATTATTCAGACCTAGGGACTTTGACCATATCAACACAGTCAACAAAAAGTTGACTAAAGTTCAGTAGAATATTCCCATGTAGAACTCCTGCTACTGCCATAAAGCTACACGTTTACACTAAAGCATGCATGCGTTTGTGCAACAGTCCTCATTCCTGAGTAACAAAAGACAAGAGTAGTATCTCTTCATTACGAATGCACAGCTTAGTCTTTGACTTATGCTATTTTAAGCCCTTTCTCAGATGCAAAGCAAGGCAAGAGAAATGTTAAAAGTGAAGCAATTATTTTGAAAACATATCCCCCCATAAATGAATATAAGCTCCACATTACTGCTGAAAACTCTAGTTTAAGCCACAGTGCATTGCTGACTCTTTATCATTCTACTTGGATGTTAAATGGTAACAAGATAAACAATACATGGCGAGTTCATGGGCTTGCATAATCAGCCTTGGAATCCCGACCATCGGGGAACGTCTTTAAAACAAAAGCAGTGTTTACTTCACAAACATCATCTGTTACACCATGGCAATCATTTTTCAACATAAAACTGAATATCCAAACAGAAGATGTTTTTATCCTCCTGCTGTATCCAAGAACATTTTTTTCCACCACACATCTCCATCTCCAAAGTAGGCAAATTAACCAACTCAGTGTAAATACTGTAAGTCAGACTGTGCAGAGCACTGCAGGGCTTTGTGCTGCATCTTAATCCTTCTCCGCTGTGTAAAGCTGAGGCAAAGCGAAGACACGCACGCACAAAGAGAGATACTGAAGCCTAAACTTGGGAGCTTGTGAGAAAAAAAAAACTATTTACGATAAAGAGAGAAAGTAGGCCAACTCTGCAGATAGCCATTATCAGTCAGATTTAACCTCTCAGAGATGTGGTATGTGTGTGTGAGCCAGGAGTTACAAACAGAGGTGTTTGTGACAATCGCAGTCTGACTTCTGCTACCACAATGTGTAATGATTAACAGTCAGTCTTTCCCACAGCTAAAAAAGACTGACAATAAAGCAGCAAAGAAGGTTCAGCTCTGCCTATTCTGCCAGTCCAAGTAGAGCTGCAACTAAAAATTATTTTGCAAATCGATTAATCTTTCCATTATTTTTTCATTAATCAACTGATAATCGGATGGCAAAACGTTCCTTTAAGCAGTCATAGGATGATCATATAGGGTATTTGGTCCTTAAGGTCTCTGAATAGGCAGTGTAACATTGGTTGGGCTGAAAATGGCATATTTGCTGTTCTATGAGCCCTAATGCAAGCCTGGTTAAAAGCCCTAGAATGAAACGACAGGTTTTCTTCCTTTTATGGTATGATCATTAATATTTAGATGAGCTGTGCTCTGATTGGTTGGTTTATAACAGGCGAAGCTGCAGAGCAAAGACGCATCATAGCAACAGGCACTCACTCATTGAACAATCAAATGGTTGATATGGTAGGGTGACCAGACCTCCTCTTTTCTCTGACATGTCCTACTTTTCATGCCTAAAAATAATTTCTAAATCCTACAGGATTTTGGTCAACTACAGTGCAGCAGAACCGAGGCCTTTCCGGTCCCTAGCCTCGCTCCTCCTGCTGAGAACGGGCGGCTCATGACTCTCTGCTGAGGTCCGGTCCAGTCAGCGGCCCAGTAGTCGACACTTCATACCCGCCTCCCTGGGCCGTGACAAAAGTACAGGCCAGAACCAAATAAGGCACCATCCCTGAGTTTACGTCAACTCAGGGCTTCGTTTGGATTCACCAGTTTTATAGTCGAAGTTGAGAATTTTAAGATTTGCAGAGAAAGGAGGTGTCGATGGGGTTTGAACTTCTCTGTACGTCCATTTCACCCACTGAACTATCAATTTACAACGTAAACTCGGTTTTGCATTCTATGACCCCTTTAAAGAAAACTTTTTGTGAAATTAAACCAGGTGAAACTAAAACGATTCCATTATAGGAGTTCTGGATAGAGCATATTGACTAAGGGTGATGGTTGCGATACAATCCGTGTCACGATAATTGGTTCACGGTATGATAACACTATACTGCAATATCACCATATATTGCAATATTTTTCCTGCCATCAAAACTAAATGTATGGATAAAAAAAGCAACCTCTGTATATGTTCCCCAGATGAGCTTGATCGTTCAGTTATTTTGGTATCCATGTTGCTTGGGGTTTCAATAAGTCCACTATGAGTGCCGTAACTACAGACATGGAGCCGCACAGCTAAATGGCTCCACAGTATTATCTGTGGTACTTAGGTAGCCCATTTTCCCTCAGTTTGAGGTAAATATGTTTTGTTTAGAAAAAAAGTCGATACTAGGGACTGAAAGATCGATGTTATATCAGGCAGCCAAAAATCATGATATATTGCCAAAACGATTATTTTCCACACCCCTAATATTCACAGACGAAAAAGATTTTTAATCTTAAATGCAAAATGTTTATGTATTTCTTTTTTATAATTGTTGTATAATTGCTTCTCAAGGGTTGGTTGATCTGTCCCCTAAAGGTATATTTTACAGTCTCTTATTAGTGGACGATAATTTCAATAATTGATTAATCACTATTATTCCGATTAATTATTACAGCCCTAATTCTAAGCCTAGGCTTATATAAAACTGGAAATGCTTTTTGGTAAAACTCACAAAAAGCTGAAGAAGACAGGAAACCTTGCTCTCTTTAGAGAAAAATAAATGGCAAATAGAGTGAAATTCTACAGCACTTCTAGTCATTCTCTCCATGCACCTCAGGTCACATCAAATTCAAGGACTCTCCAGTACTAAAGTTTTCAAATTCAAGAGCCATGTTCCAGGATTTACCTCCTGCTACCGGTTAAAGTATCATCCATAGCTACACGTATTGACTTAAGTCTGTAGTTCTCAAACCTGCTCCTCAAGTACCACTACCCTGCATGTTTTAGATGTTTCTCTGTTGCAGCACACCTGCTTCAAATGTTTGCATAACATCCTCATGAACCAGCAAGTGAATTTTGATTAAGCCTGTTTTTTGTTAATAACCCACACCAAGTAGGCTATGTTTTCGGTTGTGTCTGTTTGTCTGTTAGCAGAATTACCTGAAAATATATGAACGGATTTTAATGGAAATTTTACAAAAGGTGCATAAAATGCCAAAGGACAATCCAATTAATTTTGATTATCATCCAGAACATCATCCCCATACAGGATTTTTTTTTAAGGATTCTTTAGAGAAGCATTATAGAGTTTCTAATGATACTGCCATCTGTGGCCAAAACATGGAACTGCAGCAGTTTTCTGCTTGTGCTCGTACTTGACGAGGTTTTTTTTGTTTTCCTTTTTCCACCTTACCAGGAGTTGCCATTGCTGTCTGAGGTGATCAGGAAGCCAACTGCTTCTGAATAATAATGCTTCAATTATTCGCTAGGTCAGACCCGTTTAGCATGGACGCGCTTAACGTCACATGCATCAATCAGCGTGAGAACATCTGACCAGAATGTATTCAGGAAAATAGGCAAGGCGATTATAGGTGCATGTCAATATATGGGGTACAATTTACTGCTTGGTGGAGGTCTGCACTCTCAGACATCTTTTCTAGTGAGAACCACTGACTGAAGTGATCAGAATAAACGGTCGATTGGACAAAAAAGCGTCATGTAGTCAGTTGGAATATGCTGCTTATTTTCTATAGGACCAGACAAAGGCGTAATCATACTGGTAAATGTGGTTTATGCTGAACGACATCATGATCAACATTGGTGTAAAAGCTTGTCAGGATTAATTCAAGATGACCTCAGTAAACACAGCCACTCTATATCATTGTTCCATATTATCCAGTTAAGTGGCTAGATGCTAATATTCCCATCTGCATGTTTACATCCAGTACGATGTGCTATTTTATTTCTATTACTTATGTCTATAGAAAATGTACAACTTAATTATTTTTTTTTTTAAACGCTGAACCGCATGGAAGGTTGTTTGATCAGACTCGATATAAACAAAAAGAGAGAGAATAGAGTGTACGACCAACATTTATTTTTATTAATTATACTCAAAACTAACATTTATATCCATAATAAATGGACAAATGATGGCGAGATTAAGTGTTGAGCTCTGCAGCAAATATGTTGCATCTTAAAAATGGTCTCAAATCACGGACGAAAACAAAACTTCTCAAATTTTTCAGATCCGTTAACAGCCACACTTAGCAAGCCATGCGTGCTGAAGTTAGCATTTCCCAGATGGTACTGCGTGCCAACTAGATGACTAATTCAATGAATTTACCAGTTTACACATGAGAACAAAGCACGCACAGATAGACTTAGACTGAACTTAGACTCAACTTTATTCCCTTGGGATTACTCTTTCAGGGAAATTCTGGTTCCAGTAGCTTATATAGAGCACAAAGAGTTAAAGGAAGTTGCCATTAGGGGTGTAAATCACATCCATCATGGCGATTTGATTCAGTATCGATTTCCTGACCCAACGATTCGATTATTTTCGATACTTAAGAATACACCACGATTCGATTCATCGATTAATCGGTTAATTTTTTTTTATTATTATTATTTTTTTTTTTTTACACCTTACAGGCTAAACAAAGTTTCAAGTTTGAAATAAATCAATGAAAGCTGTAAAATCATTATGCATTTTCTTTAGAAACAACAGCAAATAACAGAAGTAGAAAAGTTGCATCAAAAAATACTGCAAAAATACTGCACAATATCAGTGTAATGAGTTCAATGCAATACCTCGGCTCCAGAGAAACTGTCCAACATATTTTTTTAGAATGTAATAAATATATTCAGGAAAGAGAGATGTTGTGTAGAGAGTTAGACAGGAATAAAAATAAACTAGATATAAGGGAATTGTTTCAAAGGTCATCTGGGGATGTAGTTTTTGGTAGTATTTTTTAATTTTCTAAGAAGAACGGGTATTTTAGGCAGAATATAATAGTTTGTCTGGTCCATACTCCATTCTGGAAGGTGGCGGTAATGCAACTATAAGTTGTTTGCCAACCGCCATTAAAAAAAAAGAAGAAGAAGAAGAAGGCTCCAGAGTGTTGACGTCACCGCCCCTTGAGAGACGCTCCGCTGCTCCTCTCGCAGACTGTAGCTGACCGCAAACAGTGCAGCAGACAGGAGGCCGGCTTGTTTTGTTTTTATGACCGAAATTGCGGAAAACAACTCGTGAAGTTTGACCCGCTAGAAGAGCGAGGTGCGCGAGAACGCAGGGAGCCTTTTTCCAGCTGAATCTCCGCTCTTTTTGCCTCATTGTCCCTCCGTCGTCGGACTAAACTCGCCGCCACTTCCTCATCGCCTCGGCCGTATCTAGACCCACAGCGTGTAGCCCAGACCACGCTTCAATACTGAGCATAATTTAAAAATGTCTGTGTGAAGCTTGCTGCAACAAACTGCTGTAAGAGTATAACCAGGAAGCGCGGTAGGAGGGCAAAATAGGTTTAGCGGCACCGCAGCACGGGAGGGAGAATTACGCCCAGGAGCAAATGGATAAAAGTAGACCGGAGGGAGAAAAAAAACATTAATCGATTATCTTGCGGACGTGTCGATGCATCGATACAAAACGATTATTATTTACACCCCTAGTTGCCATTAAAGATAAAAATACGACACACAATATAAAAAGAGTGTATATAGTACCAAAAAAAAGCATAAAGCAAAGATGAATGTCTTGTTACGCACACATTAGCTATGTACAGGAAACACCTGTATCCAGGGCTTGAGATGCTGTCAGCGGTTGGCATGTGTGGAATTTTATATAAAAATAATAATAGAGGACCGTCTCTCTCTCTGGCCGTTTTCTAAAACTAAAAGGCATTACACTCATTTTAAATAACAAAAATAAGGATTTTAAGGACCCGTGGGAATTGCCTTGATAAACCTGTAAACAGATCCGTTCATACTTGTATTGAATATGTTATTTTGCCTAAAAGTTCATCATTTTAACCTTGAGCTAATTGGTGTATTTCTTCAAAATAATTTAAGTCTGTGGTGGATTTGCACCATTCAAATAAACAGTTCAATTATTACATTATGTTTGTTGAAACAGTAGGTGTCACTATTAGGTACTGCTCCTTTAAAGTGTCCAACAAATAGGAGTGGGTGAGTAATAACATTGAGACTTGTTTGTATGTTTACACTAAAACATTTATATAATAAAAAATACCTGATTCCATGCAGGAGTTAAGGGTTCACTTCAAATGCAACTTGACCTCCTCCAAGCAACAAGCAAAGTCAGTGCATGTAAAGTTTAAAGGTCAGATATAAAACCGTACATACAGGCTTGCAACATGACAAGTTGAAATACGTTCAAATTTGCCGAGTTTTGATCGTTATATTTCATTTTATGCAGTGATTATCTCGTAAGACCTTGCCTTTCACAGACTGCTTTAAAAATGTGATAATGCCACCAATTTTATTATCAAATTCTTAGAGACAACCGACCTGAGAAGGCAATTCGCAACACCTTTCTATCGCTAACGTGTCCCATGTGCATGGTTCCACCCCTGCCAACTGTCACTGTCGTTTATCATCCACATATGTTGAGCACATTGCAAAAAGATATTAGTTCCTTTTTCATGTGCTGTGTGTTGTTTTTAATTTAAACAAAAAAGAGAACAGACTCAAATAAACACATAAAAACATCCTTGTCTTTTTATCCCTTTCCATTTATCCTGCCAGACTTGTTTCATAGTCTGTGCCAGATTGAGAGACAAGAACCACAGTGGTGAAGAAAGCGGATTTCAAAAGACGACCCTACATTCACCCAGGAGGATTTCTGAGAAACACCTCCGGGTCAAGATTCTCTGAGAGCAGAGGTTAAAGGTTGGTATGAGAAAGTGAGCTGATTTCACACACTGACTGAAACAGATCCCACCTGCTGCTCGTCCCTCTCCCTCTTCAGGGGGACGAGACGGATTGGTACCAATGTGAGGTGAACAACTCTTCACTTTTTAACCAAAAATGTTCAAAATATGCTTGTAAATGTATTACAAATGTACAAATTGGAAGAATAAGCTTGAGGTTATTAAAGCAATTTAGATAAAAATCACAGCTTTAATTTAATTTTTCCTTGATTTGAACAGCAAAAACTGAATCAGTTGAAATTATCCATTGCTACAAAACATGAAGCCTAAAAGGACATGTTTCCAGGTATGAAAAACTGTCCAGAGATGCCGTCCTTGTCTAACAACCCCTAGAGATTAGAAGGTGTTCAATATTTTAAGAACAAACACAACTTCACTATCTGTTGACAGATTACTTTCTGTATTGCCTTTGACTCTGATATTGAAAAATCTGGCTTTTCATTAAGGGTCCCAAGACAAAAACATTTGAGATCAGACAGACTGTGAGAGTGTTTTCACATCGGAAGTCTTAAGTCCATTCATTTGAAAAGAAGCAACCAACAGGAAACGTTACAGAAGAAACTATTGAAACAATATGAAGTATTCACAAATAAAGCAACCTCACTAATCCTGCAGCAAAAGTTCCAACCTCATCGCTCTCAGACAGATAATGGTCCATGTTCATGTTTATCCAGACTTTCAGTTTGTCCTCTGTGTTTTACGTATTTACATTACAAACTAAAGCAAGCTCAGGCAGACTGACGAAGGAACTACATATTCCTTATGACTCAGCATTGAGCTCAATTAAGTCTCTGGGAGAGGAATGCTAGGATTTCCCCTTCTGGATTTAACCTCCATGATCCAACTAGCTTTTTGTAAGCATTTGATTTGACTTGTTTTTCTCTCGTTCCTCTAAAACCAAAATCATATAAGTGAAACAAGATCTTAAATTGATCCATGTTTTAAAAGAAACAATAAGGTAAGCCTCGTTTAACAAAGTGCCAAAAATAAGATTAAAGATGCTAAACGTTTTCATAGACATATTTTATATTTTCTAACAAAGCATTTCATGCTATGCGCAGTAATCTGGCTGCATGCTGGTATATTTGGCACACATAGGGACTGTAAAACATTTCTACTTGGAGCTGTTGAGTTTAGCAGAGAAGATGCTTCAAGGTACAAACAATAATCCGACTCACATGCGGAACCAAAAGGGTTTGAGTTTTTTATCTTAAAAAAGGACTACAAATATGTCTGCTGCTTTAAATCAGCATAAGTCTATGCACCAAACAATGTGAAAGCCATTGAGGAGGATAAGCTGTGCAGAATGTTTAGTTATTGCTGCAATCTGCCAATTGGGATCGCCTCACTCAAATGTATATCTTTTATTTTGTTTTGTTTTTTAATATCAGAGTATTTATTTATAATTCTATGAAATGCTGTTAGTTATTTACATGGATATGGAGGATCAAACAACAGGCTTTTTTTCCCCCCCAATATACTCTTATCACGTGAGCCTCTATTATATCTTCTTTAAGGCTATCTGCACTTCATCTCCTTTCAAGTGTAAAAACAGCAGGCTTTCTGGTGCTTTCTTAACTCCAGCTCTCACAGTGGTGGGTTATCAGGTGTTAGGGAAACTAACCAGAGCTCCTTATCTGAGCAACCAAGCCCCGTTTGGCCTTTGAGTGTGATGTTGTTCCGCTGAGCCCAAACAGAACGGCACATCTGCGTTACAAACTACACTGGAAACTAAAGTTGAAGTATAAACAAAGGAGATTTCAGCATCAACTAAATTATTCCAGAAACAACTCAGAAGGCTTTACCACATTGATCATTTTCTATGAGGAGCCACGTCCTTACTATTTAACACAGAAATCCTTGTTACAATTTCAATGTTTTTTAAAGTGATTAGCCAATAAGAGTTAAAAGCAAAATAAAAAAAATAAAGATATATCCCAGTGCTTGGGCTCTGCTCAATGAGTGATAAGGAGAATAAATGGAGGTCTGATATGAAAACAATCATGAGTGAAGCAAAGCTTCCTCCCTCTTTATTATGGCTTTTTAGCTTTTGTGAGATTTAGGTGGAAGACTGTAAACCTTGGTTGCTTTAGACTGCCCATAGGAACAATGAGGTGTTTATATATTTTCAAGCTCGAGGATGAAAGCAGCAGATCTAGAGGGGCGGTAGAATAGCTTCATACAAAGTGTTTGTTGCAAAAAGGATGGCAGGAAGGGATGGATGGTCGGATCGTGGTCCTGACCAATCAATTTGTGTTAAGCTAAAGTATGAAGTGTCAGCTTCAACTAATTCTTTTGTTTGTCTTTATACTTTAAGACCAGTTATTTTTAGCTCTGTTTACAACGAGGTTAACAAAAAATATATCAAATGAAATACAATTTTAGAAATGTGCAATGCTTTTTTGACTTAAAATAACAGTGGTATTATGAGGCACGTTAATTTATAGAGTTTCTCTTCTCAGATGGTTTGATAAATTAATAAATAATATGACTACATGAATTGATTACCTAAATATCTAAAAACTACAACCTTAACTAGAGGTGGGTGGAGTCGCCAGATATTTGGATCAAACTGAAGTCACACACACACACACACACACACACACACACACACAACAAAATACAGAATAAAAACTAATCTATGTTGGAAGGTTAAAGTTTTCTGGTTCAAATCCTGAAATAAAATCTCTATTCTCCACCCTGAGATATGAAACCAAAAGCAGAAACTGATACCGCAATTTATTATTTAATTATACACCAATACTAATGGGGGAATGGCAAAATCCCTTGTAACCATGGAGACACAGATTACATTCGAATTTTTTTTTTGTAGCAGTATTGAAACGATTAATTTTAGGAGAAGAGAAAGTTTCTGGATAACTGCTGCTTTAAATTGAGAATAGATTCCAGCTGCTCTGCGTCACTCCCTTCTTCCTCACACATACACACACACACACGAGAACATAAGCCGAATAAAATGAACTAAGTTCCTGAGTCAATATTGTTGCAGGCCCACCTGCAATACCATGGGGGGATTCCACCCTAAGCCCATGTCTAAGGTCAGCCCGGCTGAGGTTTTATCTCCGATATGGGGAGGGGAAGGTCATCCCGGCAGAAGCGTTTTAAAGACATCAGACACGCCGACAGACAAAGAGATGGAAAGCAGAGGAGTAGAGGGCACAAAGCAGACAAAGAAACCTTAAAAAAGGAGTGTTATCTTCCCCTTCCCTTAAATAGGTGCAGGATTTACAAAAACCTCTGGATTCAAATGAAACATTACAAACTACAGTGCCTGTATACTCCACCATTTAATACCTGTAAAGCCTTAGAAGTTAAGAGCTTAAAAATTAAAAATGATGAAAAAATGCAGAATTGAAATGTAATAGTTTGTGGGATTTTACCGTAAAAAGGCAGGAAAGGATTGAGGAGTTGCACGACAACACAGAACAAGGGTGAATCTGGAAAGATTAACCTCTGCATAAACCCAGATTCCAGCCAGCCAGCTTTCCTGTCTGGGTTTCCGAGTCAAGGCTTACTGAGCAGAAATGTAAGCCTCTAAACAAAGTCGTCATCATGAGAGGAGACAAGGGAAAACACTGGAATCCCCTATAGTTAAGGTACAAATTTTGCTTTTGTTGCATGAAATTCAATGTTACTCAATGCTGTGCAAACCCAGAGCTCAAACTCATTATGTCAGCCGGCAGTATATTGAAGAAAGTTTCTAAAAAGTTCACTATGAGAGATGGCTCTTCAAAGAAAACCAAGGAATACAGCAGACAAATCAGGGGATCTTGTGAAGAAGTCTTAAGCAGTTATCAAATTATATCTCAGCCTATAAATATTTCACAGAGCTCTAATCCACTGTGTAAAGGTGTAAAATAAAACTGCGACCCTTCTAAGACAAAGCTGTTCATTTAAACAGGCAAGCAGGACAAGAGAAGCAGCAGAAAAGCTCAAGGTTGCTTCTGGGCACGTGGGGAAACAACATGGTGGCAGCATCATGCTGTGGGAACGCTTATTTTTAAAGATGTAATAAAAAGTTTATTAATAAAAGACGTGGGGTGTTAATTTTTTCCCAGCGAGGATTTGACGGTTATTTTTAACAAACAGCATAAGAATTTCATATCATTCAGCCAAATGTGAAAACCCAGCATAGCAACCACCTTAGCCACTGAATGCTTTCATCTGAAACTAGTTGTTACACCAGGAGATCTGGAGGTCTTTTGTCTGACGGGGGCTAAAGAGATTGTGTTTTAGTTTTGATTCACACATTTTTGCTGTTGTCTGCATTGTTCTCAGGATGATAGTGGGCTCTTTGAGTGACTTAAAAAAAGAAAGCCTGAAAACTTTCATCTGATAAGGCGCCAGGTTCGAACATATGGGGCAGCAGCTGCAGCAGCTTTTCGTCATCCATTAAAAAGGGCTCATTTGACGAAGAGCATTATCCTTGCTATCGCTGTTTCAGTCCGTATATGTTGGCTAGCCAGTCTCCTGGAGCGACATCGCACATCTGGTGTAGACACCAGATCTGCTTGGGGCCCTGCCCCTTCTTATGATGTCAACATATGGCAACTCAACTCTGACAAATTGTATTGCACCCATTTCTTAAGGATCAAATCTCTTTTGGAGTTTCAACAAATTATTACCTATATTTGCTCTTACTTTACATTTCATTGGCGATCTAAACTAGCCGATAGTACAAAACAATCATTGTCAGTCTTGAAGGAAAATACCTTACTTTCGTAGAGATTTTAGTAAAACATAACAACATCTAATCTTCTTGTAGAAAACGAACAGTTGACATGACTTTAAAAGAAGTGTAGCTTAATATGGCTAAGTGACCGAGCTAAAATATGCTAACCGTTTAGCTACTTAGCACAGCTAGCCACAGCCCTACCCAGCTCTCCCCCTTTATATCTTGGTCTAACGGCTACTTTGTTCACAATAAACAGTTATTTTTTAAGTTCTATTATCAGGTAAAACTTCATCGGTTGTTAGACACACTAACGCTACAGATGCTCCCGACTCAGCACACGGATGCTGCATGATGTTATTATCGTTGTCTGGGCAACCACAATGTTTTACATCATGTGGCAACGTTCAGCCAACCATGTAGCGCAACGTCACTGGAATGCGCAGCACCCAAGAAGATCTAACCACCCGGGCAGTTCTGGTACTACGGCTTTGGGTGCAAAAAAAAAAAAACAGAGAAAAAAAAATGTTTTAGCTTTAACTATTAGGATCCAAATATATCAAGACTCTGGTATTGATACCAGTTAGAGCACTTTCAGGGACAGGGAGACTGGCTGTTGATGAGAAGTTGGAGCCAAACACAAAAATAAGATTAGTGCATAACTGACTTCTAAAAGCGTGCGCAAGAAAATGCACAGCAAGATTAAAAAACCTAATCCATGCTCAGTCCTTGTCCTGTTAAGCTTTGCATACAATCAAAGAAACAAAGTAAAACTTCCAGTAACACGACAGCACTAAACTGGAATAACCGGGACTTTGGAGAGTTTCCGGCCCAGATTTAAAAAAAAGAAAAGAAAAAAAATCAACCTGAATCACCAAGGAAAAACAAAGCCTGGCAGCGGAGGCTAACTATCCCAAAACAATGGAGAGACCACATGCACACATTTCCTCTATAGAGGCAAAGAAAAGCCTTTTGTTTCAGGTGAGTTTCAGCCTCAGTATCGAGCAGTGCACACCAGCGGACACAAAGCCCACCCTGTCACTCTGAGAGAGAGAGAGGAGTATTGTGCAAAGGTGGCGTATAATTCATGCCAGGCTGTAAATCAAACCTGCTCGCTGCTTCAACACCTCCATAACTAACTCCTAGGGATCAAGGTGGAAGTATAACAGAAGAGCCCGTGGAATGAAAACAGTGCCAGGAAAAGAGTGAGGAAATTAGCAACCATGGGGCTGAAAACTGGAAATGACACTGCATACATTTAGAGCAGCGGTGTGCAAACTATGGCTCCGGAGCCACAACTGGCTCTTGCGCTGATGCCATTTTTTGGCCCTGATATCGATAACTGGCTGTGCAGTATTGGCCGATACCGATACCAATTCGATACCATCTGTGTGAAATTGATGTGTGTGTGTATATATGAAGTACTGCATACTACTTGGATGTAAAGTAATTGCCATCATGGCTTCGTCAAGTTGCTGCCTACCTTTGTGAAGCAGGAAAAAGACTAATACAAAGTGAATCCAGTAGAACTTTTTATTGCCTACCTGGAATGGGTGACAATAGTTAAATAAACTTTAGGCTCTAAAAATGGCGCTGGTGCCCTATCTGTTGGTACTCGCCGATACCGATACCACCATTTTAGTGCAATATAGGGGCCTGCCCGATACTGGTATCGGTATCGGTGCAACACTACTAAAAATAATAAAGAGCAAGAACATTTTCTAAAAGATATTGCAGCTCTTAGTTGAGTTTTATTAGGAAAGCTAAAGTCGAAGTTTTTTTTTTCCCAATTCACAATAATTATATCAGAAATGCAGACATATATACATAAATATAGATACATATATATTTTTAAAGAGGAAAAACTTGGTTTTTAAAAATAATTTTCCAAAAATTTAAGCTACCCATTGAACTATGAAATATCGCAAGATTTTCTCTTCCGTTTCAAACCTAAAATTTGAAACGTCATGATGTATGTTTAAAAATGAATAAATACAAGTACATTTTTATTTTTGTAAAAAGAGTCATGCAATGTTTTGCGACTAAATGAGTTATTAGCTGGTCTGAAGTCAAAAATGGCTCTTTGGATTATAACGTTTGCAGACCCTGGATTTAGTGCTACAAATATATCCATTTTCTACCGCATAATCGTCATCAGGGTCACAGTGGGGTCTTTGCCTATCTCGAGCAGTCTATGGGTGAGAGGCGGGGTACACCCTGGACATATTGACAGTCTGTCGCAGGGTAACACAGAGACACACAACCATGCAGACAAACGCCTAAGGAGAATTTAGAGGAGCCAATTAACCCAACAGTCATGTTTTTTTTTTTTTTTTTTGCACTGTGGAAGGAAGCCGGAGTACCTGGAGCGAACCAAGGCATGCACAAGGAGAACATGCAAACTCCATGCAGAAAGACCACAGGCCAGGAATCAAACCCAGAACCTCCAATCCAATACCATGATAATACCATGATATTTCTGCTTAGGCTATCATACAGTCAGTATTTCATACAGGCCCATGCCTAATCAGGAGTCATCACCTCCAAATAATGATAAACATTTAAAGTCTCTTAATTAAAATAAGTCAAATCTTTGTGAATATGCAACTGATAATTGTAAATGTTTTTAAATGAAACCTGCATGGTTCAGCTCGAATGTGCAGAAGGAGTTTTACTATCAGCATATCATTAAATGAATCGAGCCCTGACAAACTAAATGCCAAGTATTTGCAGATTAACTTCAATGGTTTCAGCACACACACTTGTTTAGGAAAAAAAAACATCCCATTAGTTTAAATGTTTGGGAAACATTAAACAAGAGTCAAAAACAGGCTGGATAATGAGAGGAAGCATTCACTTCTGCTCCATTTACTCAGTTTTTCTTCTCTTTCTTTGCGAATGTTAAAGAAAAGAAAGATTGGGAAGAAAAGTGTGTTTAGAAAATGCCAGAAAGGTCACAGGCTCCAGAGCATGTTAAGTGTGTGGATGAACAATAAAGATCAATAACGGTCTGCTGTGGTTTACAGGGGAGCTAGTTAAACATGGCACCTTGTGATCAGGCCACTGTAAGTTCACACTCACACAAACACACACACACTCATCAGGAGCTTGCAAGTATGTGACCTTAGCAGGCATTTTTGAAGGTCCGTGCATGCAAGGAATAGAGAAGCGGCATCAAGAACGTAGTTTGTACACAGACGCTTTAGAAGTAGTGCTGAATTATGCAGATCCACCAATGGCACTGTCAGGTTCAGCCTTGAAGTGACTTTTGGACAAAATGGAGGACAGCAGAAGTTGGGAGAAACTATCAGAATGTCAAACAGACCAAAGCAGAGCCTCCTCAGACAGAAAGGGTTTGTTTTATTATTATACACTGGAAAGCCTCGGCTGTAACCACCTGCAGGCAAACGTAGCATCTCTAGTATTATTATAGCTGGAGCAGTATTATCTGGGTTCTTCTACAACTGATAACCACGGCCGACATTTAAGAACATAATCCTGGATGAATCAGTCATGACAAAAATATCCACAAAAAAATACATTCCTGTAAAACATTGCTAAAACTCATTGGTGATCTGATAAGATCACTTTCATCTGGATGTTAACAACATCTAAATGGACTGTAACTTTGGTTTTACAAAATTTTTTTCTTCCTTTGAGGGGTTGCGGTTCACTAATCTCCCAGAGAATTTTTAACATCATACTGGGAGCAAATTCCAGAGATTCATTTAGCTGCGCAGCACGAGGGCCAAAGTGGAGAGAAGGCTAGCTTACATCAGGCAATGGGTGAACCTCAGAAACAAGCTGCATTTATGGTCCAGGTTCTCAAAGTTACCTTAACTATGGATGATTAAACTAAACAAATATTCAATTCAGCTTATTTATATAGCGCCAGTTAACAACACATGTCATCTCAAGGCACTTTACAGTTCACCAGATCCTAGAGTCAACTTGATTTAAAGTTTTCTATCTAAGGAAAACTTTAAATCAAGTTGACTCTTAAATCAAGTTGACTCTTAAAATAGCCTGCGCTTTACAAAGCGCAGGCTATTTTAATTATTGTGATCAATTTGCGCCGTCAATCCCGGTGCATGCGCGCTTCATTTGCAGTCTGGACGCTGAGGCTCTGACTGCAGCGCTGAGAGGGACTCCTGCGGGAAAACGCGGTTTGGGGTGGGGGAGGCGCCCCACGGCAGAGTAGGAACAATACATGCTTTCACGTAAGAGTCTCTAAAAGCCGCCAGTGACACCGAAAAAAGTCGCCAGATTTGTCGCTAGTCGCTTTTTTTGAAAAATAGTCGCTGGAGGGGTCTGAAAAGTCGCTGAGTTGGCAACACTGCACCTGAGGCGCTGACTCGCTCTGCCATATTTTTTTGGCAGTGATGACGGCGCGGCGGATGACGCAATAATCGCGCGACACAACTAATCGATGATGAAAGTCGTTGCCAACGCTTTTAAAAGTCGATTTTTATCGATTTTATCGATTCGTTGTTGCAGCCCTAGACTCAAACACACTGTATGACGCCGGCTATCATTCCTTCATCCTGTCCGCTGAACTGCTGCTAGTTTTACTCACATGCCTGGAAGATGTCTAGTGCTACTACCACAGATGATTTCGCTCTCGAAATGGAATTAAACGATTCAGATTAGCTAGCCGAATGAATAGAAGGGCTAGAGCGTGGCCCGGGCTTCCTGTTACGACTCCTTTGCGCATGCGCGGATGATGTCATACACACGCCGCTTTGTTTTAAAAAAAATATAAATATAAAAAATATAACCGTGGATGTCTGGAGGACAGTGATTTGCCTACATGTTATGAATGCTGGCGTACCATAAAGAATAAATTATGAACAGTTTAGTTTGTGCCTTCAAGTCGTTGCCCATAGTTACTTGGATATTACAAAACCAAATATCTTCGGTACAGCTCCAAATGACACAAAACTAATATGGGTGAGTAGAACATGATGTAATAACGCAAAATCAAGGGCCCAATGTAAAAAAAACAAAAACACAACGGTGTTCCCCTTTAAAGGAATCAGAATCGAGAAATCAAAAAAATCAAAACAAGGAATCTAAATTAGGACTGGAAAAATTTAATTCAAACAAAGTCCAGCCCTATAGATGAACCTTACCCAAATTGCAGCCCCCACGCCCAGTGCTCATTTAGAGTTTAATAGTTTTTACATATTAAGGTCTTGACAGAGTAAATTTAAAGTCGTAGGGAAGCGGCTGTTCCAACCATTGCATTTCCGAATTCTCCAGAGTGGTGCACGACTTTACACGAGTGAATAAAGTGAATGTGATTAGTCGATTATTAAGGGGGCGGGATTGTTGTGGTGGAAGGTTCACAAGCAAGTTTGGTTGTGGCCGGTTTCTTGGAAGCATCTTGCTAACCAGTTAGCAAATTCCATTGGGACCAAGTAGCACTAAATAGGTGACTTAGAAGCGACACTGTCAAGGAACGCTATGGACAGCGGAAACATGCAAGAGGAGGAGAGTTTAGTGTCGGAGGTCGTGGATGAGTCTCCTTTGTCATCCATTTTTTATTTAGAGGAGAAAAGCCGGACGAAGATGTTGTGGAAGAGGACACCAGGGCATCAGAAGCTTGGTTTGGTGTAGAAGGCTTCCAGCCGTACATGTTTGAGCCCTTGCCTCGCAACGCTGCCAGTTCTGTTAGCTCTACGCCTGCTGAAGACACAGACATCCATCCCCGTGAACAGTGGGACACAACTCAATGGGAAAGGAAATTATTCCTTTTTCAACTGTTGTGTAAAATTAGCTGTGACATATGAATCAAGAAGCTATGACCGAAAAAGGTGTACAGGCTGACGTATAACTAAGCGGCCGGGGGAAAACTACAGATTTTTTTTTTGTTTTTATAGAAATGTTCTAACTTTTGGGACAATATGGTCTGATAAAGAGTACATTTATATACATGCTTAAGCCAGAATTATTTGACATTTAAATATGACTTACCTACGACTTTAAAGTTCAATAACTTTAAATATTATACCAGCATCAAGAACTCCTATAGCTTTCTTATTACAAAGACGTCAGTCTGTTCAAGTTCCCGGTCAAATGTACAACAAGAATATGTTATTGAGGAAAGTCGGTTTATACAAAACAACCCAGCATGTAACATCTACATAGCATGTAGCTATTTAAATGATACATTTGAGAAGATGTTGCTTTGGCATCTAAACACACAACATGGAGGAATATAAACCGTCACCAGATCATATGGCTGAAAATTGTTTGCGCCACAACAAATGCCACATCCCACCCCTTTCCCACCGGTTCCTCACACTTAGCTATTTTGCAAGCGTAGCCATTGATGGCTCTAGCAGGCTGCTGCTGGCTTTTTCAGCCTCCTGTGATCTCAGCAGGAGGCGCGGCTTCATGCCACATCTCCAGTCATCAGTGAGTCCATGAAAACACAACAGGTTCCAAGTAGAACTTTTAACAAAGTCTGTGCAGCCGGCAAAAAAGAGGCAAATGTGCTCCAGAGTTATGCTTTTAAAAGATAAATTAGTCCAGTATTTATCCCTTATTACAAGTTCTTTACCATTTTATAACTAATGTAAGATTCTATTGATTGTATTTAAGACCCTGAATGTGGCAAAGATGACGCTGGATCCTCCAGAGGCTCCATTAATATTAAAAATTTCTTGTTTCTTTATTTAATCATTACTTTTTCTATGTGAAGTTAAGCACATTATATAATAATTAAATTTAAATATATTCCTTGATCAAACAATATTGGTTATAAAAATGAAAGAATCAACTCAATTAAGCTATAATTTTTTCTTTGACAGGCATAAAAATCAGTTAAAAGTTCTAAAACAGCATTTAAATTAAAATATTTATCAAAGAGTTGGTTTAAAAAAAAGAAAAAAACTACTGACCATTTCTCTACAAGTCGGAAAATATTCATCCACCACGTGAGTAAAATGACGTAACTAAGGTGTGCTTGTTTGCTTTAACGCTGCAAAGTAATGAAGTTGCTTGAACAGCAGCTCTCTGCTACAGGAATCAGACACCAACAAGCTACTGCACGCTGCCATGGCAACCACCTCAGCTGGGTCTCATTTTTCAACTCAGATGAACAAACACAGGAGGGAGGCTTGAATATGGTGCATCTAATAACCTTTTCAAGTTGTTACACATGCAAAAAATAACCAGAAGGATGTTGATAGAAAAACTTCTGGTCATGACTGAAAAATGTATCATTGAAACTATAATTTGATGCCAAAGTCGTCTTCTTCGAGGAGCTTTTAAGCATCAATATCAAGTTCAACAATAATATTATGAAATTGCAGCACAAAACCAATAGACTTTTATTATTAGCTAATATTTACCAAATATAGGAAGTGGGGAAAAAATGAGGACAAAGCTTTTTGTCTTAATGTTTAGATTTCAACTAATTTCAAACAAATATATAAAGGTTATGAACAAAACACATTGCATTTATTAGCATCAAGGTTTCAAATGGTAAGGCCTCAAAGCCGCTTACATTTTCCCTCATACCCATTAACAAGATAGTCATAAAGGTGTGTGACGGGAGATTTCCCAGTTTGGAGAATAGAAGGGTTGCACTTGGCTATTCTGTCAGTCTGCTGTCTGAAAGAGTTTTCTTCAAACCTGTTATAAATCCCAGAAAAACACAGGTACTGTTATTTCCCATTAGTTATACGGTTAAAATAGAAGCAAACGGAAACCGTTCTGGTGTAAACAATCAATACAGACTTAAAATATTCTCCCTCAGAGGGCAAATATGTAGCAGACTAAATGAAAGGCAGAAATACTATAGAGGGATAACAAGACAGAGGAAATAACTAATACATTAGGGCTGAAACAATGAAAATAATTGTGATTAACCGGATACTGATGTAATTGTTGACCAATTTAGTAATTAAATAATTGTTACAAGAATCATGGACTGTAAAATATGCCATTAGCTAAAAGAACAACCCATTTAAAAGAGTACTTTAGCCCAAAACTGCACAAATATATAGTTTATTTTTTAAAAGGAAAAAAAAAACATGTGTTTGTAGATATATTTTATCCAGAACTCCTTAAGTGGTGACGTTTTTTGCTCCACCCATTACAAATTCTCTAAAAAACACAAAAAACGATTATGCATGTTTATCTGATTATTAAAAAAAAATACAGTAAATATATAATTAGACTGTAATTAAACCCAATCACCGGCCCTATAATACATTTAACCAACACGTGTGGGTTTATCTCTGAAAATGGCTCCTGCAGAAGTGCTGGCATTAAGAATAGCTATTAAACATGATGGAAGCTGCAGATATCCTTAAACTGGTGTGACTGGTGCCACAAGCATCCGGATTAGCATATGACGTCATGCCTTTAACAAAAACGCAGCTCGGGAGGGACAAGCGCCCGTTTGAGCTTCGTTTTCACTTCTGCAAGCCACACTGTACTGGCACCAGATAGCTGTCTACCACAGAAATGTTTTAACAACGACCAGCACTAAAGATGTCCAATGCTAGCCGCAAATGCAACACCGGCTAGAGGATTTGCATCAGACGCTGCCTCCTAAGACAAACAACTGATTAGTTACAGCAGCTCACACTGCAGTCACTCCCTTTTAACACACATGCACAGACCACATGATAACATGTAGGAAAAAAGGAAGGTTAAAGAGAAATTCATCTGCTTTCTCTTCCGTGAGGGAGACATCTCCACCCACACTCTCATGAAGACACAAATACTAAAACTTCCACCCACAGACAGTCTAGGATTACGTCAGCAATGTGAGCAACCAGTCACACATCGCAGTTGAGCTACAGCACTGTGTGTTTGTGTGTGTAAATGTGTGCTCGCCACAGCCGTTCTTATTGAGCAGGCTGGACAGCTAAAATCAACAAATACGAACGGGTGGAGCAGAGCAAAGGGAAGTCCTGAGGACACCCACAAAGTATTATTGTCTTTCTGGTGAAATTCTCCACCAAGTCCTGCCAGGAGGGTGGGGCTGGGGTGACAAGGGGCTAGGGAAGGGTGCAGCAGCCACTAGGGGTGGGAGGGGTGTAAAGAGAAACAGCCGACAGCGGGAGTAGAGATGGGACAAACAAATGGGCCTCTTGCACTCAGTCTGCAGAACTTGAACAAAATTGTTTGACAAAAACTAAAATAAAAACAAGTGATACTCTACAACTGCACTTTGTAATGAATAAAATATGAAGTGGGCCATTCTAGAGCAAATGGCAGCTGTTTGCCAGCACGACATCTATGGTATCAGCTGGTAAGGAGTCACAGGAACCAAAGGTCAGACAACCCATATTTTTAAAATAATGCTTCCTTCCGGCATTAATCCAACGGCACAGGTGAACTCTAAGTAATGCTGTGAATGTATTTACAACCGGGCTGCCTTATGTAAGAAAGCATTCATTGCAATACTACAGCTGATGCTTTGCTGGTGGCTGTCGTAACCACTGCAGTTCAACGGAGGACTAGTTTACAGTTTGGTCGTAAAAAAGCTTAAAGCCAAAAATAGTCTTTTTGTCATCCGAGAAAGGCAGATTCAGGTTCCAAAAGCGTTTAAAAAAATCCAATAAGAAATTATCTGGATTTAAGTTATGGATTAATAAATTAATCTGAAGTTCATTTAATTATCCTTCAACTAGGGCCGTTTCTCAATTCACTAGAAAGCGAGTGGGGACTTGTGTCCTCGCCAAGTATGTTCTTGAGAAGAACACATGAAAGTCTGGACTGGGGGGGCACGCATCATAAATATGGGTCTATTGGAACAGTGACATCACCACACGCTCGGCTTGTCTGGAGCTGCATTTCACCTCCTGTTATTAATTGACTTTAGATAATAATAAGTTACTTTTTTCATTTAGTGGGGGAATAATAATTAACACAGTCAAATAAACAAATCAAATGAACATTTTGTCAAATAAAAACAAAAATATCGCCATCAGAGCGGTCCTTCACACACGGCTGAGAGAGGGCTGCCGCAGATGGGCTGCGGTTAGAGGTCCACTGGTTGCCGCGGTCCTGTCAACATCAGAAACAGTTTTTAAAATTACACATTAATTCCGTAAATTGACAATATAACGAAGCTTAAAATTATAATGTTCTTGCCTCAAATGAAATAAAAATGTGCCTTTATAGAAAAATTGAACAGAAAAGAGAACTTTGAACTTAATACTCAGTATGCGCTCCCCTGGAAGCTGCTGCTGCCGCACTGCATGCTGGGACAGCTGTCATTCTCAAGAACGGACACGTCTGCTCTGATGCCTACTCGGTAAAGAGGGAGGGGCAAGAACAAAATCTGGGCACTTTGTCCGTTCTCAGTCTTCTTATTCTTGTGAATTGGAACAGCACTAGAGAAACGGCCCATATTAATTAAAAATCGTCCATTTTCTTAAAAACCTGAGTTTTCTCTTGCCTGCTTAATTTATCGTGCCTGCTGCATATTGAACCAACTAAAAAAAAAATTAACTCAATATTAAATTCATTTATAAGGTATAACAAAACAGGAATCTATTTGGGTAATACATTAAAAAAGATGAATTATGTCTGAAATAGCAATAACTTCCCATACAGAGATGTAACACTAATTAAAAGGCAGGGTATGTCGCTTCAACACACTGTCAGACTATATGCCAAGTTGTTTCAATGAAGTGGACACAAACTGTTTTTAGTGTAATCAGTGCTGGGAGACACTTTGTGCTGTTAGCAGCACTTTCTAACATGACTTCTGATTTCTCTCAGAGGAGCAGTTGATGTTAAAACGTGGCTCTATGAAGTGCATTGACTCAAAAGCCTTTTCCATTAAGCATACTTATTGCTAGCATGTATTTTTCTATCATATTCTGTGTACTGGCCTCCGCTTTTTTTTCCAACACATCCTCACCTTCTGACCACCGCAGAGAAGTTACACTGCCCCACCATGCAGTACGGCTTAATTGGCACAATTTTGGTGAAAACTTACGGAGTTTGAGTGTTTCTACATCCGTGTTGCAATTAACAGAAGAAATAATAAGGACTGGGCTCTGAATTGATTCATGTTTCTGCTCTAGCATGCCTCTGCTCTAAGATTTATTCTCTTGCAAATACCAGATAGCCAGAACTTAAGAATAAACTGTTTATGTGAAAGTAACACAACAATGAAAAATTCCTTTTAAGTGAATGTAATCAATTAAACAGATGGAGGAAATATTCATTTGTGGAAAAGTCGATTATTTGTTTATATCCAAAGTCTGAAAAGTTTTTTTTTTAAGATTTTACCTGCCAATATGTATTTTAGTCAAATCCAACTTCCCTTTAACAATGCCAACTGTGTAAGAGATTTTCTGTTAATTAATTAAAAGGAAAATACCACTGTTGACATTTGAGCCATCTTTAGCATCTTATAGTAGAAAATGCTGCAGTTAGTATGCCTAACAATCAGGCAGATGTGTACATGTGTGTACTGGAGAATGAGATCGTTAAAAGGCTGCAAATTTCCAGCATCTTCCATGAAATAGGCGAAAACCTCAGGGGAATAATGTAGACCAAATTTGCTGTATTTAGCCTTCCTGTTATCTTCTTAAGTCTTTTCCTGTCCTTTATGTTTTGAATTCTCCAAAGTTGTGTCTTTTGATGCTTTAAAATAAAAATTTCCTTTAAAGTACAGCTCTAAAAGTCTGACATGTCCGTTAAAATTCAAACCTGTTTATTCTGAGCTTTCAATAAGCTCTAATATATTCCTTAATCAACTTTCTAACAAATGCAGCTTGTATTTGTGCTGAAGGACAGAAAACAAGTCAAGGCTTTACGAGTGAGAAAGAAACAGAACAACGTTGCAGTTGATTAGGTGTATTAAAGAACTACCACATCAACTACAAGAGTGGAGAAACCATGAACATGCCTTGGAGACAGAAGCTGATTTTTTATGGTCTCAGTGTTAAAAGTTGAGGAATTTCCCAGTGCTTTTGGCTCAGAGAGCGTTTTGTGTGTTTGGAGGGTCAACACGGTAGTTAAGTCCAACCAATCCCACAGAACTGCAGCCTTAAATTTTAATTATCGACAGGCTGTGAAAGGTAAATTTATGGATGAATCCTTTCTCTGAAAAGCAACTTCTGGTTGGAATTATGGTATTGCATGGCAATGGCCTTCATTAAAATAAAATAAAATTTCAGGACTGGCAAACATTATGGTCCGTGGCTTGTAACTTTGTACAATGTGTGAAAAGCAAAAATCTGGCAAAATTTTAAAAACATGGCTTTTCTTAGAGATAGACCCATACCCTGTTATATTAACCGATATTAACCATTTCTTGTTGCACCTACATGTGTCAGTAGTGCATTATCAGTAATGCCTTGAGATCATGTTAAGAGCATCTATTGCCAATCTCTACAATTATTATCCATTGTTATTGTTTATTAATACATTATATTTTTTTTACCACAAATTAAGACTTGTGTAACATTTGTTATTGCTGTACCTTTTTTCTATCATGTAAATGATACTGGCTTCAAGAATCGGCATGGGAAAAAATGGCAGCACAAACCACAGATTAGCTATATCGGAATGGGCCTTTAGGAAAAACTTTATTAGTCAGTCTCTAGCTATAATGAATAAGGTGGTCTTTGCAGCTCTGTGACTTCCAATATTCTGACCAAATGCAATCTGTCAGTCTTTGGCAAAACCTGGGCTTAAGTCCTTATTAGCACCAGAGATGGCACAGACCGCTTGTTGTTGTTTTCCCTCCTTTCGCACCGTGACTTAGACATCGATCTACTGCAAAGAACCTTGTGAGCTGGTGACAAGCGGTGCCAAACGACATAGTAATTGGCCCGTGCCTGATTGCCGTCTGATCCTGTGAGGTCAGAGGAGAGATGGAGGCGAGCGGGATGTGAGTGACAGGTGGGCGAGCATATGAGGTGGCCGAACGAGCCACGCGAAACCAATGAAGGCTGCTGAGGGAGGACAACAAAAGGGGGACGACGTGGGGAGGAGGTGAGTTGGGCCTCTGAGGGGATTAACATGGTCTGACAGGCTGGCTGGGACAAACACATCTATACACAGCTCTGAGGGCGGGCTGCTCTGCTGAACACACACAATACAGCGCTTGTTTTAGAAGCTGAGGACAGAGGGAAAAGATAGATAAGGGAGGCCAAATCACACAGCAGGAATGTGGAGCTTGGATTATAAACCACAGGTGCTTTGCTGCAAAACCGCTTTAGCCCTACAGAATAAGTGTTTCTAAATTCTTGTTTTCCTTCCTGTCAGACAGCATCCTTCAATGTCCACTCTGAATCTTCACAATACTGTTTTCCATGTCAGCTTATTCCTCCTAAAACCATTTGCATTCCAGGAATTCCACAGCCGGTAGTAAGTCCTGCAAACGATGACATATTACCCAGTTGGCTTCTGGGATGCAAACATCCTCCCACCGAAACACGCGGACTGCGCTGATGTGTTATTCCAGACTGCTTAGGGAAGCTCCTTTAGGGAGCACTTTGACATATATTGATCACACTTTGAAGGCCCATTACGGAAAATTAACTGCCTCCAACGCTGAGCGACGATTCTGCAAGACGGAGTCTAATTTAAGGTTTAAACAACCTGTGAATTAAAGATGGGGAAGATGTGCATGAATAAAATCCATACCCTGAGGCCTATGCAGTTATTAGGATTAATCCACACTACAGATTCTGCAGTGATAAAGATTTAGGAATTGGGACCTGGTCGTATCGCTCTAGATTCTGAACAAACAATCATAAACCTGTAAAGATGATTGCAGGCTGGCTACATGAGCAGATAGTCACCATAAATAACCAGATTTTAAGACAAGTTTTGCCCTAATGAACAAAATACTGAATGGAGAGTTTACTCCATATTTTTTTTCCCTATAAAATGAAAATAAATAACTGAAAATGATATGTTATTAAATTGGATTATTTACTTCATATGTGTTTTTGATTTATGTCAAAACAACATAACCATTAGCTAGTATAAACAGAAGAATGTCAGTTTCATACTGGCCTTATTAATATTATGTCAATATTACTGCATTAAATTATTATTTATCATGTTTTCCTAAAACAGTTGGAATTTGTTTGAAAAAATAAATCAAGTATTTACCATATAAAATGTGCATAATTTTACCAAAACAATTTCCTAGCATGAGAAACTAAAACAGAAAAAAAGAAAAAAGGTTTTGGTATATCAGCAGGAACTCTAAATAAAAGCATCAACCAAGAAGGAAACAAGGAACAGGGTGGTGGTCGTTTAGTTTGACCCCATCCTTCTATTTAATGTGCAGCAGACAATAAAAGCCAGCCAGCTGCATTAATTACAGTTGAAGCAGTCAGCAAAGCTGCTACACCAAGATTCAATTCAGATTTTTTTTTAAATATATGGTTTTGTAGTTTCACCAAAGCTACAAAAAAGCAGAACTTCAAAAATAAAAACACATAAAATGTATTTTCCTAGCTTGCAGAAGGTTAAAGGTATACAGTGGAATAGTTTTAAAATAGAAAAATTACAAGGCATGAGCCATGTCAAACCGTACACATATAAATTATATCAATATTAAGGATTTACTGCACAAGGACAGGTTACCAAAACAAGGATGACCTTTACTTGTCTAACCTTTTTAACGAATCATGTACGTTTATTCATTCATATATGAATGGAAATGGTCTTTAACTCTCCAGAAAACCTGGAAGACTTACAGTCGTGATCTTTTGCCCTGCATGGCAACAAACCGCTCTTGTGAGATTGCTGATATACGCCTGTAGAGGTCTGCCATGAAGTGTGACATCTAGATAGAGCTTCATCTGGCTGATAGTCACAGTCAATGGGAAACCCAATATGGACTCTCAAAGCAATGCAAAGACAAAATATCGTTAAATACCAGTGAGTGAACACGGAATTACTAGAAACAGGGATTCTACACTAACAACAAGGAAATCCTCCAAATTGTTCTGATAAAATATTGGTTCATCAGTGAAAGGGATGCCTTGCAAATAAAAACTGACAATTTTAGGCACAAATACGCAACAAATAAAAGCAAAGTAAGAAATACAGAGAAAATCTAATACTTAAGTCATAATAGTCTTGTTAACTGCACTGGTAACTAAAATGTAATCCAACAAAGGTTGAAAAATATACACTAAAACACTATTAATACATAATAAAGAGTATACTTGGTTTATGCTCAGAAACCAGGTCCCCCCACAGGGAGGAGAGAAAGGAGGCCTCTGATAGGTCAATTGCACATCCGCTCTACTCAATGCTTATTTCCTGTTTGGTACCTTACTGGCTTGTTTTTGTTTGTATGACCGCTTTTGTGGAAAACAACTATAAGAGCAAGGTGCACAAGAACGCTGGGACCCTTTTCCCACCTGGATCTCCGCTGTTTTTCGCCCTCGTGTCCCCCCATTGTCGGACAAACTTGCCGCCACTTCCTCACCGCCTCGGCCGTATCTAGACCCACAACTAGTTCGTGATTGGCCCTCTTGCGTTGTGGCGTGGAATAACATAGCTTCAAAATTGGGGATAAATCAAAAATATCTGTGTCATACCTGCAAAAAGGTCACTTCAACACACTGCTGAGGGAGTATAACCAGCCCTTTAGTATGCTAATGGCTTAAAGGAATAGTACACCCAAAACATGATTAGCCTTCATTTTCTACTCACCTCCATGCTGAACAACACTCTGGAGTACTTTTTTGATATCTCAAATGCATCTGGAGATCTGGGAGTCTTCTTGCTGTCTGCTGACATTCAAATAATGGAGGTCCATGGCGCCCGAGACAGAAAGGTCCATAAAAGTCCACAAAAACGTGTCAATATTCCTCCATACTGCTCGTCCAATGTAATCCAAGTGTCCTGAGTGGGTAGCATCCAGAATTTACTCGAAACGAAGTCATTTAGAATGTTTTTAGAGCATAAACAGTAGTGTATAGGATTTCCTAATAGCGCCCCCATGCGCGCTCACGATTCTACGGAAGCCGGCAGACCAAACCGGAAGGAAGTGCGCATTCAGCGTCTGGTCTGCCGATAATGCAAGCGTAGAAGAAGAAATGTGCTGTTTACCTGTGCAAAGAAAGAAACAACGAAAGAAAAATGTCTGAGGACTTCAGTGTTGAGGAAGAGCATGAGTTCTTTGCCGAGCTGAATGCGCTGGTTTGGTCTGCCGGCTTCCGTAGAATCGTGAGCGCGCATGGGGGCGCTATTAGGAAATCCTATACACTACTGTTTAGGCTCTAAAACGTTCTAAATGACTTCGTTTCGAGTAAATTCTGGATGCTACCCACTCAGGACACTTGGATTACATTGGACGAGCAGTATGGAGGAATATTGACAAGTTTTTGTGGACTTTTGTGGACCTTTCTGTCTCGGGCGCCATAGACCTCCATTATTTGAATGTCAGCAGACAGCAAGAAGTCTCCCAGATCTCCAGATGCATTTGAGATATCAAAAAAGTACTCCAGAGTGTTGTTCAGCATGGAGGTGAGTAGAAAATGAAGGCTAATCATGTTTTGGGTGTACTATTCCTTTAAAGCTTTATAAAAACATAGATAAATAGGAAAAGTTGCCCAAACTCTGAATGACGTGTTTGATATGTCCCTATGGGCAGCAGAGATCCATCATTGTGCTTCAAACCGATTGTGATAGTCTAAAATAAGCAATAAGCTGACATCTAACTTCTATAGCCCATTAATTAATGCTGACTGTTTGCTAAAGCACCAAGCTAACGTTAGCATATTAAGTCTGTGTTTTGATATAACTTGTTAATAAACTTACAAAATTTTAATGAGGTTCCAGTTCATAATAAGTGAATAAAACGTACCCAACAACAAGGCTCTCTTTTTTGAATAATCTTAACAAGTTTGTTTAAAACTGCATAAGTTTTAATGACTTTTGTTTCGGATGCTTTCTGCATTGCTCTCTCCCACACTCCCAAACTCTGCTTTAATAGATAAATAAAATATATGCATAAACTATTACTATATGGTTTTGGAAGAAATATGAATATTTTTTATCCATCTAAAACTTAGTAACCAAATCATCTCAACTAAATGATAAAACATTAGGGTTTAGCTCCAGCATATTAGTTTGTGTGTACAAAGAATGTAAATATGAAAATTAAGATTCTGCCCCACAAGCATTGATCTGTAAAAAGTACAGATGTTTTTGATTTTTGACAAAAGAACAGCTACATCTAAAATATGTCAAAGTGTAAAGACATTTGTTTTGGGTTTTTTTTCCCCATTTATGGAGAAAATCCATTAAATTAAGGGTTCTATTAAATAAATAATAAAGTAAGAGTTTACTTTTCTAAACTCTGTAACTGCATATATTCAGGCTTGGGAAATTATTTGGAAGCTTTGAACTTTAAATTAAGGACATTAAATCAGGTTAAAATGTGTTGTATTAATAAAAAAAAAGCAAACTCCCTCAGCAGAAATAAATACCCACATGCTGAGTCGTAATTTCGCCTTTAGCTAACAGATCTGACGCAGCCATCTGCCACTCAAACCTCAATTAAAACCACGCAGATTAACAAATTCGGTCTGTCGGCAAACTAACTGCTAATGGCCACTTTATCCTCAACCAATATATATCCATCACAGCATCCTTAAGCGCAAACACACCACATCTTTGTTTTCACAGGAGCCTGTGAAGATCAGGGGCCGTATTTGTGAGTGACGGCTTTGTCTGATCAAAACATCAGTGTTACCACGGTGATGCAGCCACATAACATGGTGAGGTACCGACAGACGGACGAAGGAACAGAGACAGAGGGGAGGAAGGGTGTGCCTGACAGACAGAAGAATAACTCAGACAGAGATAAATGCTCGCAGCGGTCAGCAGGTCTGTTACCAGACCCTCACTGTGCTGCAGCCAAGAAGGCAGCTTTCCTTCATAGCTAGCTCCATCTGACCCTTCAGATCAACATCTCAGCTTTTTATTTTCATGTTTATGCATCTGGCAGACCCCTTCTGTCCAAAGCCCCTTACAAGAAAAAAAAAATGAAAAAAGGATTTAGAAAATGTAGCTAATGTAATCATTTATAGCCGCTGAAATTGCAATATTTGCATTAACATGACAATATAATTTTATAATAACATGCACCCATAATTCCAAGGCAGAAAACAAATAGTTTTAACCCTTAAAGGTGTGTCTTCAAATTTTCAACCATCTCTTTATTTCCCCAATCATTACTATCATGATAGTATTTTTTTTTACTATTTAACAAAGTAATCAAAAAAGTCATTACCCACAAATAATACCTTTTCCATGTTAAAATGGGTGTGTTGGTGCTCAGCTTTAGCTAAAATCTAGCATTGTGAAACTGACTTTTTCATGTAGACTACCCAGAAAACGCCACAAGTAACACTCTTTACAAACTGCATTTACGTCAATTACATAAATGTGCTAATATATCACCACGCCTGTCTTTATCCCCCCCCCCCATTCAAAGTATTTTGAATTTTCATCCAGATTACCATCCTGCCTACAAATACTATTTCGCTTTCGGAGCAGCTCAGACCCCCACATACCGGTGTAGCTCTGTCACTAGGAATCCCATTTAACAGCAGCCTATGGCCCGGTCACCTCCTCGCAGTTTGCCGCGGCGGCTGGAAGGCGTTTTGCCATGTACATAATCCCAACTGTTTTCAGCAGGATTATAAAAGCGAACATATTTTGCCGGCAGATTTCGGCATTTTAAGTTAATTTAGACGTTAATAAACTGTTTCAGAGGAGTGATCATAGCGCCTCCCAGATCAGCTTCTCTGATTGGTTGATGTGGCGCATCGAGCACCAAAAGTTCCCATTTTCCAACTGCAGCAGCTGCAGCGTTAGCAACGCAGATGCTCAGAAGCTCACGACGTGCTGCTTCAGCTGCTCTAAGGGCGCTGCAGGACGTTTTGCCTAAAGTAGCATTAGCTTTGCTGCTTGTGTGACGTATTAGCTTTTTTTTTTTTTTTTCATTACACTGTCACAAGTACAGAGCAATGAAATGAACTCTCTGCATTTAACCTATCCCCTTGGGGAGCAGTGGGCTGCCACTGTGCGGCACCCAGAGAGCAGTGTGGGGTTAAGAGTCTTGCTCAGGGAGTGGCGGTCTGCAGGAGTGGGACTCGAACTCAGAACCTCGGGATTCCAAGCACAAAGCCCTAACCACTAGGCAACATCCCCCCTACTGAGTAGTAGACCGTAAAACAATGGTAAGCAAGCCATTGCAAATGGCTAACGTTGCTAAAGAGCATACACACAAGTCATATTCTCATGCGTACCACCGTGAGAAAAAACAAAAATTTTATTAAAAGGGGTCCGCATGAACTCTATTCCATTATTTTTTTCCTAAGAATGATTAAATATTAAGCAATTTAAAGACAATTCCAGAAGGACTGTATAAGTAAAATACCAGATTCTAACTCCTTTAAACTAGGGTCACATTTTAATAAGTGATGCGCTTCTCAAAATTTAGAATAGATTATTTTTATCCAATCCAATCTCTAATTGGGTTGCTGAAATAATAATAATGTTTTACCAGTTATGTGGAATGAATGACTGTGTAGTCATGCAACATATTAATACTAGTATATTATCAACATATACCGTATTTTCACGACCATAAGGCGCACCGTACTAAAAGGCGCACTCTCAGTTATGTGTCCCATTTCTGTATTTAACACACACATAAGGCGCACCGGACTATAGGGCGCGTTTTTTATATACAGGTACATGTCCTCTACTACCTTAAAATACCTCTACTGCGTATTTAAAAATACAGCGGGGGCAAAACTGAGTATGATTGTGCTTTATTCATGTATTTATTACAAAGTATTAATCAAACCTGGCAGCTGGCCGTGAGACAGACACATCGCAGATGACACAGCACTGTGATCACTCCTAAATTAACTTAAAATCCTGAAACCTGCCGACGGAATATGTTCGCTTTTATGGGTGCCTGCAGTTTAAATTATTTAGATGAAAAACACCTGCCATCCACCGCGTGAACCCGGAGGCTGCCCAGCCTAGAGGCTGCTGATGAAAGGATTTCTCCTGTCGGTGCACCGCTGGTATGTGGGGGTCTGAGCGCCTCCGACAGAAATGGATAATCTGGATGAACTGACTGCAATTATTAAGTTTTCAGGTGGACTTTCTCACTTAAAACCATATTAAAACTACTTTATTCCCACTGATCACAGCAAATATAGCTGCAAGATTTAGATTATTTAGATGAAAAAACACCTGCCAGCCGCCGCGCTGAAGAGGAGGAGACCCGCCCAGAGGCTGCTGTTGAATTAAGTTTTCGGGTAGAAAAATAGAGCGGGAGCAAAACTGAGTATGATTGTGCTTTATTCATGTATTTATTACAAAGTATTAATCAAACCCATCAAAGTCATCATCCTCTGTTTCTGAATTAAACAGCTGCGCTAAATCAGACATGCCAATTTCCCCTTCTTCGTTGTGAGAGTCACTTTCCGTGCAGCGCGGCTCCTCAGAAATAATGCCGGCTTTTGCAAAAGCTTGTACAACAGAGCCAGCAGACACGTTAGTCCATCTACAATCCATCCGCAAACTGTGGCGTAACTTGCCCGGCGCTGCCTTCCACTTATCCTGAAACTGTGGTCTCTGTCAGCCATCCATCGCTCCCACGCCGCTCGCAGCCTTACTTTGAACGGCCACTTCACACTGATGTCGAGCGGTTGAAGCTCCTTTGTCAGACCCCCGGGATAACGGCGAGCACAGCGTCCATTTGATCCACCTTTTTTTTCACATCGGCTGTGAGATGGGCACGCAGCGATGGTGATGCGTGGAAAAAAACCACCTGGTCTCCTCACATAGGCTACACCTCCCTCAGCTACGCTTTCATCATCTCCTCATCCATCCAGCCTTTTCCATTTGCGTTAATATCATATGTCATCAGAGCGCTGTGTCTGTCTCGCTGTCAGCTCCCAGATCAGCTTCTCTGATTGGTTGATGCGGCGCGTCCAGCAGCAAAACTTCAATTTTTCCATCTCGAGCAGCAGCAGCGCGTTGGCGGCGCTTCAGATGCTTAAACGCTCCTGCTGCTCAAAACGCGCTGCAGGACCTTTTGCTGCACCTATACGCGCGTCAACCATTGACTTTGCATGTAAACTCGCTGCTTCTGCTGCACCTGCTGGGTCCGGTTCACACCGATGTCGAGCGGTTGAACAGCGAGCACAGGGTTAATTTGTTTTCCCATGTTTTTCACATCAGCTGTGAGATGGGCACATGGAGTTACATATTAACAGCGATGGTGATGAGTGGAAAAAAAAAACACCTGGGCTCCTTACATTCAGCCACTCTTTCATCATCTCCTCAATGAGGTGGTCTCAAAAGTCGCAGTTACAACACACATAAGGCGCACCGCACCATAGGGCGCACTGCACATTTTGAGGGGAAAAAAAAGACGTTTAAGTGCGCCTTATAGTCGTGAAAATACGGTATCAGCAAATTACTATAGTAACGATAGTAAATGGTAGCTGTAAGGAAAGTGGAAAATAGATTTTGAATGGATCTTTGGTTACATTAATTGATCTTAAGGAATGAAAATAAGCAGCCATTCAGAATTGGAAAATTAATATTTTAAAACACAGCCGTATTTTAACCCACATCATGGTGAAGCAGGTCTTGCTGCAACCCAACAGATGATAATTATGGTTTTATAGTGTAAATATTTAACATATTTCTGAAGTCCAGCTTGTTATTAGGGAAGCTTTATGTCAGTGTGGGAGAGTTGATGTCTTCAGTTTCTGGAATTAGCTGCACATATGCTGAAAAAGTGAGTCATTTTAGGCTGGAATCATATTTTCACTGAAACAAACAGCTTTAAATTTATTGAAAATTCTGTTTATGTAAAAAATCCACATTAAAAAAAGGGAAATAATTAGCAGATTTTCTACTCTGCTTATAAATAAAACTGATTATACAAAGATTTAGGCCTCAAAAACATGAGCAACGTTAGCTTCATTTAGAGAAGACGCTTCTAATCAGAAACAACTAAACACACAAACCCTGGAATAAAAGTTATTCTGCTAACATTGGTTTAGTACAATTTTCTAAAGACTTTTTCAATCTGGAAATTACTAAATGAATTCTACAAAAAAAAAAGACACCTTCCTGAAACAAAGCTTTTCCCCTTAGACGACAGGAAACACACTATCTCCACAATTCACACACTTCCTGTTAAGTTTCCTGCTTCCTGAGCTGCAGGGAAACAGAGGGAGCGGCCGCTGATGTCATGTGGAGTCTGCTTAGTTGTCGTATTTCACATCTCGTCGGGGAGAAGGTGGACATGAGCATCCTGCTAGTAAAAACACATTCAACTCAAATTTAAATGGTATGCAACAGCAATCAAACCAACTTTTGTGGTGGAAATGATCATATCTTAGGGGTCCAAAAAATAATCAGGAAAATGGTTAAAGAAAATGGAATCAGCTCTAATCAACACTGGTACTGCTCTGTAAAAGCTCTGTAAAACAAAATGGTGTACAGTACAACCAGGAACCACAACATCCAGTCTTTCCAGTCCTCTGGACGGTGATCAAAATTCATAATTTCACTTTTTCTTCAACAAAGAGTGGCTTTTAAAGGTAGAAACAATTGTCTAAAGGATTCTAGCAAATCTAAAACTATTTTGGATATAGTTTCTAAGGGAAACTAGACAGTTCTTTTTTATCAGAAGGCATTTTTTTCCCATTCAAACATCTTAAGCCTATTCAGAGACCTGTGGCCTTTGGGACACTGAGTAAGTAATCCATATACTAAGAAGCAACGGTCTGGCAGAGAAGAAATGTAGACTTTCCTGAGGTCAGCACTCTGGTCCAGCAGATCAGCATTAAAAATGTCCCCTACCTGCATCGCATGAATAAAAGACTAGCACATCTCCCTTGCTGTGGCATCGGCGGCCATATTTATACAGATCTGACACAGTACAGAGGATTTAACCGTCATCTTTGGAAAAATACCTTTAATAATTTTTAAAGAAGCATATACCAACATGTGTGTTTTCAAGATTTACTCAAGTATAAATAAATACAGTAACTGGCTTTAGTAAGAAATTGACAGAACCAATTGTTTTTAAAAAAAATTTACATCTCAGGCTTCTTACTTTTCAACTGATTTAGAGAGAAAGGGTGAAGATATTAAGGAGCTTTATGTTGTGAGGGAGATGTGCTTTTATAGACGACTGTAAAGGCACATATTAAGTGAGCTCCAAATACTTAGCAAGCTTTCAGTGTTGAATGATCATAAGAGGAGACATTTCCTCAGTCTGCCACTGTACCACTGGCGGCTTTTAATAATCAATATTTGAGTAGAGTAATGAATTGACCTGGCTCTGCTTATTAAATCCCTGCTGGAGAAAAAATAACTGAAAAGATGAACACAAAGAGCTTCAACGTGTTATTTTTCTTGTGTTTTAAGATTTGGTTGCCTGTTACTGGCAACCAAACTGCTTTCCAATATGATCAGGATTTACATTTCAGAGTTTTACTTTCAAAAAGAATATTGGTATTGGTTAAATTCCATTAAATCTTACATAAATAAACAATGCTAGCCTTCAAAATGAAGTACAGGGACTAACGACCAACTTTAGGAAATAAATGTATCTAGATGACAACATTCATTTCAAAGGAAAATCCTTAGTGCCATCAAAGGCAAGACAGAAATAAAATAACACATAAAATACAGATATTTTCATAATTCTGTCCTGATTTAAATCTAAAGTTTTTTGTATGTCTCAGGTTTTCAGAGAGTTTAGTCCAGAGCAGAGAAGCATAGAAGTTAAATGCCACTTCATCTTTTTTTTTTTCAGTTCTGGTCTGGTGATCCCTTACCTGAGGGGACTTAACAGTTCATACTAGAGAAGCCCCCCTGCTATTCACTCCAATAACATGATTATCCAATATATAGTGAAATAACTAAGCTAGTGAGATAAGATCAATTTTTTCTGGTATAGGTCAGGACCCAGGCAGCAGCACTGAAGCAAAGCTGCAAACACTGTTGATTTTGACAGACCTTTCTGCAGAAACATACTGACAATAAAGAAATGCACCAGTTTTCTGCATCTTGTTATGACAGGAAACCATTTTATATTATCTAGGAAGACAGGAAGCTGATTAGACTGAGCCCACTCAGCCATTTGACAAGGGGCTCATCTAAAAGTTACTGTTATTCATAACTAGTGACAATTATATGACTAACCGGGCAGATAAGAAAAGGCTGGTATGAAACACCCAGTGTCAAAAGCATACTTTCCAAAACGAAAAATTTAAGCTACAAAATGATGCAATCAATTAAAAATATCCATTACTGAAAACAGCTCATAGTCTATGAATGGTTAAGTTTAGTATAAAAGAGATTAAAACTTGCCATTTGCTAAAAACAATGGCTGACTCAGATCGGCAATCGTTGCAAAACTTTAAAAAATATACATTTTGGATTTGAAACAAAAAGCTTCCTTTGTCTGTGAATATGCTCTATGCCAACCATCTTCAAGTGGACATTTTAGCTCAGCAAGTTTCAAAGTTAACCATGGAAGCAGGATGAATTGTTGTGAGATCTGTGAATTGAAAAACTCCAGAAACCAATAGATGTATTAGCCTCGAATACATAAAGGTTTCAAAACAATAAAACACGGTGACGTGTCTGACATTAACCAGAAGCACCAGGCTGAAGCAAAACAAACATGGCTACACCAGTGATAGGCACTGATATTTAGTCTGTTTTAGCTGGAATACCCTCCATATCTTCTTTTTTTATGATCAAAAGAATGCAACCTGTACTTTTGTGGATGGAAAGGATGTTTGTGCGTTGCTCCTGACCGGATTTGGTAAGAGTTTGGTTTATCAGTTAACTCCTCTAGTGGTAAAACAAATCAAGAGTACCGGTATGGGTCGCTGCAACTGCTACTGCAATTGATAAAAGCTCAACATGGGAGGCAGGTACCACTTGTTGAATTACCCAATCAGCTCAAAGACAGTCAAACCAAACGGTTCAGACGGTTTTCATAAACCGTTCCATACCTAGTATTTAGATGGATACATTGTAAAATTTAAATTTAACTACACAAATCAGTCTGGCTTATGCCAGGTTAGTTCAAACTCTGTAATATATGACATTAACAGTTTAACAAAAAATAAAAAATAAATAGATTAATTAATCAGCAAAGTATTTACTAGTTCTGACTACTTGGTGCAGCTCTATAAGCTTATGTAACAGCCAGTGAAAGAAAATACTAAAGGTTAATAGTACCAGTACCAGAGGTGCAGGATGATAGAAAAATCATGCAATGTTCATATTATTGGTTAAGTGCTCTGATGACAAAGGCAGTTAATATCACAGCTGCGCTGCTAGAAGCGGCTCTTGTGTTTATATTGTAGCTTAGGGTCTTTCTGCATGGAGTTATATCCATAAACAAAGCTTTATGATGAACTGTCTACCTGTCCTGCAGATGGACATTAGCCACCCTGTGAGGGATTGCATCCCAGTCAATAAAATAAACTGGTTTTCCTTAGATAGAAAACTTTGAATCAATCTGACTGTATAATCTGGTGAATTGTAAAGTGCCTTGAAATGACATGTGCTGTGAATTGGCGCTATAGAAGTAAACTGAATTGAATTGAGCTTGCGAGAATAAACAAATGTAGAAAATGGATGGATGTTGTGATAAATCATCTCTTTCTCATCAGTACCTCTGTCTGCTTGATCTTTAGCATCTTAGACACAGCATCTGTGTCAGGTTTGGCCATCTGCTACAGAAACACCCCATCCAACAAACTGGATGTTACATCGGCATACAGACATGGTTACTGTGTTCCAAACAGTCCTTTGCATACCTACATGGGATGCTGACCTATGCGTATTCTATAGAGGAGCAATAACCATCGCCTACAGAACACATGCAGTAACTTTAGAAACTCGTACATTTTCCACTTCTTGTTACATACTGAATGCAAATAAAGCCAGCAGAACTAATTAATTTGTTTTACCATTGAACATAGAGACTCTGCTTTCATAGATTACTTAACAATTTAACCTTTCCCCCCATTTTCCTTACAAAAAAGCCCAGAGAGCATCGCTAAAAGAATACTTGGAACTTCAATCTTTACATACAATCCTTATCGAAAAAGTTACCAAAGTATCCACGATTGTAATATCACAAAACAAGTGCATGGAATTTTCTATGATCCTGCAAGCTGGACGAATACATTTTAAAGCGATTTATGTCAGCACTTGACGTATCTTTGTGATCATGAAACTAAAAGGCACATCCAGAATATGGAAATTAAAGAGGAGTAACAGGACATGCGTTCATTTCAGCCCACATTATAGCTAATATTACACAGCCTACTAAAAAAACCTGACTATAACTACATAATTTATCACAAAAAGATCAAACCATTGCTATGAGTCTGAGTCTGCCACACATTTCAAGGAAGCTGAGTCTGCAGAACCAGGCCTTCTGATCCTGCGAGTATAAATGTAACACAAGAACTCGTTGTGTTATAATGAGCCTGCCAGTTCCCAAAACAGGATTTATTCAGTTTGGGTTTGCAAGATTAAAAAATTTGAGAACCTTTGTTCCAGACTGACCAACGAACCATGGCTAATCTAATCACACGAATGATCTCCCTGCTCTCACCAGCAGGTCACCAACAAATTTAGGATATTTTTCCTCTTTATTCATCAACGTTTACTTCTGTGATTGATCAGATCTAAAAGGCGTTAAAGAATATACTTGAAATATTCTTAGCGTTGCACATTCCAGTCACAACTACACTCACAAGCAGGCTGGGTGTTTTGAAGGACACTTATGAGGCTTAGGGGCTCCACCAGCTGACATATGGGCTACAGGGTGTGATGTAGCGAGAGCGGCCATGCATCTGCTTTACATTGAGTCACGTATTGCTGGACGAAGACGCTGAGGCCCGCTTCGGCAGCAACCCTAAAAGCAAATATCCTAACAGTCACAGCCAAATGAAAACTGGAACATGGTTAATGTTTCCTTACAAAATGAGGCGGGTTGTTGTGAGCGGTGCACAACTCTGGCAAACGGCTGGTCAGCTTTGGGCCTGATGATTTAATCGGCTCAAGGAGGAGAGGGGACCTTCTGACCCCCCCCTCCCCTTTACACCCAAGGCGAGGTGGGGGTTGGATGACCGCCTAAAACTGTTGCCAACACAACCTTAGATTTAAATTAAAACTAACAGATAACACGCAGCAGAGGAAAGGTTGACTGACTAACTTGTACAGAAATGATTAAACCCTGATTGGTCTCTGCTTCATTGCAGGTATGTTAAAATGAGGAAGTTTGATGCTGTAGTTTGAGCTTCAATCTTCACCATATGCATCTCCTTAAAATCATTTCTGTTTTGGTTTCACAATTTTCCCAAATCCAACTAATCAAAAACCCTGCTAACACATCCAGGGCTTAAGGTTGAAGTTTTAGCTGGACAAAAAAAAGAAAAAAACATAATGATTTAAAGAAAACTTAAATTTTAGCAAAAGCAACTAAATTGATTAATGAATAAAATAAACTCCACTGCCAGACAAATTGTGAAACCACCAAATTGATTTTGCTAGCTTAGCCACGATGAAGCATGGACAGTGAGCAGAGGGACAAATCTTTTGAAGGGCAGGAGTTCTTCCTCCCCTAATCACGGGAGAGTTTGTGGAGCCTAGTCACTTGGTTCAAAGCACTGCCTCAGCGATGCGCAAACCAGGCTGCAGAGGCGGTAGATGCGTATATACATTTAGAGAAAAAAATTTAGACCTCGGCCGTGAGGAAGTGGGGTTGTGTTTGTGCGACAACGGAGGGACATGAGGGCTGGAACGGATCATCAGCCTGCTGTTCAAAATACCATTTTGTATCTTTGTTTTAGTGCAATCGTGCCAAACTTTTTTAGTTACAAAGTGAAGCTTTGTGTACCCATACTCAACCATGATTTAATTTGTGTCCACTTTGATTAGAACTTTATCGATCTCACAATGGAGAAATTCACTTGTGACGTCGGCTCTTGTAAACAAACAGGAGGTGCACAAACAATGAAAAGATGCATGAAGTATATAAAGTGCATCAAGATATATACAGTGAATGGTAAAAATAAAGGAGAAATTTAAGGTTACTTATATATATAGTATCAGGGCTTATACAGGAATGACTAATTCTAATTTAATGCTTTTTAATGCTCTTAGAAATTATTTTAATGCCATCAACAAGTATATCCATCTACCTATCTATCAACCTGCATATATCTACCTATATAGATAAAAACACAGCAAAATCTCGATTCCCTCGTTTTCCAGCCACTTTTGTTTAAATGTTCCTTTTCAAGCTTCTTTTATCATATAAATAGTATATATAATAGTAATATAGTATTAAATAAGGGTATGGATAGGCAAAAGGCGCATATTCAGATCAAGTAATCTGTTTCTGGGGTGTCTACAAGTCTAGTAACACTGAAAAAAAAAATCGAAATCTAGATAAGTAATTTTTCTTGAAATAAGTGCATTTGTTCTTGGATTGAGAAGGGAAGAAAGATGTTTTGCCAATGTAACAAGAACATTTAAAATCAGAAAACACAATTGCATTTTCTTCTTTCAAGTGCATATTATCTAAATATCTTATTCTAAGAGTAAAAATACTCATTCCATTGGCAAAATATGTAATTAACCTACTCAAATTAAGGATAAATACACTTAATTTAAGAAATTTCTAGATTGTTTTTTTTCCAGTTAAGGCAATTCCAATCCATCTATGCTTCCTAACATGTTGCCATTTCAAATTATAGTTGGTAACACAGGCAGTCCTATCAACCCTAGCCAAGCTTATCTACAGTAGTTTAAGGGAAATACAGGGAACATGTAAAGAAGGCTATGACAGGAAGTATTCAGTCTCATCTTCCACAATTTGTCCTTTCAGTCGCCCCTACCCAGGTCTCAGCATCCACACACGCCATTTAGCCTAAACCTTTTATTTAAAACCCTTCCCTGGATTGTCAGTTACTGCAGCCCTATTACTGCTACACACTGCTAACACCAACATATATAACCGTGATATAAATTTGACCATAAATACAACTGTATTGTTGAGTGCAATGACAATTCATACAAACAGATTCAAAGTATCCTCTTAAACGCAGTTACGTACCTGCTAACTAGCTAGCTGGTTAAAGAAAAAATCTGATAAATCAGTGCCGATTTTACTTATCGCATCAAAACGCATTTCTGACATTAAAATATAAAATAATGCTAAATAAAGCAATGATTTACAGAAACATACGGTCTGATTATAATGCAGACAACTGTCAACTTTGTGGAATATTGCTGTTAGCTACTGCAGACACAGTAGGAGACGCCGAAAAGCTAGCCGCTAGCTACATGGATTTAATTTATATCACTAAAACACACATAAACAAAGCTGATTTGTAGAAAATTAACTCTTCTATTCGAAATTAATTTCAACAGCTCTCACACAAAGTACATATTTAAAGCCTCGTGATGAATAGTGTAAATACGCCGGTTTATCAATGGAGTTTGGCGTTGCTTTGCTCCACTCACGTACTTTACCACGGAGTTAACCACGCTGCCCACAAACACCACCTGACTTTATCTAAACCCCCTCAGTGTCCGCCACTGGTAGCTCTATTTCCCCCCAGCAGAGGCCCCACAGGGCCGCGGCCTCCCGTACAGCTCTCATACCTCTGTGGGCTGACTGATCTCGAACAGGTCGAGCCGGTTGGCGTTCCAGTGGTTGATGATGTCGGCCAGTTTCCTCCTCTCCTCCTCCCTGCTTCCCGACATTGTGGACAGTGTTTCGGAGCTTCAGTCCGCGTCCTTCCCGCTGAATAAGAACTTTCCGAGAAACGTTAGTCTACGGGAGAACAGACCGCCAGCGAAACGAGCCGTTCACGTCGACCTCTTTGAATTTTTTATGTTCCTTTTAATAGCCGGTACTTTGAGCGGTTCCGTCTCCCAGCTCATCGAGCCACCGACCTGCTGTCTGATCGGTTTCTGCTTGGAGGTGCACCTCTGCGCGCTCACGGGGACTTCTGAGAACGCGCACAAGCTGTTAACTGTTTAACGTCCAATAGTTCTGATTCATGAGGGCGCTTCTTGGGATGTTTATAGGGTTAACAGACGGGCACGTGAGAAACTAAACAGGATTACGTCATGGGGTATTAATTAAAGAGATATTTCTCTTTAGCAATTACATTTAATTTTACCGTATTGCGACCTGTTTCTTAAATGCGTAAGAGGATTAGGGCCACTGAAAAAAAAAAGTTAACTGATTTTTAAATTTCATTTCAGTTTAATATTGCAAAAAAAGCAGAATTCTGATTTTAATCTCAGAATTCTGACTTTAATCTCAGAATTCTGTATTTTTTCTTCGGAATTCTGGGATTAAAATCAAAATTATTTTTTGACTGAAAATAAAATATAAAAATCAGTAAACTTTTTTATTTTATTAATGGCCCTAATCCTATTCCGTACTTAAAATACAAATGCATATTAAACATATAAAAGGTATTAGGTTTGCAATGTGACGAAAGAGCTTCACAATAATGACATGAAGGAACAGTTATATTTAAGTTACTTAATAATTTTTGTTAAATCTGTCAAACCCACTTTCAGAATACATTTCTTATTCAATTGCAAAAAAACACACACACAAAAACAGACACTTTCTGTTATACATTGCAAGAGCAGAGAGAACATAAAATCTTTTTTTTTTGTGCAAATTTATCAAAAACTAAATAACTAATAAGGAAAACATCAATATATATAAATCATAACAAATAAAATGAGGAAAAAAAACTAACATAAACCTCTTCATATTAATACTGAATAAATATGTTTTGTTTAAACACTTACATTAATTGACAAATATTGCTTTTTAAGGGAATTCCACAGTTTTACCCCCAATAACTGAGTGATACAACTATTTAAGTGTTGTACGTGCAAGTTGATGTTTGAAATTATATTTTCTGCCACTCAACTCTTTTTCTAAATGGAAATAATTTTTCTGGTAAATGTTGACATATTGCTTTAAACATAATTAATGGTGTTTGGCACTCTTTTAGCTTTAATATTCTGGATTTGATAAACAATTAACTCTTAAATGTTTGATGACCAACTTTGATTCTTCTTACCTTTGATCCTTCTCTCTTCTGTAATATAAATAAAAGTTTTATATTTGACTCATGTGTATTCTCCCAGACTTCTACACAGTAGTTAAAATATGGCACAATGAGTGAACTGTATAGTATTTTCATTTTTATATAATCCAAACTATAGATTCTTCAGCTTTCTATTTTTTTAGCTGATGTTTTCTACTTAACATCAAGGAACTGCAAGCCTCCACATGCAGATTCCTCTGCTGATATTATGTAAGGCAAAAAAACATTAGTGTGACTGAATACAGGGGGAGGTGATGTGTGATTCAACGTTTTTAATATTGCTTGGCACAGAAAGAAATAAGTTGTTCAAGTAAGCCAACTTATGTGAGATCATTAATCATCTTTGGAGAAGATTCTTTTCAAAATAAGTGCAAAAATCTGCCAATTAGACAGTTGTACTAGGTAAGACTTCTTGAAATCTTTTAAAAAGAAGGATATCAATCTTAAAACATGAAGAAAAATACTTCTTGACTAGATCTAAGTCTGCAAGACTTTGTTACATGGAAACCTTTTGCAGTGTTGTCCCTTTTGTCAGCACTTTTCATCATAAAAAAGAAATTATTTAGGCATTACACAGCAAAAGCTGATCTAAAATAGTAATTTTCCCTTAAACTAAGCAGGTAAATAAAGCCATTTACCAAAAGAAATGCACATTTTTGCCATTAAATATTTGATAATTACATACTATCCACGTAAAATAAGATAATGGAGTATTTATACATATATTAAATGTAAAAAACCTTTTCTATCAGCCAACTGTCTTACATACCTCCTGAAATCAAGGAAAACTAAAAATTGACTCATATTTCTGCAGCGTATGCTTTCAGTACAGGGGCCAAGACCAGTCGGCCCCGTTGGCCCTTGTCCAGAAATGCCAATGGCTGAATATAAACAGATACAAGGGAGGTGGGATTTTAATATCAGTAAAAGTTATGAAAATCAACGTTTATTATCTTTGTCACCATCTGCTTCAAAAATGTGTACTTCCTAGCCTGAAAGTGTGACTGAAAAATACAGGAACGTTTCATATAATTTATAATTAAACCAACAAAACTGTTTAAATTAATCACCACCTTTACAGCAGCAGAAAAGCACGATGAATGGTTTTTGTCATCATATTGCATCCTCTCTATAATTAGTGCTAGCATGCAGGTGCTAAATGCCACAAACAGCTGCCGAACCCCTCAGCTCCAGAGTAGGGAGCGTTTTTAAACATTTTAGCTGTATATCAGTCTGAACAGGTTATGAACAGATTTGTTTATGGAAAAAAAAATAAAGTAAAACATTGAGACCGAGCTTGTCAGAAAAGTATGCTGCATACGATTTGGGTTGGATGTCCCTGCAGAACTTTCCTCTCAGTTGAAATCTGCCTCGTAAAAAGCATTTGCTTCTTTTGTCAGAGTGTATTTGCAAAGGAAAGATTGTCATACTTTTTATGACAGAGTGCTGCATTGATGTAAAATAGCAGCTCTTTATTAACGCAGCATTGTCAGTGTCTCTGAAAGGTCACCAAATATCAGGCAGATCCCTGTGAAATGTCAGAAACGCAGAGCTGATGATATCCTTAAAAATATCTGTGATACAGCAGAGGGGTTGGTCATGTGGACCTCCCACCTTTTTCCCAGACGGGGAGTAGAACAGCAGCAGCAGCAGCTTCCTATAAATACATTAGTCACCGAGCCAGAATTTGAGGATCTGTGGGTGTTGGTGGTGTGATGGAGGAGCGCTGCTCTTAACGTCATCTGTGAGCAATGAATGACAATGACTTTTATCAAAACTGTTGATACGGGTAAACACCCAAATGGAAACAGGAAACTAATCTTTTTTTATCTTAGCAAATACTTCTTATCTTAGTTGTTTAATGTAGGCGTCTTACAAACAAAACCAGGAATGAAATGCATAAAAACAGAGTTTGAATCTCAGTGATAAGTATATTCACTTTCCTAAAGTACAGCTAATCTGCTTCCTCTTATGTTACTGTTATCTTCACATAGTTTACTCAGTAGCAATGGTATCATTACCTTTATTATAAAACAATTACAATGTTTTTGGAGTTAATGACCTTTTCCCTACAGCAACACTAAAATGACCCCATTATTATTAGCTTCATTTGAGATATCTTAAATTATTTGAAAGTCAATATATATCACTAAATGCATGCGTGGAGAGGGCTGGATTCATCTGTGAATGAGTCATGTGACACAGAGTGCTGCTTTATGACAGTCTGAGTTCCCCTAAAAGTCGTTGTTAGGCAACAAAACAGATATGACACATATCAGATAAAGCATATTTTTGCTTTTCTTATGTAGGATATGTCAGGATAAAGCAGGAGATGGGCAAACAATTCGGGATACAGTTTGAATGTGTTCCTGGTTTTGAAGAAAGTGGGCAACCAGTTAAATGTCTTGATTTAATCGTCCCATGACTTTTTAACTTCTATCTAAACTCGTTTTAACTTGTTTATATTTTCCTTGCAAAGAAAAATAGTTACATATATTATTGGGTATTACTTTCAATAGTGTCTGATTTGAATGAATGAATGAATAATGAATGATTAGGAATTTATTTCAGACAGACAATTTCAGAAAAATACAATAAATGAATCAACCAAATACACACAAAAAAAAGAGTAGTTAACATCAACCATCTAAACCTGAATTTCCAAACTAACTAAATTCACCTGAAGATAAATAGAAACAAAACCCTCCACCAAATACCTGTCGGTATATACAGCCAGAGAAATTATTTCAATTAATGTAAATTATCTAAAAAGGGCTATGAAGAAATAAAAGTTCTTATTCATACAGAGTAACCTTCCTGTTAAACTTTTTTCTTTTTTCAATATTCTCACACACATATACATATATATACATATGTATATATATATATATATATATATATATATACATATATATATATATAAAATACTATATATATATATATGTATATATATATATATATATATATATATATATATATATCTTGTTAAGCTAAATAACTGTATATATATATATATATATATATATATATATATATATCCACATTATATAATCCACATTAACACCCTTGTACATTGGCACGCAGATTCTTTCTCTACTACTTTTGAGAAGAACGTTTGTGACATCAGTAGCAGAAGTGAAAAACCACAAAAGGAAACCAACTTTACCAGATAGACTCCACCACTTCCTTTATCGATGTGATGTTAACTGCTAACTCTCTCACACACACACACACACACACACACACACACACACACACACACACACACACACACACACACACACACACACACACACACACACACACACACACACACACACACACACACACACACACACACACCAGCACAAATGTGTCATAGAGGTTGCAGTGATTGTTTAAAATCTACACCCTAAACCAGTTCTGCTTCACTTGACAGTATCTGGCAGAGTGACTCCATCCAAGGTCTGATATATGCTCAGAGATTGCCTGTTTTGATCTCGCTCTGTTTTGAATTTTTTCACAGTCAGAGATAAGCGAAGCACCCTGCTTTGCTTTCATGCTCTACTCCTCCCAAACACTTATCAATTATTGTGTCTCTGACTGCGAACATAATAACGTTCTGCTATCTGTTGTTAAGCTAAATAATGATTTCCTTACTTTTAATCACCATTTGCAACTCAAAACAAGTTCCACTCAAAATGTTTAACAATAAAAAAAAAAAAAAGAGCAAACGATAAAGCTAGACTACTGATAATCATTTAAGAAAAGGTTCTGAATAAATAGATAATGAACAGTAGTTATTTGGATAAACAATATATTGAAGAGGGAGTGAGAAAAACGAGGAAAAAAGGGTTGAGTTTTTTCTTCCGATATTAATCTGCAATCTAATAAAATAAATTTTTATTTCAAGCGCTGATAAATTTATAAAGCTTATTTACCCTTGGGTTTTTTGCCCAACAATGAATCACAAATGTCAATGACATATAATACCTGTGAAAGTTATATAAAGGTCTTTCTTCTGCTTTTCAGTTTTCATATATAAAGCACTCCTCTCAATTTTCTTTAAGCTAAATTTATTTTCATAATTAAAATTACTGCCATTGCTGAACGCAACAGATAATCTTTATATTGCCTTAGACTAAATAAAGTGTAATAATAAAAACAGGTAGAATATGTTGCCTTTATTTATAATGTAAGAGTTGTCACAGTCTTGGTTTTCCATTTGTTGTCCTCTGCTGCCCTCTTGTGTCCTCTTTCCCTTGCTCTGTTTTCTGCTCTGTCCTCACCTGTTTCCAATCTTCTCGTTAGCCCTCTCTTTGTCTCTGTCCCCTTTAAAAGCCTCCCTCTTCAGTTCCTGTTTGCTGGATCCTCGTCTAACGTCTGTCTGCCTACCTCGTCTCTCCCTGGTTCCTTGAGTTTGGTTTTCCCCTGATGTCTCCTTTGTTCTGGTTCGTTTGTTATTTTTGTTGGATCTTTAATTCCTGCCTCCGTACCTGTGAACCTCATTAAACCCACCTAAATTCACTTCTGCCTACTTGCCTCTGCTTTTTGGTCCTCAATCCAACACCAAATCCTGACAAGAGTAAGCTTGAATTTGAAAGGAAATATGAATTATTATTTCCCTTCTGGCGTTTTTGTTGAAAACCTTTATAATCTTTATAAGTATGAAGTAAAGTAGTTTTAGTAATTCAGGTACACTGTGATAAACATTGCATTTTGGGTTCAAACACTTGCAGCAAAACAAATCTGCAATGACAGAAGGGTGATTGTTGGGAACTCCTAAAAGATTTGCAGATTTTTTTAAAACATATCATTACAAATTAATGGTTTTTCAGAAAGTCCAGAGGTGCCTAAGGAGGGAAAACACAGCGAGGAAAAAGATTAGATTTCTAAAAAATATTAATAGTTAATTATTAGAAGTGTAAATATTGTAAGTACAGAAACTCCATAACTTCATCCAGGATATCAACAAATAGACCAAATTACAATTCAGTTTACATAAGAAAAAAACAGTCGCACTACAGTATTTAACCATTTTTTTCACCATGGTTGAAACAACTTGTCTTTTAAACAATGAAAAGTACTATATAAGACTGATTAACTTACCAACTTACTATTGGGAGGATTAACTTACTACTAATTAATGCAATTAATGCAAAGTAGCAGCCATCTTGGTCCGGTTGCTCCGACTATCTGACTCAAATTTATGCGCTTTCAGAAGTTTTCCACTTCAAATATCTGACATGGAAGCTGGAAGTCCCGATATCCGAGTGCAACTTGAATGCAGCATAAAAGCAGCCGCCTTCTTGACTTTTCCATGGAGATTTTCCTCCGATTTCCCAGTCTAAGACTCTCTGGATGTTATTCTAAAATCAAAACATTTTCATCAAAAAAGCAATATTCCAAATTTAACACATAAATGTTGAGTTGAGATATTTTTATGTTATGTTTTGTGATTTTTATGACACATTATTTCTCTCAGTTGAACTTTAGAGAGATATCTAAACTCTTACCTTAGATTTTATCACAGATAAAAAAAATAAGATGGCTTCTCTCTCTATATTGGTTTTCTATTTACTGTTTTCTATCTTGAAATAAATGCAATGAAATACAATGGAAGTCTAATATGTAAAACATAATATCAGAGCATACGATTTCATGTGTTAAAATAAACAAAAGGCTTTTACTGCCAGTTAATAATTAATAAAAATGTAGCTTATCAGACTGTTCAGTCAAAAACGAGGAACCCTGATATATAGTTTATTCCACTGCAAATGTTTAAGATAATGGAAGTAAAAGAAAAGAGTGAACATCTAGATGAAAACAAAAATTCCTGGTGTGATTTTAATTTCATGGGTGCTCTGACAATAATCTCTAAACCTAAACACATTTTTCATCATAAAACTGCGCCGACTAGCCTCAGGGATCAAACAAACTATGCAGAAAGCTGCTAAGAATCGAAAAATATTTGCACAAACAGCTGTGGTTTTTAAATATGCCAGCCACAAAAGAAAAGCGGGTGGTACATTAGAAACAGATGTGGGACTGCATGGTATAGTAATGGAGGGGACACCCCATGCAGGCAGCAGTTCTCCATGCAGTAGTTAGAGGTTTGATTCCCAGGTTTGAAGTCTTTGTTACATGTCAAAAATCAGTGTTTTTTCTATTCATAGACTCTCTGCTTTTTAGAAGAAATTTACTCAGTGGTTTAAAATAAAACAACAATCAGGTAAGAGTGAATCATATCACACTGTTAGAATAGACATATTGGGATAAAATTTAAATCTAATTAGGTAAAAAGAATTACAAATACTCGGGTCTTAGGAAAAATCATGGACAAGTCATCAATCAATCACAGAAAAGCAAAAAAAAAAACCAAACAAACAATCATAATTTGAAGAGCAAATTAGTCCATTTTCTGACCGTGGGAGAAAACCAAAGTACACAGATAAAATGCAGACATGAACGAACAGGGAGAACATCCACACTGCATAAAGACTCTGGGTCAGGATTTGAACCCAGGACCATCTTGCTGCAAAGCAAACAAACCTTTCGACTTCTTCACCCAACCTAACAAGAAAACAAACAATAACTATATCAAACTGGAATAAAAATCAAGTAAACAATAAAGGAGTGTCACAAAGAAACTAAAGAAAAAAAAAAAAAAACAGGGAAAAAAGAGAAAACAGTATATGAGTTATTAGGATAAACAATATGGGAAAAACGCATTTGAAGAGGGAGTGAGAAAAACAAGAAAAACATGGGTTGAGCCAGAGTTTTTTGTTCCAATGTTAATCTGCAATCTAGTAAAATACATTTTTATTTCAAGCACTGATAAATTTATAAAGCTGATTTACCCTTGGGTTTTATGCCCAACAATGAATCACAAATGTCAATAACATATAATACCTGTAATAGTTATAGCAGTTAGATAAGATAACCAAATAAAATAGGAGCAACAATTTAAATCAGTAACTTCTGTCTAGAAGAAAACCTCAAAGTGAACATATTTCATATATATGTGATTACATCTAACCCGGCTGCAGGAGTTTGTTCTACAGATTATTAATCTGGGTCTGCTCCCATCCAATCTGTCAGGGGGGAAGGAGGGTCATTCAGCAAAACATTCTGAGCTGATTGGGCGAAGAGACACTTTATTCCCGCCCGTTTGGTTTTATCCAGTCCATTGATCCATACATTTTCTGACACACTTAATCCCAAGTGGGGTCGCGAGGGGTGCTGGTGCCTATCTCCAGCTGTCTACAGGAGAGAGGGGGTCCACCCTGGACAGGTCTCCAGTCCATCGCAGGGCAACACAGAAAACAACAGGACAAACAACCATTCACGCACACACTCACACCTAAGGGGAATTTAGAGAAGCCAATTAACATAACAGTCATGTTTTTGGACTGTGGGAGAAAGCCGGAGTACCCGGAGAGAACCCACGCACGCTCAGGGAGAACATGCAAACTCCATGCAATGGAACCCTGAATCTTGCTGCAAGGTGGCAGTGCTACCCTCTGCCACCTTGCAGTTTTATCCACGGCATGAAGAACCACATCAAAGTAACCTATCAGTTCATTAACGCAGAAAGAACATAGGTCAGCTCTGAATGTACAACCTGTGGATTTTTAAATCCTCACTTAAACCTCTGTTTTTCTCTCAGGGGAGCTGGATCCCTTTTTAAGTATCAAAGACATGTGATCAGTCAACCAGCTCAGGAATGCACCTCTCTCAGCGCGGCGGTATGATTCAATTTGTTATCTATCAACACACCTTTCTGTTTTTCCTGTCCTGCTCTCACCATCTGTGGCTCATATTCCAAGAGAAACATGAATTTCTCCCACACAGCTCAACAGGAAACATCTGCTGTACTGTGAAATGTGGCCGAACAGGATATGTGCAGAGTTGGAGAGGCGATCGTAAGACATTCAGAGGTGTGAACAAATACAATGTGAATTAATACCCTCACGACGACAATTCTACCCAATGAAATTTAATTTAAACATATTTCAAACTTTAGACAGTTACATAACCCACCAATTTATTGGGCTATATTCTATGTTCTGTGCTTGTCAGAAGCTTCCTGGGATATACTTATAAAGTTCCTCTTTGGTATTTTTTGCAAATGCTTAAATGGGAGAAATCCCTGACTCCCCATTTCAATACTTGGACATATGATCTTAACTTTGAAGGATATGTAAGCTGAAGGTTTGCATTTTGAGGCGTTAGTAAAAACAAACATCTAAAGTATGCGTGAATTGCAGAAACACATTGTGAGCTTAGATATGGAACTAACAGTTCAGGTTTGGAGTTCAGAGAAATGCCTTAAAGGGACAGCGAGTCAATTAAACCAATTAGGCTGAAGGAACTGGATGTAATTTTAAATCCAGATACATTCCAGCAAGAGCAAGAGAGAACTTCACCTGAGAGATGTTGTCGTTTTTTCTTCTGAAAATGAAGAAAAGATATGCACAGCGATTCATTTGAGAGCTCTGTTACGTTTTTTTTATGGGTCTCATTTGATAATACGGTAAACAATTATAAAATTGTACTTTTGATATGATAGGGATGAATAAAAAATGGGAATATTCTGCATAGAACCACACATGAATGTTCAGCAGCTTCCTACCACACAGTTCTGGATATTAAGGTTATTATGTCAGGATCTTGGCACTGATGCCTGGTCCTATTACTCGTTTCACAAACCTGCTTAGTTCCGCCCATTTCTCATTACCTTCTTATCTGATCCACCTGCTTTAGTCTATATTTAACCAGCCTTCAGACCAGTCATCAGTGCCAGATTATTGCGGGCCATTGGTGAGAATTATTCTGGAGTTCCTGTATGCTGATTACCTGATCCTAACTTCTTCTGCCTCTTGATCTCTTAGCCTCCCAGTTTCCGTCTGATCTGTTAGCCTGACCATTCTTCAGACTCCTGCCGGATCTCTGCCTGTTTTGTGTACCGTACCTGGAAATGTGACTCGACCCCGTCCTGGATTCTCCCTCAGCACCTAACTGGATCTCTGACCTCCTGGTTCTGACACCCGAGCACGTCACCGACATCGGCTAACCCCTTGCTCACACTGGCTCCGGTGCGGTTACCGAGCCGACGGAGACCGCAACTCCCGCACACCCCCTCTCACACCGCCCTTTTGACTACGGTGCGGTGCGGCTCTGCGGCTTTGGCAACAGGTCCGGAGATTTAACAGAAGTTCACTTGAGTTCACGTAACTTCACGCGATAACACGGCCCAAATAAGGATATTTGCGAGAGCTTGTTGCGGAGGGCTCCGGCACGCCGCAAGGATAGCTTTCTTGCGGAATTTTCTGCAGCGCCGGAGTGTCTCGGTAACCGCAGCCGGACAGCTCAGCAGCCGGTGAGAGAGGTTTACGTCTTTTTAATGACTTGGAATCACTGCGGCGCCGCACCCACCGCACCGCAACGGTAAGACCGGAGTCGGTGTGAGCCTGGGGTTAGACTTTGCAGTATGGATGATACTGCCTACATTTGTCTGCTTGGTTCTGATCTGCTGCTGTCCTCCGACCACCGATAGATCAGTGTCTGCTGCTCTCTGAGCGGCGCCCGCCGCATCTCGTTGGCAGCCGACCGGCTGGAACCATCCTCATCCTCAGGAGGTTCGTGCCTTAGACGCCCACACACTCCAGTTCAGTTTTCAATAAACATTTTGAGAAATCTGTTTGTCCACTTTGAATACTGGATCCCTCTTTTCTGAGCCTGACATTATTAAAGTAATGATCTTCTCAGATAGTTTGCTTTAAACAAGTACGTAAAATTCTTATAAAAGAATATCAACAAAACTTAAAAATATTAATTTGCATAACGTGCTTAGAAAACTCCAATAGAGTTCCAATCCTAAACTTTAAGGTAACACTATAAACTGATTCCCTAATCCTGAAAATCTGTTTTCTTCCATTTACACGCTGTGTTTTTGTTATAGAATGTGTTTAAAAAACATAATAAATATCTTCCTGAATGCTTCATAAACTCCATCATGCAGGTTTAGCATAATTCCAAAGGCAAACTACTTCTTAAAGGAATAGTACACCCAAAACATGATTAGCCTTCATTTTCTACTCACCCCCATGCTGAACAACACTCTGGAGTACTTTTTTGATATCTCAAATGCATCTGGAGATCTGGGAGGCTTCTTGCTGTCTGCTGACATTCAAATAATGGAGGTCTATGGTGCCCGAGACAGAAAGGTCCATAAAAGTCCACAAAAAACGTGTCAATATTCCTCCATACTGCTCGTCCAATGTATTCCAAGTGTCCTGAGTGGGTAGCATCCAGAATTTACTTGAAACGAAGTCATTTAGAATGTTTTTAGAGCATAAACAGTAGTGTATAGGATTTCCTGAAAGCGCGCACATGGACGTTCACGACGCTACGGAAGCCGGCAGACCAAACCAGATGAAAGTGTGCATTCAGCGTCTGCTCTGCCAATAATGCAAGCGTAGAAGAAGAAATGTGCTGTTTACCTGTGCAAAGAAAGAAACAACGAAAGAAAAATGTCTGAGGACTTCAGTGTTGAGGAAGAGCATGAGTTCTTTGCCGAGCTGAATGCGCACTTTCATCTGGTTTGGTCTGCCGGCTTCCGTAGCGTCGTGAAAGCGCATGTGCGCGCTTTCAGGAAATCCTATACACTACTGTTTATGCTCTAAAAACATTCTAAATGACTTCGTTTCGAGTAAATTCTGGATGCTACCCACTCAGGACACTTGGAATACATTGGACGAGCAGTATGGAGGAATATTGACACGTTTTTTGTGGACTTTTATGGACCTTTCTGCCTCGGGCGCCATAGACCTCCATTATTTGAATGTCAGCAGACAGCAAGAAGCCTCCCAGATCTCCAGATGCATTTGAGATATCAAAAAAGTACTCCAGAGTGTTGTTCAGCATGGGGGTGAGTAGAAAATGAAGGCTAATCATGTTTTGGGTGTACTATTTTAACCTGTTACCGTTGAGGTCTGTGCCCATGATACTTTAGACGTTGCTTAACACAGGGGTTCTGGGTAATACCTAATAGTCCATTTCTACACAGGTATTTCCATTTCTCTGTGTTACCATATTATTTCTATAAAATATGTCAAAAAAATTTAGAAATATCAGTTCAACCCTACTTTACAGATTTGCTCCACAGAGCTTCTCCAATAAGGTGCGGCGTAATTACTGTAAAACTGCTACTGTATGTCCGTCGCAGTGCTTCTTTCTGTCGTAGTTCTTCACTGCAGAAATCTGTTGTGTATCGAGTGCAAATACATAAGAAAACTAGTCCTGCTCCTGGAAAAGGTTCCTGCAATGGAACGTCGCTTTTCTCGGTTGTCATTTTTTTCTCCTTACTTAAAATGATAAAGATGCCTTTTATGAGTAAGCTTTTTCTTCAATGAAAGTATATACATCAGACAAATTGGCCTTTTGCTAGTTATTTTGTCACTTTACACTGTAAAAATTGTCCTTCTAAAGAAATCTTCCAATAGTATATCTATCTAACAGTCTTTTTTTATCTTACTGAGACTGATACGCTAATTAAGAGCAGATTCTGTTAAATTATTAATCTTCTTTTGAGAAAATCCTTGCACTTGGTAAGAGTTCTTCAAATGTTAATATATATTGTCGAAACAAAAAATCTTGCAAGTGCAATTGCAGATTATTGCACTTGGTAATTGCTCTTGCTTAGCATATCAACCTCAAAAGATCATAGGGACTTTTTTGGCAGTCTTTTTTTGCAGTGTAGGCAGCGTGTTGATTTTATTCTAGGTTTATCATCCTTCAATGCATGAAGAGCAAAAGAAAAATCCTCAAAATGCATTATAGTTAGTTGGGAAGGACCGCTGTGCAAGCAGCAAGGGGAAAAAGTTGCAAATTATATCAAAATATTTGTTTTTTATTAGTTTCTTTAAAATGAATCTGACTTTGAAAAACAAATCTTCAAGCCATGTCTGATAAAACATCATTTGCCACAAATAAAAACACATTCCACCAAATTTGTAGCTTGTTTTAGACAAATTTAAAGCTTCATAGGTCTGTTCTATTCAGTAGGCGTCATTCTGTACCTTTCCTGGCTCCTAGTGTTTGCATTAAAAAAGAAAGGTTTGCATCATCTGCTGATCATCTGCTGCTCATCTGCTGTTCTGTCCAGTTGACAGAACATCTATGAGTAAGTAGAAATTCACCAAACCTGCACATGCACACAGATTTCCTTTCATGTTTCACTGATGCTCATGCAGAGAGTTTGTTTGTTAATTAAATCTGAGCATTTTTTAACTCTCCTTTCATGTGATTGAAGTTAGCAGATGCTTAAAGTCACCATTTGAGCCCTTCAGTTTTATTTCATTTACAGATCTGTCTGCAAAAGCATAAAAAATCTTTTGTAATTTAAACAGCAATCTAGCCTTTGTTTTGGTTTAAACCCATTATTGTAATAAAGTTAATTTTAAAGTTTATTATGCATATGAGTATGAAGGGTTTAAGACATTCAGAGGCGACAAAATTAGGAATGTCAAAGGGCTTTAGTTATGAGGAATTCTGAAAGAACAGAAATAGTCACGTTAAGATGGCAAACAGTTTAACGTTTTTTTTAAACATGAACTTAAAAGCAGACTTTCAGAAATGCATTGTTTACAACCCCAGTTGTTTAATATATTTAGCTAAGAAGCCTTAATTTGTTTTTTTATGGTTAAAACAGAAAAGAAAATCCAACACAACAAACTGAACTGTTAGAAGAAGACAAAATAATGACATGTGGTCATAAAGTAGTGGCTGAAATTGAAATATGATGTTTTCATGAGTGGAAAAAAGAAAGAATTATGATAGGTCGCGGCCTTTAGAGCTCTTCCAGGAAAAAGAAGTTAAAAGGCCACATGCCTTAGACTGCATGTTGAATAATCCTCCCATCCGACACGTCCAAGTGTTCTTGGGAGGAGAGAAGACACACCAAGTGACCCCTGACGCTTTAGAAAGTTTCTCAGGATTTTAAAATATATTTTAAAGGTTAATTATAGACCGTGGTGTCCAAAGTGCAGCTCGGGGGCCTGTTGTGGCCCTTGGGAAGATTTTGTGTGGCCCTCAACCATAACTCAAGAGTGTTACACTGGAAAAATGATCCAGAAATCATTAAAAATCTCTTAAATTAAGTGTATTTACCCTTAATTTGAGTAGCACTGCAAAAAATCTAAATCTAGATAAGTCATTTTTTCTTAAAATAAGTGCATTTGTTCTTGAATTGAGGAGGTAAAAGATACATTTTGCCAATGGAACAAGACAATTTACACTTAAAATAAGAAAACACAGTTGAATTCTCTTATTTCCAGATAAATATTATCTATTTATCTTATTTTAAGAGTAAAAATACTCATTCCATTGGCAAACTATCGAATTTACCTACTCAAATTAAGGGTGAATACACTTAATTTAAGAAATTTGTACTTATTTCTAGCTCGTTTTTGCAGTGAGGTAATTAAAATAGTTTGCCAATGGAATGAGTATTATGAGTGGTTTGATTTTGTGACATTAAGCTTATGCATGTTGCTTTTAGGTGGTGCTACACCTGGAGGTTACAGGCCTAGCGCATGCTAGTAGCTAAACATTACAGTGCTACCAGCTGTTATGTGCTTCTATTCAAATCTCATGTGAATTTTAAACAAACTTTTGAAATTCATAAAAAGAAAAATGCAAATTAGATTTGTTTTCTATTCATCAAGGCGGATTAACCAGGTAATGCAAATGGTAAAGTCATTATAGGTTTAGGTTATGCTTGGCTGTAAGTAGGGGTAGCAAGCTGGAGGGGACCACACTGGAAAAAAATCAAAATCTAGATAAGTCATTATTTCTTAAAATAAGAGCATTTGTTCTTGAATTAAGAAGCTAAAAGAGGATTTTGCCAATGGATCAAGACAAAGTAGATTTAAAATAAGAAAACACTATTTTATTGTCTTATTTTAAGTGCATGTTATCTAATTATCTAATTTTAAGAGTAAAAATACTAATTCCATTGGCAAACTACATGATTTACCTACTCAAATTAAGGGTAAATACACTTCATTTAAGAAATTTGAACTTATTTCTAGATCATTTTTCCAGTGCATAGTTCATTAATAATCAGGTTTTAATGAGTATATTGCAATTAGCCAAGTTGTAGTTTTTTCATGCATTCTGGACGCTGCCAGCAGAACCAACTGATCATTTATTTGAAGCAAATTTTTATAACATTAAAACTTATTTTACAAATCTGTTTTAATCTTCTCTGTTTCCCATTTACCCTTTTTTTTTTTAAAAACTATATTTTTTCCTGTTTCCATCAAGCTCTTCTAATGCGATACTTTAAAAGGCGCATGAACAAACCTAAAAGGAAACTACTTTTTTTAGGAGGAAAATAAAGAATATAAAGCAGCTTTTTTATGTCTTACCTATTAAAAACTTATTAAAATCTTTATTCTCTGCTAACTCTGTGAGTCTTTGCATGGAAAACATTGGAAAAACATGCCTATCCAGATGTCCTAACATTAAAATGGGTGTATCTCCGTTTCGCAGCGCTGATTTTTACAATCCACAGAGACTTATTAACTTTCTGCTGCTTTCCCCACATCAACGCAGAGCGCATAAAAATAAATAAATAAATAAAAAGAAGGTGGTTGGATAAAAACCTTTGGAAGAGGGAGGGGGGAGTGGAGGGTGACAAACCCACAGAGATGAACTGAGCTTTACAGATGCTCCGGGAGTTCTTGTTGGGCTCCGGGGCCGTTCAAACACATCTGGAAAAGGCGTCATTGGCTGCGGTGACAAGTATGGAGAATTCCTGTCTGAGTGTGGTTTCTTAAAACAGCTGCAGGGTTGTTCAGAGCAAACATGTGTTAAAGCTGAAATACCCTGGAAGGGGAAAAAAAACCTGAATCCTGCAAACAAAAACAAAAAAATTGAAATTGAAAAAAAGGTAACTTTGGTTTCTTACCTCCAACATGGTTAAGATGATGAAAAAAAAAAAGTAGTTTAATTAACCAGTTTTATTGCAATATAGAAAGTCAATTATAAACTTTAGCCAATTTTGAATGAGGCTTTTGTTTCCATCTATACAGCTCATCTCATCGGGTTTTATTGCATTCCAGCCAGTGATTTCTAACAAACGGTGTTATTGTTTGACCATTTTTCAGGCCAAGAAGCTCAAACTTTCAACCATAACTGAGAGTCTGCAGCTCAACTCTAATTTATTTACGTCAGTTCGCATAGGGAGGCTAAAACAAAACCAACTCTGACATAAAGGTTAAAACCAACTGGCCCTCAGAGTCTGGAGGAAAATTTGTTATATCTCTCTGCACAGCCAAACAGCAGGAAAAGCTAACTCACAAAAACCATAACAAAACTGTTTTTCTTTAAGTAATATAATCTTGTTATAATATTAAACTTTGACAGAAATGTATAAACAAACATGCAAAAGAGGAAGGCAGCCTGCAGCTTGAAAGCTGATTAAAAAATCCTATGGAAGATGTCCTAACTGTCTGGATGAAGATCTATTTTTCTCAACCCTTTGGAAACTCAACTACTTCTGTAATTAAGATTTTTTAATAGGTGCAGAATTTTTTTTGTAATATAAGACCAAATTCTTTTGACTAATTAGTTCTAATCTTTTTGATAAGCAGAAAAATAATAGCAATCATAAACTCACAGCTCTTCCATTCAACAGGTCCTCTCATCAGGCATTTATCTAAAGATAAACAGTATGTCGTCACTTGTCTGCTTTCATGCAGCTGAGAGGGAAAAGAGATGTTCTCTCACATTTTTAATTACATGTGGTTTTCTCAATGTAATTGCAGACCTTCATTAAAACAACAAAAATATTCTTTATCTGCTTTTTAAAAAATAAGCTGATACTCTTTCAGAGCACGAAGCTAAGAGAGGAAATGTAGCTTTCTGAGGCCACATCATTTTCAAGCAGCTGTTTAGTTGTGAATGTCCTTATTCACAATTAACCGTATAATCTACACATTTACATGCACATTGCCATAAGGTATTTATTTCTACAAAAATAATAAATTTTTTCATGTGACGTTCTCAAACTTTACTTAATATAGCCAGGAGTGTGAAGTAACAAAGTATAAATACTTTTTTTACCTCACTTAAGTAGAAATTTTGTCTATCAATAATTTACTGGAGTAATTGTTTTTTAACAATTACTCCAGTATGTACTCCTTACATTCGTTTTGCAATTATTTCTACTTTCTAATCCTCAAATCTTAAAAATAGACTTCATAGTTTTGTTTCATTTAAGCTAATTTTCCTAATGGCCTGTTGGTATTTAAAAACAAACAAACAAAAAAAAAAAAAACTATAAAAATAATTTGTTTCATCCAGACAATGAATTTCTTTGGGGTTGCTGCACCACCAGCATATACCAAAATATTTTTTTTTTTTTCAAGATTCAAAGTTAAATTTGACACTGTTAGCATTAATTATAAAACTAAGGAAATTAAGTATAAGTATCTACAGAATTGTAGAAAAAAATTTCCTTTAATAGGGTAATGCAGAAACCAGTATAAGGTTTAAAGCATCTGTCTTTTAAAAATTTCTGTGCATTACTTTTACTTTAATACTTTAAATAGTTTAAGAAACTGTACTATTGCACTTTTACTTTTGAGTAAAATGCTTAAGTAGATGCTCTAACTTCTACAAAACTATTTTTAAACTGCGGGATTTATACTTATATATATATATATATATATATATATATATATATATATATATATGCGCATCTCAAACAATTGGAAAAAAAGAAGAATTTTTCTATTTTTGTCAATCATTTCAGACAGTGAAACTTTTACAGATTGTTTAGAAACATAGTGGATTTTTTTAAGCCTCTGCTTGTTCTGATTTTTTTATATCATAACTTCAAGATGATTCAAACCCAAAACTCAGTTTCTTTGAAAATTAACATTTTGCAAAAAACTTTTTGCCGTCTTACTCTTCACATGGAGACGTAAATGTTATATTTTCAAAAATGATCTAGAACAAATGTTTGTTTAATTATGTGAATCATTGGAGGTAATAATGCAACAACAACACATCCAACCAGTTGTCTGAAACACCCGGCATGTACATGAGCTAAACACAGCAAAATGGAGGCAAACCAGCAGCACATGCAGGTTATGGAGGGAGGTGAAGCTACGACATCATCTTCTGAGAAAAGACGCGTTTTGTTTTTCAACACAGAAATTGTGTTTTGAAATATTTTCACTCTGGGATTTAGTTTCAAACCCAAACGACATCTTTGCTGTTACACTTTAGGTTGTCTCCATGAGAACTGGGCATTGACAGACTCCCAGAGGACACCTTCCACAAATCGTTCATAGAAGGTGGAGCAGAAAGAGAACATATGGTAGGAAAAGCACCGGTACAAGAATATTGGCTGAGCTCCAGATTGCCTTACCTCTGTATTTCAGAGGAAACTGTCCCACAGCGGGATAGTTCCAGGTCCTGGTCAGAAGCACTGTGGTTAGCCACCATGATCCAGCCACAACTCCATCCTGGACTCCCTTGAATTGGGAGCATCTCTGGAGATTTGGTTGACCTATGAATGCCACTGCTGTCGGCTAGCTTTGCGTAATGAATAAACCACCGTGACACGCTTGGTAAAATCCAGGTCTGCCATACCAAGCTGAAACTGCAAGTAATGAATAAAATCCCCTTCTATAAGCAACAGCTGTGATTCCTTCTAGAAGAAATTAGGCAAATTCAGGGAAACGGGGAATATGAGAGTTAGGGGTTAAAGAATACAGATAGCACTCTTTGCTGATGACATACTGCTTTATATGGTTCCTAATAAAATACATGATGTATTTAAAAGTCATTTTAATATTCGTTTGGCGAAAGTACAAAAGTGGAGGTATCGGCGAAAGTACAAAAGTGGAGGTATCGGCGAAAGTACAAAAGTGGAGGTATCATTTTGGCCAATTGGTCAGCTTTTACTCAATGGATCATAATGGCCATTAAATGGACGGGTTCAAGTAAAACAGAACTCACAAGGAATTTGTACCTTTCCTTCTTTAAACGTGATTTTGGAATAAACTCAAAACAGAATACATATAAGTCTGTCATCGACACTTTAGAGGTAGAGTCATAAAGAGACTGGAGGCCCCTCTAGAGGTAGCTGGTACAGCAATACAGATTTTCATCGCTGGGACACGTGTTTTAAAAGACGAGAATTCAAAAGGAGCATGCAGAATTAACAACTTTTTTTTTTAGAATTATGGGTTTATTTTTTGAGAATTAACAGAATATAATTACTTCACCTAGGTTTACAAGAAAAAAAAAATAATTATTATTATAGCAATTGACCAAACAAAGACCTGTTCACTCATGATTACTGAGCACACAATCAAACACTCATTTTGCACAACTGTTTCACTGGTAAATGTTTAGCCTGGGAAATCAAACCCTCCAAACAGTAATTAAATTGATTAAAGTTTTTATCAAGAGATTACTAGTCTCTCAGGAGACTGAAGAAAGTGGAAATCTAAGAAAACAATAACTCTGTCTATGGAACCAATAAAAAAAAGAATTTCGGTCCACAATAAGGTTCCTGTTTTCTTCACAGACCTGACTGGACTTATCGGATCTTGTTGTTCTCATATCCATTTATTTGGGCTAAAGAGGGAATCTACATAATGATTTAGAATAATAAATGATTCCATTTGTGTTTCATGATTAGAAAATCATCATTCACTTGTCACTTTTATCAACAATGAATCTATAGTTTTTTTGTATTATGAACAAGCTATTGCTTTTTTTCTATTTATACAGCTGTTGTAGTTTATAATAAAGAATATTTGGTGAATATGCCTGACATCCGAAGTGATTAATCCCTCAGTTTTCTCCAAATAAGACATTGAACATATAGTTTTTCTTTTTTCATTTGAACAGTTAGATAATAGCTCTTCCTGTCCTGCTATTTTTCTGCTCTCTGCCTTATTTTAAAGTCAAAACACCAATTATAGGTAATATAGACATTTCCTGGCTGTATTGTTGAAAAATTTGAAAAACACTTAACGTATAATATTTCTTTAGAATTTCTCTATGAAGACTCCTGCAACGTAATTTCACCTTAATTTTGACAAACATAATAATCACTTTCTGTCAGTTATCATATCATGTGTGTAATAAGAGCTGTTATTCACTAACAGCAAAAGAAAACAGCTGTGGGCCTGTGGCGTCATTGCTAGGTCAGCTGACTGACTATATTAGGAGTGAGATAAAGAAGACATGAACAACCAGTTTAACCAGTTTCAAATATCTAAATCATGCATTGTGGAGTAAACCTTTGTCTTTCCTGTTTGCATTGTGTGCAATGACCTTAGTAGATGGAAGTGGGTGAATAAGCAGCAGAAACAAGGAGACACTTTCTGCAGAACTCATCAGTTAAACACTGAGAAAAGCAGAACTGCAGGAAAAAAATATTGGAACATTAAACAGCAAATTTAAAAACTAAAATGCATATTTGATCATGAAATCTAAAAAAAAAAATATTTAAAATTTCACGTTATGATTTCAATTTCAACTTTAAATTTAGATTTGCAGTTTAACTTTTTTTTAAATATACAATAATTTAATACCCCTTTTTATCCTGTTTTTTTATTTTATTTTTATAGGTATAAATCATGTAAATGGCACATTAACTGATCAAAATGATTTTCCTGCTCATCAGCATCTTTCAGCTAAAGCTAGTCTTTTTAGAGAGATTAAAAAGGATCAGAATGATTATCACATATAAACACATGGTGCAGTGAGAACAGTCTTCAGCAATTGACAAATATAAAACAAGTTTAAAAATTGGTAAGAAAAGTCTAGCTGGTATTGGTTGGGTTCTGCATGTGACAGAAGTGATCTCTCTTCTTTTGCACACTAAATAGTTTAATTTACATCAGCAACTTTAACAAAAGTTTTTGAATGCATCATATTTTCTTCTGAAAAAGTTAGACCGGCTTATCCTATCTTTAGCATGTGTTTTTTTGCTCTCTTCTCCTGCTTTTGCTTTAAAACTAACTTTACAAGGCCTGTATTTTAAAACATTAACCCTTACTTACATGTTTTAGTAGTTTGATTATCAGAAATACATTTTTAAATCCATTTAATTTCATTTGGAAACAAAACCTACAGTAACGCAAAAAAAAAAAAAATACAATGAAATACTTAAAAAAGTTGGACAAAAGCTCTCAGTCTCTCAAATCTGATACCAATAAAATCATAATAAATGTTTCCTTTATATAAATTAGTTAATGACGGAATTTACCTCATCATGATATTCCTCTTTAATCCTGATTACATTTTTAGCAAATTAGATATCTATCCATCCATCCATCCATCCATCCATCCATCCATCCATCCATCCATCATATATATTTAAAGGGAATACATTGTTTTTTTAAACAAAATATTAATATCAAAATAAATAATAAACTTTTATTATATTAACTTATTAAGATAAATACATAAAAGTGCATGCATTATAACCGAAAATGCATTACTGTGCTGCTCTATGATCCTATCGATCACTGCTTTCAAATAGTAAAGTAAGAAAAAAAATAATAAATCAAATCAGTTGTATTCTCTCTCATGACTCTTATTTTCATTTGTCCATTCAACTGAAAAATATGAATGAATAAAATAAAAAAACAAAAATCTATGGCACACAGATAAAACAATACTTCCTTCAAAGAAAAATCATGTCTTGTAAAAAGAAAAATGTAAGCATTTTGTGATGAATCATGGCAGCGGACCCAGAATTCCGCCAGATTTTCTTTGAAAAAGGAATTTATTCAACAAGAATCAGAGAAATACCAAAAAGGACTGAAGAATCAAAGACTTCAGACTACAGGTGTCAGCAGAGGCTGACTGAAGCCAAAATAAAAGGAGCCTGGATGGAGGGAGGAGCGGAGCTGATCCTGCAGGTGATAGAGATATTTTCGTCTGGTCTATTTTTATCCATTTGCTCCTGGACGTAATTCTGACTCCGTGCTGCGGTGGCGCTAAACCTATTTTGCCCTCCTACCTCTACCACTACCATATTTCTTACACACACACAATCGCGTTGTGAGGGACCGAGCCGGCCAAGCATGAAGACACAGTGGTGATTGTCAAAAAACTGGGTTTTATTTCCCCAAAGTAACAATAATCCAAACAAAACTTCAGGGCCCTTAAAAGAGGTCAAATGAAGAGATTAACTAAGGGCAAAAAATATCAAGCTCAAACATATGAAACCTCAAACTAACTGAACAAACAAAAAACTGACCTGACACACAGCAAACAAAGGTGACTTAAATACTGGCTGATCAGACCAGACTGACACACTGAGGAAGAGGTAGGGAGAACATCTACACCAATTTAACAAAAAATAACTAAACAGTTAGCTTAAGGATTAAACTTAAATGACAATCATTAAACAAATTAACATAATTAGCAAATCACAAAAGTAAGAAGAAGAAATTATGCAACATATTTAAAATGTTGAGTCCATGGTCTACCCCCATAGTAGAACTCCAGATGGTATCACCCAATCAGTCCATGCATCATTCTCCCAGTTGATGGCACTCCCACAACACCAGAAAAGAAAGCAGAAAATATATTAAGCATTTGACAAAATCAAATAAACAAAAGTTAACCAAATGTGCGCGCTACAATTGGAACTAATGTCTTCAATATTGTCAAAATAAACAAAATATATTTATGCTACTGTGATTTAAAACTTATGAAAAAGTGGTTCTGTGTGACCATGTGACCATCACACGCGTAAACAGTAGGCAAGACAGACATGGTGGAGCTAGCAGAGGTGAAAGAAGAACTACGCTGGAAAAAATGGAAATCTAGATAAGTTATTTTCACCTAAAATAAGTGCATTTGTTCTTGGATTGAGGAGGTTAAAGAGATATTTTGCCAATGGAACAAGACAATTTAAATTTAAAATAAGAAAACACAATTGCATTGTCTTATTTAAAGTGCATTTTATCTAAATATCTTCTTTTAAAAGTACTCATTCCATTGGCAAAGCATTTCATTTACCCACTCAAATTAAGAGTAAATACACTTAATTTAGGAAATTTTTACTTATTTCTATATCGTTTTTACAGTGTAGGCAAGACAGAGGTGGTGGAGGAAAAAGAAGATGACTTACACACCCCTGGCTGGTTCAAGTCATTTGTGTGGAAGTATATTGTGTTGTATTCCTGAGTATCGAAAATAATCAAATCGTTGGGTCAGGAAATTGATACTGAATCGAATCGCCACGATGGATGTGATTTACACCCCTACCGCCGAGCAAGGGGCAGGTGGGATCCACACTGGCACAGTCAGGGCAGAGGTCATCGCCTGTAAGTAGCTCCGTCTCGATCAGAGTATCGTGCGGATCCCACCTGCCCCTCACTTCGCAGCATGTTCCTCCCTATCCCCTTTCCCTCCATCCAGGCTCCTTTTATTTTGGCGTCAATCAGCCTCTGCTGACACCTGGGCGCAGCAGTTACGGAGCGCAGTGATTGCACTCTGCCTCCTCAGACAACCGACTTCAGCCCAGCTTGGATTTTTAAAGAAGGAAAAGCAAAAACCAAAACAATCCAAACATGCAAAGCACAACAAAAAATTTAAATAAAAGAAAAAAACAATCATGTTTTCACCTGGGAATAAAGTGTTGGTGCGTGCAACACAACCGCACCAACTCTATATTCCCCACAATGCAACGGTAGCCCGCAAAGTCACAGCAGCAAGCACATGCGGCCGTGGCCTGTGGGCCGGTTCTAATGGTAATTAAATATCATCCAGGGGGCCATGGATAAACAATTTGTGAGCCGTATCACTGGAAAAACAATCTAGAAATAAGTAAAAATGTCTTAAAGTAAGTCAATTTTTAATTTGAGTAGGTAAATAAGATAGTTTGCCAATGGAACAAGTATTTTTACTCTTAAAATAAGATAATTAGGTAATCTGCACTTGAAATAAGACAATGCAATTGTATTTTCTTACTTTAAATGTAAGTTGTCTTGTTCTATTGGCAAAATGTCTCTTTTACCTCCCCAATCCAAGAACAAATGCACCTATTTTAAGAAAAACTGACTTATCTAGATTTTAATTTTTTCCAGTACCCGTGACATCTATGTTTTAAAGGATATTTGCCACATTTATAACAGTCTTCTCAATGTGCCATTTTAAAAGTGAAGCACAGATCTGTTGTAATTCAGTCATACATTTGTATAAAGTAAAAGAAAACATTTTCTAATTTGTTCTGCCTGTTTATGTAGATGCATCTACCTTCACATTAATCATGATGCCCCCTCTGAGTCTGTCCAGCATTTATTTCTGTACACTGACGAACCTCCACACTGATAATCTCTCAGACTCTTTCTTTCCTATCTGCCACTCCTGGTCCCCTGCCATAGCGACAATAAAGGAAACACTTAAGCTGCCTACGTTTCCCACAGTCCTCAGCTGCCTGCAGCCTGAAAGGACTGTAATTTGCCTGTCTAATTAGCTGGGTATTTAAAGCGGCACCAGTGGGTGAGAGTGTGTGGTGGGGGTGGACACGAATACTTACACAGAACAGGCTCATCAGCAAACGCCTTTAGCTTCACACACACCGAGTGTCTCCCAGCAGCTACAATAAAGCTGTCAGAGAGTGTAGCTACTCTGGGACCATAGAAAAAAAGAAAGGATTCAGAGATAAATGGCGAGCAGACAAAAAGAGAGCTGAATTATTCATGCAATTTTTTTTTTTCTCTTTTGGAGCTTTCTCTGTCATCCTTTTTTCCTGTCTTAGTGGATGTCTCTACCTTTAAGCAAGGAGAGGATGTTCTTGAACTTTTTTTCCCCCCTCAAACAAACTTTGATAGCAGCCTGCAGACTGTCTGTTGACTATTCAACACATGAAAGACAGTGAGATATGAGACTGTTTGTCCTGTTCGCAAACATGATATGCATGCTCTGACCCTTTTACTAAAGGTTTCAGCTTTTTGTCATTTTCTAAAAGCTTAACTGAAAGACATTAAAGATGTAAAGGACTTGAATGCATCACATGAATCTAGTGGTGTGGGAGGCAGAGTTTTTAGTTATTAGGCTCTTTTCCTGTGGGACCAGCTGCCAGTTTGTCGACCACACAGATTCTGCATCGGATTTTAAGACTTAAAAGGCTAAAAAAAGAACATTTCCTTTTAAGATTCTACAGTAACTGCCATTTAATGCCACTGCATTATAGGGTGAGGGGCAAACACAGAATATTTCATGACATACCTTATTTTTTATCCAAAACACAGATAAATTCAGAGATGGGAAGTAACGAAATACAAATACTTCGTTACTGTACACAAGTAGATTTTTCTGATATTTTTATTTTACTTTACTACTTATTTTTATGGCGACTTTTTACTTCTACTCCTTACATTTTTACACAAATATCTTGTCATGAAGCGGTGTTTGTATGGAGGACCCAACGCAGAGACCAGTAGGCAGAGGTGAATTAAAGCCTATTTATTCTGGTTCACAGATCCAGAAGCAGGAATCAGAGTCCAACTGAAAATTACAAACGTACCAGAACCAAGGAGACATCAGGGATTAACCTAAACCAGAAGCCAGGGAGAGACGAGACAAGGCAGGCAGATGATAGACGGGAAGTAAGACAAGATGTTTGACGAGGATCCAGCAAACAGGAACTGAAGAGGGAGGGCTTTTAAAGGGGACAGACACAAAGAGAGAGCTGACGAGGAAATTGGCAACAGGTGCTGGCAGGACAGAGAAACAGAGCAAGGGAGGACACAAGAGGGCAGCAGAGGACAACAAATGGATAACCAAAGAAAACAGGAACAAACAGACCAAGACCCTGACATATCTGTACTTTCTACTCCTTACATTTTAAAAAATTGGCTCGTTACTTTAGTTTTGAATTATTTCAATGGAGTTACCGTTATTATTTTTCATGTCAATAATACCAAATTCAATCTAATTGGATGGGAATCTACGTTGCATTTGACGCACCACTACAAGATGAATCGACAGATTCGGCGGTATTCATTCGCGGGAAATCATTGCAGCTTGGTGGCGGTGGCGTTAGCATAGTAGCATGGACGACGAGATGATTGAAAATGAACACAACGGAGATCTAGTCCTATTGGCAGACATCCATTTAAAATGTAGGCAACGGCATGAAAAAAGTGGTTTCTACTTTTACTTTTATACTTTAAGTAAATTTACAAGCCTGTACTTTGTTACTTTTACTTGAGTAAAGAAGTTTAATCAGTACTTCCACTTTTACCAGAGTATTTTTTAACACAAGTATCTGTACTTTTACTGAAGTACAGAAAGTGAGTACTTTTGCCATCTCTGGATAAATTTTAAAAACTGAACAGTAACCAGAGATGAGGAGGAGTGAGGAGGACCTGAGGGAGTGTTGCTGTGTGGTGACATGAAGAAGCTCTGAGAGATAGAAAGGAGCTTTGCTCTGGACACACTGCTGAGTGATAAGTAGGACCTGGATGTAGCAGTGAGTAAGGAGCAGAGGTGTCAAGTAACAAAGTACAAATACTTCGATACTTTTTTTTACTCGTTACTCTTGGCTTCGGTTTAATGTTTATAAATATTTATTTCATGTCATGTGCTCCATCCAATGTAGATCATTGGTTCCATCCACGTCTAAACTACTGATGGATATACAGGAATACAGTCATAAAAGTGTCAACTCCTCTGAGATAGCACGGGATGCAATGTTTGGCAATTTCTTTTATTTATATTTCAAAATTCAATGTATAACATTAATGCATTAATACCTCATTTTATTTCTGTCACGCCTTGGTTGAGGTTTGGAGGACCCAAATGCAGAGGCTGAGGTGAATACTAGTAGTTTTAATGAAAACGGTTAAAAAAGGCAGTCCAAAAATCCAACTAAAATGTAACAGACCAGAACCAATGGAAACATCAAGGGAAAACACGTAGAAGGAGCCAGGGAGAGACGAGGAGAGACGACTACAGCGATGACAGAACCAGCAACAACAGAGGAACCAACAAAGAGTGGGAGCAGAGGAAGAGCATAAATAGCTGACAGAGACAAAGGCAGGGCTAACAAGCTGACAAGGAGCAGGTGTGAGGAGACAACGAGGGAGCCAAGGGGAAAGGAACACACACAAGAGGGCAACAGAGGACAACAGAAAAACATGAGAACTAACATAAATCTAGAAATTACAACAAAATAGGAATTAAACCAATAAAACTAGAAAACAAGGAGCAAAGTAAAGCACAACATAACCAAAAACATGACAATTTGAGTGTTAAATTCTGTTTAAAGTAACAGATCATTAACCCTTTAAAGCCCGATCCAAGAATAAAACGAAACAGAAAATTACTTTTTTTTTTTATTTGAAGTCCTTATTTGGCCTTTTAACAAAATATGTAAAAAAAAAAAAACGAAATACATTTTTGATATTAATAATTTATTACTATGCGATAAGTCAAGATAATTTTTTGTGTAGTCTTCTGCCCTCTGTTATCAGGTATATCTGATTGTGTACAATAGGATTTTGAGCAAAGTTTTTACCATTAAATTATGCAAAAGGTGTCAGACGCAAAACATTTCAGAAACTGTATGTATCAAATACGATACATTTGGCATTACAGGGTTAAAAATGTCTCCGGACCTTTACTGGTTGATAGTTTTCTTTATTCGGACCCCTCTGATTTTGAATTGGTTACCCCTGGTTTAATGTTTATAAATATTTATATAACTTAATGTGCTCCATCCAATGCAGGTCATTGGCTCCATCCACATCTAGTGAAAACTAGTGTGATTGGATGAGTCATATAACGTAAACACTCATTGGTTAGCTAAAGGAAATCATCAGAAGCAAGCAGGTGTTCTTCAAACTGCAAACGTGAATTGTCTATGCCATGCTGCAATGATGGATTCAGAAAACGATGTTGAAATGTCTAATAGGTTGGACACAGGCGAGAGCGTATCGGGAGACGGAGACCAACAAGACCTCCCTCATCCTTGGCCCTATCTCAAAGAATTTTTCAAAATAGTCGAAAAATTTAGCTTTCAATTCATATAGTGGCATCTGTATGCTTTTTTTTAAGGTTACTTTACACTTTAAGTAATTTTTGGAGCACATACTTTTTCACTTTTACTTAAGTAAAGAGGTCAAGTTGATATTTCAAATTTTACCAGAGTGTTTTTAAACTGCAGTATCTATACTTCTACTTAAGTAACAAATGTGTGTAATTTTGACATATATCCACAAAGGAAAAAATTCTGGCAAAGATCAGTCTAGCTGCACAGCATCAAACACCAGAGGGAAAAGAAGGAAAAAGAAACTTTGATACACAAAGAATTATTCTGAGAGACTTTAGCATTAATGTATTTCACGATAGGCTATATTTGGACCGTCGTTGAACACATAGATCACATCGATTCTAAGAACCATCTTGAGACCCTTAGCTTTCTTATTCCTACTTCTGGAAGCCTTGTTAAAGAGCTACCGTCCCACAACTTACAGACTCATCCTTTCCTAAACTCACCTAAACCAAATACCTGATTTCCCTACTCAGCATTTAGCCTGGTAACTTGTGTTCTACAATTTTGGGATAGTGTTTCTGAAGGACTGGATCTGCTTGCTCCTGGGGGTAAAGGGAGGAAGCAGGATTAAGCATATAGCAGTCTCCACCTCCAGTCCTCCATTGTCGGCCCCCTGCAGCTTTTACAGGCATCAGTTTAACACAACTGATTCTAATCCTGGCTCATTAGCAGAGCTGTGTAGAACCCGACTGCTCGCTGCAGAGGCAGTTGAGCTATTTGATTCAGTTGTTTAGGACCAGGGACACATCTAAAAGTTGCAGCCTTTGCTCAAGAGGACTGAAGTAGGAGACCATTGGGGGTAATTGGCATTTGCTTTAGCTTCTGCAGAAGACATTTCAAACCCAATGGACCTATAGAGTTCTTGATTTGACCACTTTTACACACCGCAATTAAAACTGAAACTAGCTAGAAACTCCTGATGGTGATGTAAGTCCTTTAGCATTCCTATTACTATTATTTTACTTGTAAAAAATAATAAATGAATAGTAGAAACAGCTTGTATCATAAAATGCATATCTACTACTGTAAAATTGTAACAAATCTGTATTTTCTTTCCACCACATTTCAGATGCCAACACAAACGCCTTTTTGCTGTATGCGAGTGTGTGTCATTCGTATGAATAAAGCCGAGTAGTGTTGGGCTCAGCATCTCTGCGCTCGCCGCCTCATTGTGCCACTGGGAAAGCAACAGTAGAAGCCCTGCAGATGATGCACTGCGTCAGCAAACACAGAACAATGGATCGTCTGGTGTCTCTCTCTCCAGGCTGGTCATTGTGTAAAACATTAAGCCTGTTTGCATTTTGTAGCTCGCTTTGAATAAGATGATTGCATACACATGCAATTGATGTTGCCCTGGATAAGTGGGCCAATGATATGACACTTCACAGAAATGCAGCCAATAATAAAACTGATATAAACGGGAGGGGGGGTAAAGATCGGCATCTGAAGCTTAAAAAAGTTCACACAATAATTGAAAGTTTTTTGCATGAATTGCACCTGTAATTTTTTTTTTTTTTAGACATTTCTATTCTTTGGTTTCCTGTTTACTAATGTCATCATGTTCCAAATATATCCTCTAGTTTGCATAAGTCATTCAAGGCTTCATCGTTATCTTTGGTTTCATTTTCACCTTTTAAAGCTGCAGGAAGATTGCTTCCTTTTGGATTTAGTTAAACTTGTTGTCCTTGTTTCATTAAAAAGGGTTCACATTTTTATTTTCATAATTTTGCCTTTCCAGTAGTGTTCAGGTGTGTAGCTATTACTAGTCCATGATTTCCATGATTTAGATTAAATATGTAAAACTTAAAGCTGAGAACAAAGTTGAAAACTGGCGTGCTTTAAAAGCTACCTCTGAAATGTTTAACTGTGGATATTTTTATAAAACATCCTGAATGGACTGAAGTACTAATAGGAAAATCTGCATTTGAGTTCGTAAAGGGAATATTTTTATGTTTATTTCTGCAGCAAAAAAGATAAAGTTAGAAGATGTTTATTGATTGCCACAGCGTGGAGACCTAACAAACAGGGACCTGAAGGAAAGACTTAAAGGAAAAGTCCGGTCAGCAAGGAATTATCAGCGGATCATTATCTATACCTAAAACTAATATGATTGTGGTGATTTAATTAATTTAGAGTTAATCCGTAAAAGAATAAAAAACAATCATTTTCGTTGCGATAACTGAGTCTGGGAGCGGCCATTTTTGCCCAAATATACTGTAGTAACACCTCCCTCCTGACATCTTCCGGCAGTGACGTCACGGTGCTGTAAGCCTAGCGCCATTCTCCCCGCTTTACAAGCAAAATCAATGGGAACTACTAGACAGATCTGCAATCAACAACAATTATTTAAGATTCCCAGAGGACTTCACCATTGAAATTCACCAGAGCTATAGTGAAACTGCCCACGTGCATGGCAGCTGGATGTTGGAATACATTGATTAAAAGTAAAAAAAATTATGACTTATATCACCTTTCTGATCCATGACCCTCTATGGACTGGTTACTGCGGTCCTGGTCGCTGGATTGCCAACTGGAAGAGGGAGAATTTGCCATCAAACTTCTGGTAAGAGAAAAATACATAATATGTAGCCAATATTTTGAAGACCAATGTTTTCAAGATGTCTTGGATAATAGCCCGTTGTGACAAACACCAGATACAGCACTGGGACTTGATCAACAGCCGATACCGCACGGTGACGTCACAAACCAGTAGGTGGCAGTAGTGTTCTTTTACAAATATGGATGCCTCCAGCAAAAGCACATTTAAATGAAATTACTCTTAATTAAAACACTTATCACCGTAATAATTTCATATTTAAAGTACTTTCAGAAGTTTGAATTCTGAATATGTCCGAACTTTTCCTTTAAAAGAACACTGTGATTACCTTAGCAACTCTATATCTAAGCACTGTATTTCATTTTTAGGGACGGGACATGTAGGAATGACTAAAGTCAGAAGGGCCTTGCCAGGGCATTACCAACAGGATTACGATGGAGGACTCACCTAATTATCGCAGATCCATTACAGTAAAAAGTAGCGACAAAAGATATCTGTAGACTGTTTCAAACTGTTATGCCTGAATCAGTAAGTTTAAAGGACGTGTAGCACTTTTTCTGCTACCATAACTCTTTCGATAAAAAAGGTTTTCGAGAAAAATAATTGCACATAAACATCAGCAGACCCAAAAACGGGCTTAAATCAGAGGCAACGAGACTTTCACGCCCCAGTTTTCCAGAATTTTTTTTTTGTTAATTAGCTATTCTCTTGATATATGTTTTGATGGTTTCATTAAAAAAGAAAAAAAATTGATTCAAAGTCTGTTTTTTTTTCCTATTTAAACTTGCACTGTAGTTCTCATGGCCCAGTTGACTGGGGATACACATAGTCATGGACATTAGCCCTTTAATCTTTCAACCTAAATAATTTACATCGGGGACCAATATTGTCACAGTCTTGGTTTTGTTATGTTTATTTGTTATTCAGTTTTACTTTGATCCTTGTTTTAGTGTTTAATTATTATTTTGTTGTTTTCTTGTTAGTTCCTGTCTTCCAGGTTTTCCATTTGTTGTCCTCTGCTGCCCTCTTGTGTCCTCTTTCCCTAGCTCTGTTTTCTGCTCTGTCCTCACCTGTTTCCAATCCTCTCGTTAGCCCTCTCTTTGTCTCTGTCCCCTTTAAAAGCCCTCCCTCTTAAGCTCCTGTTTGCTGGATCCTCATCTAACATCTGTCTGCTTACCTCGTCTCTCCCTGGCTCCTAGAGTTTGGTTTCCCCTGATGTCTCCATGGTTCTGGTTTGTTTGTTATTTTTTGTTGGATTTTTGATTCCTGCCTCAGTACCTGTGAACCTCATTAAACCGACCTAAATTCACCTCTGCCTACTTGCCTCTGCTTTTGGGTCCTCAATCCAACACCAAATCGTGACAAATATAGTTACCATTCAAGTCGCCCTTTTTTCTGAATAGTCATTGTAATGGTTATTCATGCACATTTAACTACAATACAGACAGGCAGCTGTCAAAATGTTATTCCAAAGATATACCATCCAAACTATTAGTTTATTTACTGTCACGCCTCTCTCAATAAAACATTATTTGGTCATAAAAACTTATTTCAAGCTACACATATGGGTTTTTTGCAATGCTTCAATGGCTACAACTCTGGCTTGTTGGTTATTTCTAAAGGTCTTCTGAACCTTACTTCAAAGATACTTCTGAGAAAACTGAATTTACATGAAAGCTAATTTCTTAGAACAAAACACTAAAAGTGATTATTTATTTGACCTCACAGCAGGATCGTGAATCAATGAACCATTCAGACAAATCAAATAAAAAAATTCAACTTCACAGTCGCTAGTTATGATTACCAAGAACACATTTAGGATCAGTTGAAAAGATGAGGAAGTTGGTAACCTAGAGAGATTACGCAAAGCAATCCTTTTCTCTGTATGCTCCTCCTTTAGGAAATGTTTGGACAACACTGTTCTGTCCTGTTGGTTTTTCTAAATATTAAAAAAATGCCAATATGTCAGTTAAGTTTCAAATTTTTACACTTATTCACTAAAAACTTAAAGTCAGACAACAATGTGAGGCTCTTAAAACTGAAGTATGATCTGGATTATATGGGTACCTTTCAACACAGAACACCTAATGCAAGGACTCACAGCTTGTGTAGCTAAATATCTGCAGAATACGGCAATGTGTAAAATAACAGATATGATTATTATTACAGTCATTATCGCTGCTAAAAACCTGCTGTGTTGTTTCTGAAGGAAGGAAATTAGGGATGTCCAATCCGTCTGTTGCTCTGTGCATTTCCCCTTCTTACTGCCCTCTAAATGATAACCTTTGACCTTTAGCCTTTACATCTGGCTGCGTCTCATGTCTGGAATGCACGATAAGGTCAGAGACTATAAACAAGCTCCTTCATGCAAGCAGCCTTCAGACATTGTCTACAGCCATAATTCCACGTTTCTACCTAAGATCGTTTTAAATACACCTAGAAGTGATGTTTTTGGCCTGAAATAGGAAGATGTAGTACCCAGAGAGAGCGTGGGGAAGACGAAGACACTGAAGGACTAAAGATAAACCCAAAACTCTCTGGTTACAGGGTTACAGATAATGCTTTTGCCTTACATTCAAAGTAAAAACACAACAAAAAACGGTCAAAGTTAGTCAATAGCAACCAGGAAGTGCTTTTTAATTGTCTTTATATACATCAAGCCATAAGTACTCTCTGTCAAGTACGGTGGTGGAAGTCTCATGCTGTGGGACAGATTTAGTCACCTAGGGCTCTAGTGACTTGCACCAGCTAAATTCATCCATTCATTTTCCATTACGCTTATCCCAAGCAGGGTCATGAGGGATGCAGGTGCCGGAGAGAACCGGGTACATGGATGCTCAGGGAGAACATTCAAACTCCATGCAGAAAGAACCCGGGCCGGGAATTAAACCTGGAACCTTCTTGCTGCAAGGCACTGAGCAGCCCAAGCTAAAATAATTTTCTTGACAATGTTCTTTTAAAAGTTAAAGAATTTTTTCACTTCCCCCCAGCAAAAAAAAAAACACACAAGAAACAGATTTTGCAGCTGTAAATAACCCAAGAAAGTGTGATATGCGATAATAGATAAAAAAAAAAAATTATATATATATTTTCCCCCAGTCATTTTCTGCCCTTTAAAGATTTTTTTTTTTGCATTAGTTTTACATTTCTGTCTCAATTAGATTTTTATGATCAAACAAACTCTAACATATAAAGATAATGCATAAATCCAAAATACAGTTAATTATTTTTTCTTTTCTTCGTTGAGAATTACTATTTACACCAAACCGGTCAAGAGATACAAAAAACTGACACAAAAAAAAAGTTAATGTGTAGCTCCTCTCTGCAGTACTAAAGGATTGACAAAGCACCTTAAACCAAAGAGATCTTAAATTATAAATGTGAAAAACCAACCGTGAACATCTCTGTTGGGTTTTGCTTTTACCACTCTAAATAGCGCATGTAGATTAGGATCAAGAGTGTGAATCAAAGGGGATCTTTTGAATCTGGATGAGCCGTTATTTTTGCAATTTACAGTCTGACTGCTGATGAAGATTCTCAGTCATCCAGGTCATAGTCATTCCGTAAAAGTTCAAAAAAATCCACTGGACTTGGTTTCCAAGATTTGAAGACGTTTCGCCACCTCTCCAGGAAGCTTTCTCAATTCAAATGTCTGGATCTGCAGTGAGTTTGAGTCTTAAATAGACAAGGCCTTGTACTGCTTGGAAACATGCAAATAGAAACCGATGAATGGGTCGTTTGGTTTCATTGTTAGCCTGTAATACCTGAAACCTGGCTATGATTCTGAAGGTCGGTCGTTAAAGGGGGGGATTGTCGTTAAAACCAAATCCAAGTCCAAGTCCAGAAGATTTTTTTCAACTTTTACAGAATAACAGTCTGATTGTATTTATTTTCCAAATTTAAACAATTGACTGAGTATTTTTCATCACCAAGTGGCACAGTTGAGCATTGCCTGTAGACCAAAACAAGATGTGTGAGAAGTCACGCCTCTCTTTACCTCCACTTCAACTGAAACCCCCCCATTATTTTAGAAATGTATCTACATATGTGGACTTTTATTTTCAGTAAATGAATAGACTTAGCTCCCTTTGACAAAAAAAATTTGCAACTTGACTTTTACTAATAAAACCAGTTTAATTATTGTATATTATATCTAATTAATTTTGAATTTGTCTCTGCAGATAAAGTCACATTTAAGCCTAAAGTAGTAGTTAGAAGTGTGATTTCCTCATTTAGTGTCCAACCATATGAGGTTCAAAAACAAAAAGTCATGATAGGTTAAAAAAAATCTGCTTCCAAGGATGTTTTCTTTTTAAAACAGCTAATTTCTAATGTGAAGCAAGATATCTGTCTTTATGTAAAAATGGATATAAATATAATCTTCTTTTCTTTATTCTACAATTTCAATTCATTTCAATTCAGTTTATTTATATAGCGCCAAATTCACAACACATGTCATCTCAAGGCACTTTACAGTTCAACCAGATCATACAGTCAAATTGATACAAAGTTTTCTATCTAAGGAAAACCAGTTGATTGCATTGACTCATTGACTCAAATACAATCCCTCAATTATCCTTGAGAGTTTGAGTACCAGGTGACTTCCATTCCTCCTTTAAGATCAGTATTGATCTAAGTCTTATAGGACCCAAACATGGGGCTGGTTCACATGCAGGTTTGAGATTCCAGGAGGGATTTGCTTAAGTGAAGGATTCAATGAGAGGTGAAAAAAAAAAGGGGGGGAGAGTGTACAGGTCTATGTGTGTTTATATGAGAGAGGATTTCTTTCCCATGATTCTGCAGCATTTAGTCAGGTAGAAGTCTGGGGATTATATGGAGTGACCCAGCTCAGTCATGGGTAATCACAACCTGACAGTGAACTACAGTAATAAGTCAAGCATTAATGCAACTTTGCAAAAAAAAAAATAATAATAATAAAATAAACAAAAAAATACAACACAAAAAAAAACAAGAAAAAAACCCCAACAAATTCATATTTATCCCTCATTATCCTTTAGAATGTCTAAATTATAGGGTCAAAGTGTAAAACTTAAAATTGTTCACAACAGCAGACAGTTTTCATTTACCGAGTAAAACTAGTAGCTCAGTTGATAAAGTAAAAAAAAAACCACATCCACTGTTTGACAATCGCTACACTAATGTAAAACTGGTGATTGCTTTGGCCTGGTCACTGCAACTTTACACCTCAGCAGATGGCCGCTCACACTGAGCCTGGTTCTGCTGGAGGTTTCTTCCTGTTAAAAGGGAGTTTTTCCTCTCCACTGTCGCTACAAGCATGCTTAGTGTGAGGGATTACATTTGAGTCAATGAGTTGATGCAATTAACTGGTTTTCAATAGATAGAGAACTTAAAATCAATTTGGATGATCTGGTGAACTGTAAAGGGCCTTGAGATGAGATGTGTTGTGAATTGGCGCTATAGAAATAAACTGAATTGAATTGAATAAGAAATATGGCTTTAATAAATATTTATGCTTTTACACCTGAGGTAAAATTTAATCTGGTACCATGTTGTTGCACTGCCACCTAGTGGACAAACTATGAATTTTTTTTCTTCAAATGGGCTCTAAACCTCAGTATGGCATCAAGATTCCCAGCAATTTATTTTCAGTTTGTATCTTTGGTCATTGTTTTTCATTTGGAGGAACTATTTCTCCATTTTAAGTAACATTTTAGAATTTAGATTATCTAGTTTGATTTCTTATTTAGAATAAGATTTGTTTAGTGATTCACTTAATTAGTTAATTTTAGCTTGGGATGTGGGTGTTTCACAGTATAAATAGGTAGGTCTTAGGTAGCTCATTAATGCACGTGGGTGGTCATATGGTTTTATACCAGTTTTCAGTCAAAGTCTCAGTCTCGGTCAGTCAATCAAAGTCAGAGTGAGAGCAGTAGCAGAATCCTTTGAAGCCTGTAAGCTGTTTTTGTCTGAACGGAGAATAAAGCAAGCAAAGAACTGGATTTTGACACTTTTTGATCTTTTTGGACCGTATAAGCCAGAATCAACGGTGCATCAGGTGGGTATTTGAGTTGAATTCACCTTTTGCTTTGATCACCTTTAAGTCTTAAGTTTTTAGTTTTTTTTTTTTTACAAATAGTCACTACAATATTGATTTAACCAAAAAAGAGATTTAGGAAGAAAAAAAAAAGTTAAATTTTCAACAACCACAGATCAACCCTTAAGTTTAGGAATCTGTTGGCATGCCTTCAGGGTTTACTGTCAAGCAATCTAAGAATAAAAAATCACCTGGAAAATATCCCATTTTGGACTAAAATGAGAGGTAAAAAGCTTTGTGATGCATATTATTAACAAATCAAACTGCTATGTCTGAACAGGTAAAATCAGTTTGGGTAATCAGCTTAATTATCAACTAATGGGAGTTATTTTTCTTTTTCAATAACTGTTTAATAATTATAATAAAATAAGCTCAAACTGATTTCTAGTAGAGAGGAGAACCCGTCAACCCAAAACAGGAGGAGTTTGAGTTAGAGGAACGTTACTATAAATTAAAGTAATCATGGTTTTACTGAGGAGAATCAGAAGTATAAAACTGTACTAATAATAATAAAAATTAATGAAATCTACTTCTGATCAAAATCAAATGTTTTTTGTTATAATATTTAATCAATCATTGACTTATCAACCGATTCAAGCTCTATGAAGAGTCAGACAGTTTTTCTAATTTTACATAAAATGTATGGGATCTACTTTTCTTTTCTGCAATCTGTTCATCGCAGCAGCTTTCTGTTATCCTAATTTAAACCCGGATTTAAAAGGTGTGGATCCAAACCATATGGTGGTGATAGTTTGGGCGTTTAAATCCACTTTTTTACTTTATTGAAGCAGTTTTGCTCCATAACTGTTCAAGGCAAAGACATGAAAATTTGAAAAACATACAATCTGGAAATTATTCTGAATGAAATAAGTTATTTTTTAAGTACTGTTTTCTCAGATTAGATTTTTTCATATTTTATCTTTTAAATTCTTTCAAAATTTTATATTATTTTCAGATTTGATCATTCCAGGTTCATTTTTTTTTTTTTATTACTATTGTCAGTCTGAGTTTCACAAATTGTGTTCTTTTCTAATTGTGTTTTTTAGATCACTTTCTGGTCACTCCAAGCCCAATTCAAACACTCGCTCTTGACCAATTAAAATGTTGTTAACGTCAATGCAGAACAATAGAAATATGTATTTGCTCCTCACTCCAGAGGAAGACCCGCCCCCGTGAAGGGAATGTGATCTGGAAAATCCAAATTCAAAAAGTACAATTCATGAAACTTAATCTGACAGAGATATATATATATGTAAAAAAATAGGCTTTGAATGAAAAAGAAAACAGAACAAATTTTATTTGAAAAAACTAAATATGAAAAAGTTTTGGAAAGAAATGTTAGAAAACAGATACGTGACCCGTTTCTGACTGAGAATGTTTTTCAAATTTCTATTTAAAATGTGTTCTTAGCTTGCAACAAAAAGGTCTACGCTGCACAACAATAATCCAGAGCACAGAAAAAAGGTTAAAAAAAAAGAATTATATTTAAGAGTGGCCTAGTTAAAGTCTGGACTTAAATCTGATTAAATGAAGTGAAATTAAATTTAAACAGGCCGTTCATGTTAAAACCGTCTGAAATCGGATTTAAAATAAAAATGAAACAATCTATGAAATAAGAGAAGGGTAGGAAAACCAGTCATTACATTTATGGGGGTGTTTAATATTTTGATATAGTGCCATGTTTACGAAAAGAAAGCTTATTTTGCATCTACTAAGGTTATCTTTGTCTGATATGAAGACAAATTTTAAGATCTGCAAGATTTAAATAAAAAAGGATTTTTTCCCCCCATATCATTGTCTTAAAAAAACAACAACACAGAGTCCACCTCTGTCCTTTACAGACACACATTGTTTGAAGCTACCGGTTATTAAATACCTCTGAGCTGCGCTGCTCAGAGCTTTCAGCTCATATCTGAGGAAGCGCAGACATACTTGCCAGTCTGCCAGTCTAATACCTGTAATCCTTCGCCTCCAGGGCCAGCAGAGAGTCTGTGAGAGTGCAAACTTAAGTTTCTCCTGTTACAGGGACATTAAACTGTTTAGAGTCGACTTGCGGGATCTGGAGGAGGCGACTTTAACCATTAAACTCTGGGTTGCAGAATGACGTCAGGCATACAGTGGTTGAGGTTCAGGAAGCAAAGATAAATCACGGCTTCATCCTTTGGAGTAATAAAAACAGGAACTGACTCAAACCGGTCCATGCTTCACTGTGAGATCTGGTCATTTTGAAGGAAAGTTAAACCAAATCAATCATTTTGATGGTGAACATTCTAAGTCATCCAGTTCATAGTCATTCTAAAAAAAGTAAAAAAAAAACAACAACAATCCACTGGACTTTGTTTCCAAGTTTGAAGATGTTTCACTTCCCATCCAGGAAGCTTACAATTCAAAATGGCTGAAATAGCGTTGAGTTCAAGGCTTTATAAAGTCGACCAAAAACAAAGCCTTGTTTTGGCTTAGAAAACATGCGAATTGGCCTTTTCAGCCAGGCAAACAATTCCACCCCCTCTCAGAGGCATACAGTAGACAGGTATCGGTATTGCAGGCTAACAAATAACTCAAACAATGGCCCATTCATAGGCTGCAATTTGGTTATTTTCTAAGCCAAAATAAGGCTTAGCTTTTGGGCCACTCTATAAATCTGTTAGGTTTATTCAATCAATGTGTGTTTATGAAGCATGTGTGCGAGGGGATGCCCCACTCCTGTCTCATGATTCAGTCAGGAGACCATCCTGCCTTGTCATTCTGATGGAGCATTTTGTCTTTATGAACTGATCAATTGTTCTGTCAGAACAATACTCTGTTTGTAACCATGCGTCATGTTCTGTTAATAAAATGCTCTGCGGAGGAGGTCCAGTGGGAGACAGTGTGTTTGAGTCTGGGGTTCAACTGTCTCTCCTTCCTGCAGGAATTGTATCCATAAATTGTGTATTTCAGTTCTTCTTAAGCAAAAACCTACATTTTATGAACCCGACAAAATCCTCGAATTCAACGCTATTTCTGACATTTTAAATTGAAAAAGCTTCCTGGATGGGAAGCGTAATGTCTTCAAACTGGAAACAAAGTGCAGTAGATTGTTTTTTAGTTCTAAGATCAGACCCTTTGTATAAAAAACTGAATTAATATTTTCATCAGATGTAAACAGAAACATTCCAACAGTTCAACTTTGATACTTGGTTGATTTAATAACACACTAAGTGGAAAACAGCTGTGATATAGTCCAGTGAAACCTTTAGATCTGTCTGTGAAAACGTGGGTGGAGTCGCCTCATGTCTGGAAAATACGAATCCGGCTTTGGCTCAGAGACAGAAACTGTTTCCCAAGCAGAAGGAGTCTGATGTTCTGATTGTGTCATATGCTGGGAAGGATTTCTATCTTTGTCAGAATTTTCAACACGCCATATATCGATTACACATTTTTGACTGACAACATGCATCCGAGTATTTTCAGCTTTCAACTACAAGTTTTAAAAAATGCATGAAAAATGATAACAAACACAAAGTTAATTATTTTACTTGTTTGGTTAGTGTGTGTCACGAAGGCTGTTTTAATGCAGGATGCCTCCAAAGTGTAGCTTCAATAAGCATTGTTCATTTCACCATAAGAACCAAAGCTGTGTTTTATTTTCAAAGCTTTCCTGATAAATACTCACCGTTTGAAAAGACTCAATAAACTAAAAGTAGGTTATTCTCAGTGCAAAGCTGCAGGCTAAAGATGAGGCTTAGTTTAGGTTCTGCTCCATTTAATCCACATTAAACTTAAAGCTTTAAAAAGCTAAGAATGCATCTGATAACTCTCAGCCTTTCTGCAATCACTGTATCTTATGTGCTTCTATTCTGGAACATCAAGGGAACAATGAGGCTGTTAATTGGCGGCTGTTGTTGTGTTTGGCTGGTAGATCAGCCAATCATGCTGCAGACCAGATTCTAATGCACAGTCTGGCAAACTTATTGTTTCAATTTCCTAAAGGTTTTCAGTATTTATTGAAACTAAAATTAAGACAATATATCACAGGTTACCTGAACTTCACCTCACCTGGAAATAATATTGTCATGATCTGGCCTGTTTGCTCTCCCTTAATTGGTCATTCCTTTCACCTGTCGTTCTCCCTCCCTGCCTCAATTATAATTTATTCCTCTCACCTGTTTCCTCTTGGTTATATTCAGTTCAGCCTGAGAATTCAGGGCCAGATCATTATTTGTCTTTCTGTTAGCCTGTCTGTTCAGTTTTTGCCTTGGTTCAAGTTCCGGTTCCTACGTCCTGTCTCGGCTACCCTCTTCTACTGAGCCTGCTCATCTGCACCTGATCCTGTCTGCTCCTGTGCGTGACCACCTGGTCATGCTTCTGGTCCCAGTCAGACTCCGAACCCTCCTGGGAGCTTGTGGATGCCTGGAAGTCTGGATCCTGTTCCTGTCTGTTCTGGATTCCTGACCAGGATTCGGCTTCCAGCATGACCTCTGGGACTGCAGCACTTGGGGACATTTTGGACTGGACTGTTAAACCAGAGTGTCTGAGATTGGGCGGTGTGGAAGTTATAGTGTTAACTTCAGCTTTTTACTACAGTATTTAAAGGTATACAGATTCTGAACTACTTAACATATTAAAGTAAAAGCTGTGTAAGAAAGAAAAATGCCAATAAAGAAAAAAAGCTTAGGCTACAACCACTTTTAGGTCCAGACATTGACTCACCCATTTCAAAATTGCAATTATCATCTCATGAGGATAATTTTAGGAGATTCTTCTTTGGGAGAAACTCATGTTGATGTTGATAAACAAAAAAATCTGTATCTGTTGTTTTCTTTTTCAAGAATCTGGGCTTAAACTGAGTGGCATTTAGAACAGATTTCATAAAAAAAAAAAAAAACTCAGCTCCATCTGCAGAGAACCATCCAGAGTCCCTACTATTGCTACCTGCTGCTCCATGTTTTATTGTGGCTAACTTTTTATGCGTTTCGCCTTATGTTGTTATATTCAAAAACTTAAGGCTTGGTTTCATTCGAACCAGGTACGTTTTATCCAGAAGCTTCTGGAGATTTGAACTCTGCCTGTTCAACGGGAAAATCTTTTGTCTTGTAGCTGCTGTTTCTGTTCTTTTCTTGTTGTCCTTTGATAAAGAAGAAAATCCTTCTCTAACAGCTAAACTTTAAATTACCTCAAATCACAAGGCGTTAACTATCAGGTCAAGAATGTATTTCTAAGATTTTTCCTCTAATTTGCTTATGATTTTACGTTAACATTAAAAAGCAAGAACAAAAAACTGCAGTTTTATGCAGCCGGATGTGCTAAATACACACTGATTGTAAACAGGGAGGTGTTCAGGTAATAGGATCAGGTGAGGTAAAAGTGGCTGGAGCGTAAATCTACAAAGGAACAGGGAAAATATGGCAGCCAGCCGCAGGTTTCAGAGCTGAAGCTGTGAACGGATCACAGCAGATGAGCAGGACGATGTAGATAGAAAGTCTTTAGGTGAGCTGAGGAGCATCAGAGACTTAAATATGGACTTTATGATAAAACTGAATCAAGTCAAACTTCTTAATCAGTTTTTACATTTTTGCACCAATCCTTTTCTGTTTTGAATGGTTTTAAGCTGAAAAAATGGCCGACTGACAACAACCTCAGTATTGTGGAAAAGTAATTTACAAAATTCTTCTGCTTTTGTTTAAATGTTTCAATTCTATTTTGTCATACAAATACATCCTGAATGAATAAATATATATTTTCAGAGTCATGCTTTGTCTTTATCATAAAACAGCATTAACTAAAACTTTTATTTAACCAGTTAACAGAAAAGCGAATGATGTAACAGCGATCTTATGTGGATTAAGGTATGCATCTCTTTACATATTCAGATCTAAACACCCAAACATCAAGCTTACAGTCTAACATGATGGTTTTAAGTTTGATGGTTTGGGGTTGATGATGCAGGGGCTTGACCCTTAACATGCCCTTCATCAAGACCTCTTTCATGGAAACCTCCAGGAAACGTCTTCAACAAGACAAAAGGACTAACTTCACTCTGGACCAGATCTGCACCCTACTGGTCCTCTGCCTTTCCACAACCTTTTTCAAGTTCAGGGATCATTTTTACAGACAAAAGCATTGTTGTGCCATGGGATCTCCTATGTCACCAATTGTGGCCAATCTTTACGTAGAAGAAATGGAAAAGAGAGCTTTAGACACCTTCAGAGGAACACCACCATTGGTTTAGATATGTGGATGACACATTCATCAAAATCCAATTACAAGAAATGGAAGCTTTCTAGAGGTGTCAAAAGTTCACACATTTGTTACTTAAGTAGAAGTAAAGATTCTGCAGTATAAAAACACTCTGGTAAAAGCTGATGTATGTGCTCCAAAAACTACTTAAAGCTTAAAAGTATAAAGTAAAGCAGCCAGATGCCACTATATGAATTGAAAGCTCAACCTTTCGACTATTGCGAAAAATTCTTTGAGATAGGGCCAAGGATGAGGGAGGTCTTGTTGGTCTCCGTCTCCCGATACGCTCTCCCCTTTATCCGACCTTTCAGACATCTTTTTCTGAATCCGACATTGTAGCATGGCATAGACAATTCACGTTAGCAGTTTGAAGAACACCTGCTTGCTTCTGATGATTTCCTTTAGCTAACCAATGAGTGTTTGCGTTAAATGACTTATCCAATCACACTAGTTTTCACTAGATGTGAATGAAGCCAATGATCTGCATTGGATGGAGCACATGACATGAAATAAATATTTATAAACATTAAATTGAAGCCAAGAGTAACGAGTAACATTTGTTTTAAATATGTAAGGAATAGAAAGTACAGATACTTGTGTGAAAATGTAATGAGTAGAAGTCAGAAGTAGGAAGAAAAATAGGTAAAGGAGTAAAGTATAGATACCTAAAGAGTAACAAAGTATTTGTACTTCATTACTTGACACCTCTGAAGCTTTCACAAGACAAAACTCGGTTAACCAAAACATCAAATTTACCAGAGAGGATGCCAACATCAACAAGCTACCTTTTCTGGACTGTTTGGTGAGCATGGAAGGACTCACACAGACCAATACCTTCTTTTTGACTCACACCACCCACTGGAACACAAGCTTTCAGTCATCAGAACCTTACAACAGCGGGCCGAGCATGTCCCTACAAAAACAGAAGGGAAGCACGAAGAGCAGAAACACATCAAAGATGCTCTTCAAACCTGTGGACACCCAAACTGGGCGTTTGTCAAATCAGCAAGGAAATCCAAAAGACACGTAACAGAAGATAGCGATGAGAAGATCAAATGCAAAATGCTAAAATGTTGCCATCCCCATATGTTGCTCAAGAGGATTTTCTCCAAACACAAAATCCAAGTACATTTCAAACCTAACAAGGCCCTTAAACAGAGAGGCTACAGCATCCTAAGGACAAAACCTGCAGATCGAATATGAGCGGAGTGGTGGATGCAGTTCAGTGCAGTGAGGAATGCTCTGATCTTTATACTGGAGAAACCAAACAACCTCTCCACAGACGCACGGCCCAACACAGGAGAGCAACCTCCTCTGGACAAGACTCAGCGGTATCTTATGGACAAAGGACATAAGTTTGAGGACGAGGATGTTCACATTTTGGATAAAGAAAATAGGTGGTTTGAGAGGAAGTGATCTATGTTAAGAAAGAAACACCAACCACAAACAGAGGAGGTAGACTCAGATTTGGTTTTCAAAACCTACAAAGCAGCAATTGAGTTAATCCCTTCATCATCATCGCAGCCCCACCCCTCTACAGAAAGAGCGGAGGACCTTGCCTATTCAGCCAGGCCAACAACTCCCTTTAACGACCCCAATTTCAGACACCTAGATGGGTATGATGTATTGCAGGCTAACAAAAGAAGACAAACAAGCCCCATTCCAATGGGTTGGACCCGTTTGTCTGTTCCAACCTGCATGTTTTCAAAACAACAACAAGGCTTCATTGAGCTACTGTATAGAACCTTAAACTCAACGCCGTTCCTGACATTGTGAATTGAAAAAGCTTCCTGGATGGGAAACGAAACGTCTTCAAACTTTGAAACAAAGTCCAGTGGATTGTGTTTTTTAACTTTTTTGGAATGACTATGACCTGGATGACTGAGAACCTTCACCAGCATATGCCCTTCATGCTTCAAGCTAAATTTAAAATTCCTCTAGTCTAATAATAATAATAAAAAAACACTGGTTGACACAGCAAACAGCAAAGTTTGACTTAAAAAGTTAATTTCTATCTTTATTTTTGTCCAATTTTTTTAAATGACATAAATCCCTTTTAGTGTGGATGAAAAAGAGAAAAAAAAGTTAAATAATGTGTTGCAGAGTGGATACATTTTTACTACACAGTGGGGGAAAAGAATAAAGTAAATAAGTAAAAACATCTGCAGCTTTTTTTGTGGTGATGGACTTTGTCTCCCTCTGCTGGTCAATCAAAGTACTGAAGGGAGCCGCGTATTAAAATCAGGCCCAACAGTTTAGGTCATTTCCATAATGTTTACATAGTAAATATTTAAAGTTAAACATTCAGCCAATGTCATATCTTTAATTCAACTCTTATCATGTAGGCTACATGTTTATATCTGTTCGGAGAAACCAATCTAAACTTTATAAGAACGTTTCTAAACTTTGATCCTTAAGAGAGACTGCCATTAAATGCTTATCACCTGCAAATCTTCTGTTTTAAATATCTTGACATTAACATAAAACAAAGATTATCTATGGATATAAGAATTACTTTTATGAAGCTGTGCTATATCAGCAGCCATAATGCAAACCCCCTAACAACCATTTCAGTGAGAAGATTTCGTGAGAAGATCACGAGGTAACTGGAATAGCTTGACAGATAACTTAAGGTATCTTTATCAGAAAAAGAAGAGAAAACAAATCTATACAGCCACACCTAATTGTTTCCTAACAGCAGGGTGGAGCAGCTCTTCAGAAGTCCATAAACTAAGAGGCTGATAGCACTACTGCTGCACTGCCTATACATTATTCTTCTACTAGTTCCTGAAATATGTAAAAACGACATTCAAGCCTGAAAGGCTTAAAGGAAAATCTTATTTGCAGTCGCTTAGAATAAAGATTAAAAATCTATACGGAAAAAGCAAACATATTCTTCTATAATCAGGTTTTAAAGTAAGGATGTTGTCACAGTTACATATATTGTCCCAGTTATGATCTTTTTATGACTTTGAGTGCGAAACCATTTAGTCATGATTTATGGAAAAGGACAAAGACTGTAACCATGTTATGAGACATCTAATTTTAGACTCTTTTTACCTTTTTGTTTATTTGAAATAATGTGATTTCCTCCTACTGATATATTTTTTTGTTTAAACATCGACGCAGAAACTCAAATTAAGAGATTTTTTCTGCTGGAGGGGAATGTTTCAATAAAAGCAAATGAGAAAAATTTGCTTTTTTAAAAAAAGGAAATAATAAAAAAAAAATCCACTTTTAATTTGTTGCATTTTATATCTTAATTGGATCAATTAAGTGGAAAAACATCAACAAAAACCACTGTGTTCCTCAAGACTCCTTCATGAGGCCCTTTTATTCTCCTAGCTGTAATTATAGCACATTAAAATATCTCTTACCTTGTCTATGCTGATGATGAAGAACTTTACATCTCTGTTTCCACACATGCCCACAAATAACTTAAAAGGCAGAGAAAAAAATTATTTCCTCTGCCAATTCTTCATGCAGAGTCTATGAGGTCAAAACCTGAAAGCATGTAGTAAATGTGAGGTCATGGACACGATATTAGTAAACAACAATCTATAAAACATTTCTGTGATGAAAAATAAGAATCTAAAAAAATGCTTGTTTCTTTATGTTCAACATATTAGATGCGTAGGCATATAGAGTGGAATCTCTTTGCTCCGGACAACTTTAACACGGAAAAAAACACAATTAGCAATGCCTTACATTTGTTTCTGCAAAGAGACGATTACACTAAAGCCATCTGTGGGTTCTCCAATCAGATATCTTGGTTTATTAACAAGGTATGGCACCATAGAGGAGCAAAAATGCTGCATAAAAGAAGATTCACTGCTGCCACGACCTTACATGAGCCAGATATGAATAAATAATAAAATAAAATAATCAGATTGAAAGATAATTTAACATCATGGACTATAGCGTGTGGGTTTAGAGATTCTCAGCTAGAGCAAAATGGAAGGTGATCATCCATCTCCCTGAGGCCCTGAATGTGTTTTTTTTGCACATTTTTAAAACAACAAAAGCAACATAGAACATGTGTGTAGAAACTAAACACAATGTTTTGAACCCTATTTGCCAAATTAACCCTCTATAGGGAAAGTTACCGTATTTGATCCCTTGAATACCCCTTACAAATGGAGTCAAGTAAAGTTAAAAAGTTAATAAGCCTAGTTAACAAGTATATTTATGTTCATGAACTTAAACAAGATGTAAAAGCCAGTATCAGCACCAGTATGGACCCAAAAAAAAAAAAAAAGTGCTTTTTTTCACTCTTTCACTCAGTTTTTCATGAATTTCCTATAAGAAGCCCTTTGTTATTTTTCTTAATATATTCGGGCAAGTTGCCATCAAAATATCCATATTTTTTTAATGTTACAAAGGTACTAAGGTCTTGTCCTGGATTCCAATGACATTGTTTCTCAACTTTATTTGTCAGGTTGTTTTTTGTCAAGATGCAATTGATTAATTTCTTTCTTCTTTGAGTTGCCGGTTTCCGTGGGATCTGCTGGTGGAGTAGCCTCATGAGACCATCCTGATCTCGCGAGCTTTCAAGATTTCACTCGCTAATCAGTCTGGAGACTCTCCTTTAAAGAAAATTTGGAGCCGTTCACCAAACGAACATCCAATCAGCGTTGGCTTTGAGGCGGGTTGAGGTGTGAAGCAACGAGAAATGCGACAGTTCAGTCTAAAGAACATGGCTGTCGCTACCCGATCCGTACCGGTAGCACGATCCGTACCCTCAGCTCATTTGCGCCTGCGCAAACAGAATAACTTCCGGGTTGCCAAAAAATAATGTAATTACGGTACTGAAAAAACTTTATTTATATCCTTAAATAATTAAAGAATACTAAAGTACATCGTAAAGACAATATTGAAGACTTTTCTGGAAGAAATGGATGCTTTTTAAATTCAATCCATTGTATTGCTTGACGTAATTTTTCTGGAATAAAAATACAAATTTTCGGGAAATGTTCCCTTATCAATGAAAAACTGCAGGTCACGAAAGGTAGCAAATGAATCCATTGTGGGATCAGTACTGCTGGAGTGCATAGTTAAGTACAGAGTAAATCAAATATTTAAACAAATTTAAATATATACGCTGTGTGACGTATATTTGCGCATGCTCAGAGCAGTCAAAGTAACAATGACAAGGCTAACTTTTTTATGTATTTCTGTTTTTTTATTTTTAGAAAATGAAATATTGACGAAAATACAAAGAAATACAAAAAGAAACCCATGCCTCTAAAAAATACAAAAGAATAAAAAAGTAAGAAAAAGGAAATATAGGGCTCGGGATCCACGTTGCATTGTGGGATGTCGCGGTCACGGCTACGCAAACGTAAACATAGCTCTGATACAACGTTGTTGTTGAAAGAAGAGACGTAGAAGTAGAGAGAAATAAGATGTCAAAATCCCGAAAAAGATCTGGAATTTACCGGGACACATTAAATAGAGAAGCCAGGGACCGGTATGTTGACAAAATCAGCATTATTAATAATTTGGATCCATATGAAGTTCCAAACAATGAGTGGAGCACCGATGAGTGAGTGCCTATACTTCAAAACAGTTCAGAAGCTACTAGTCCTTGGAGTCTCATATGCAGTTCATGAATGGATGGGTTCAGGAGCTGCAGATCATAAAGCCAGCAAACAGTGGGAACACAGTATTCCGTACGAAGGTAAGCTGTGATCAGACGGGCTCTGGAACCTGCTAGTTTAGCAACTGCTAACCGCTAATGCAAAAAACCACTCACGCATGTAATGTACTTTTAACTAGCTGCTATGTGTTTCAAAGGTGTAGTTAGTAACGTTAACTGCCAACCCTCCGGGTTTCTTACGTATTTGAGCCTTTTCCCGCTGCCGATTTTATTATTTTCCCGTAAAAGATCCCAACTTTGAAGGAAAGAAACACTGTAGGCTATAAAATAAAACCGTGCATCTTTAACTTACCAGAATGAAAATGCAGGGAACACACTCTCATTGACATCAGGATACTGTGGAAAGTTATGTTCGGTCGTCTTACAGCCGCGATCCAAGCTAGCCGACGACTCTTTATCTCTGACGCTTGGTCTCCATGGTTACGCCTCCAGGCAGGAAAGCGGTGGAAAGTTAACCCATTTTCTATGTTTTTCCCATGGCGATCATGTGTTGAGCTGCTATAGCCCACAATACAGCAACGGTTTACCATGGTTGAAATCAAGTTAAGGTGAAATTAATCAGGCTGAGAAGGAGTACAGTATGCCGTAGTCATAGGCAGTAGTCTGAGCCGCGGTAAAAGGGTCCGTCAATATGGCGGCAACGCAAAGTGCTTACGTCATGACGACCAAGCCCTATAGCCACCAGAACTTATTCTGTTTGCCCACGCACAAATGAGCTTATGGTACGGATGGTGCTACCGGTACGGATCGGGTAGCGACAGCGGCTTCAGCCGACGAAACTAGCGTTAGCGTGGCTATCGAGCAAGTTTTATCGGAATTACAGAGTATTTCTTCACTGAAAGAAGAGCAAAACACTGCTCTGGAGGCTTTTCTCAGAGGAAAAGATGTTTTTGCTCTTCTCCCGACTGGTTTCGGCAAGAGTTTGATCTATCAATTGGCTCCTCTTCGTCGTCGCTCTGTTACGTCATATGCTTCGTTGATCTGATTGGTTTATTTGGCCCGTCTATCACCAACATAGGCCAATCAGCTAACAGTATTTTCGCTCCTTCCCAAAATTACTCCAGATGGATATGCGGAGCAAATCCATCTGGCAGAGTCAGATTACTGGTGGAGGGCTGCATTGTGCTCCAGCTTTCCTCAATTGGTGGTTGCAGGCTGATCAGCGGATCAAACCATTTGTAATGGGAAGGGAAATTTGTTTATCATTTGTTTAAATATTCTTAGTTTGGGTAATTTTGTTAAATAGTTAAATTTAAAAAGTATTTAGTGTCTGGCCAGTATTTATCTGTTTAATTAAGTTTATTAGTTTATTAATCAGTTACCCCACTTGTGTGTCAACAGTGGTCTGATCCGCCACTATTTAAGTTTCCTTCATGTCAGTTTGTGCTTGAGTTCTTTATGTTAAAGCCTGATGACCTCTGTTTTTTGGGCCCAGTTTATCATTTTTTTAAACCTTTTTGGAATTTTTATATTTTTTTTCCGAACATTTCAGTGGTTTTCTAGCTGGTTTGTGCAAATCCCTCACAAAAGGGTTAAGGTCAGGTGAGCCATTGGACCCGACGACGATCCAAAATAGGTTTTCATGCATGTGCCGATCAACCAGCTGGTATTAATCATCCAAACCCTCTGCCTGTTAGAGCCTGATGCGTCAGAGTGCCCGTGTTTCCCACAGATATTGTTTCCCCCTCAAACTGAAAGAGGTGAGCATCCTGATTGGAATAACTACTCTGATTGAGATACCTTGAGAGTCAACAGAGGACAGCCTCAGCATCGACCTACGAAATGTTCTGAAGGACTCAGGATAACCAAACATCTTTAAAACAGTCAGTCCTTCCAACTTTGTGTCCAAACGGTACAAACTTCTCCTGAACTTCACCTCCAGGACTTCCTGTCTGACCCCACCACCACAGTTGTTAAAACAAGAAACTATACATCTTCCACCATCACCTTGAATGCACTGTGAAAAAAAAAACTTTTTATCATTTAAAAAAATAAATGTTAAATCTAGCGACAATAATTTAGGTCAGTTCAGAAAACTAAGATAGTTGCAATCTTTAACTTTATCAAGTGAGTTCCCAGTACTTTTACCTTTAAGTTCTTGGTTATTTCAAAAGGTGAAAGTTCAGCTAACTTGGGAAACCCAGCTGTTGGAGTTGGCATTTAAATTTGATACTAAATAATAACTGGGACCCTAAACTAATGTTGAAGCTGCTGTAATCTTATTGTATTGTGGTTTAAGGACTCATCATTTTGTCTTTGTTTATCTTATTTTGGTACCCACCACATTTCTTTGTGATGCTTACACTGCGTAATAACAAACTTATCTTATCTTTAGTCGTCTCTTTAAAACAAAATGTCATGGCTCATCCATCAGGCTGCTGTCCTGACAAACACCAGGAGAACGGATCATGTAAGCGTCCTAAGATGAGCACACCAGCTCCCTGGACTTAAAGGAAAAGGTCTATTGAACTCGAGGGTTTGCTGTCCTACAGGGATTTCTTGAAGAGGATACAAGGGATAGATAGATAAATGCATAAGTCAGGGGAAGAATGTAAAAAATATTCCAAATCAACAGCCATCACTAAACATGGGTCAACGAGGTGGCAGCATGACAAACTGGACATTTGTAGGCAAACTGTAAAAGACATCCATCCATCCATCCATCCATCCATCCATCCATCCATCCATCCATCCATCCATCCATCCATCCATCCATCGACCATTTCCATTTATCTATCTTCATCTCCATCCATCCATCCATCCATCCATCCATCCATCCATCCATCCATCCATCGACCATTTCCATTTATCTATCTTCATCTCCATCCATCCATCCATCCATCCATCCATCCATCCATCCATCCATCCATCCATCCATCCATCAACCTTCATCTCCATCCATCCACAGATCCAACTGTGATTCCATCCATCCATTAATCGTTCATCCATCCATCCATCCATCCATCCATCCATCCATCCATCCATCCATCCATCCATCCATCCATCCATCCATCCATCCATCCATCCATCCATCCACTCTCACAGCTAAGGGCTATTTAGATACATCAATTAACCCACTAGTCATATTTTATATATTTTATATTCGAATTCTGATTTTTTTTCTCAGAATTCTGACAGCTAACAAACATGTTAGCATCAAGCCATAGCCATGTCTGTTTTAGAGACTAGCTCTCTAGTTTTAATGACCTTCTGCTCCTCCATTAATAAGGGGACCCCTCGGGCACGTAAAAAGTTGCCTAATTCACTGGCCACCTCAAACACCTCACATTTTTGTCAGTGAAGCTGAGTGCTCCCACATCTCTTCCTTCATGGTGCCCATCTACATTAAGATCCAAAATTCTGAGATTAAAGTCAGAATTCTGAGAAAAAAGTCAGAATTCTGAGATGAAATTCAGACTTTTTTCCTATGTTAAACTGAAATAAAATTAAAAAATCAGTTACCCGGTAACTTTTTTTTTTTTCAGTGGCCCTAATCCTCTTCCGTAGATTATGGTTTTAAACTATTATCTTTTATTTTCCAATGTGCACATAGTAGCTATTTAGTTTAGATGAGGTTCGTTAGTTTAGTTAAGATGTTTGACTGAGGTTAGTGATTTTTGCTAATAAATTTCTGTATTCATGCAGAGTTACTGTTTGATTTGAGCTCGAACCGCACTTTCACTTGTTTCTTTAACACACAGCTAGGTAGGCAAGCATTCACAGGCAACATGATGTCAGAAAGTTATTTGATTAAATATTGAATGTACATTTACTGAATAACATTGTTTACATCAGACAGTTTATCTCTCCTCCTTGTCCTGTTTTAAGAAAAAGGTCAGTTTCACGTGCAAAGGGCCCAACTGCAGAATATGTGACGCGGTGGAAACCAACCCACCGTCCCTCTATGTCCTCAGATTTTCATCTTTCCAGTAAATAACAACAAGCTGCTATGTTATAAAACTGAGTTGATGTTCTCGTAAAAGGAAACATGTGCAATAAACCTTTGCTCGCTGACACTAATTCCTCTTTTTTACTTTAATTGTTTAGTTTATGTGATCAAAAGTGAAAAAAACAAAACTGTACATCTGATTTGTGGAGGACACTTAATGATAAGAGAGACAAGGAAGTAAAACGGAGGCATAAAAGCTGTTCTATGACACATTTAGATGGTGATAAGCAATCAGCAGAAAATTAACTCTATAAGTGGTGTGTCGTGTGTTGGGGGAGGTGGGGGGTGGGTGTACTTTGTCCTTTTAACTCCATGAGGTTATCAGACACCTGAGCTCTGTATAAACAGCTTCTCCTGACTTCTTCCTGACTGACTTTCTTGAGCAGAGCAGCTGTGTGAGGTGGTTGATTTTACTGACTACCTAAACCTTGAGTGGGACTCAAGTTTTGGATCTGTAAAAGTTTGAGTCCGTAAGAGTCGATCATGATCAGCCGCAACTTTAAGAATGTGTTGGTGGTCTCCATTGGGTTTCTCTCTCTGTTCACGGCTTATGGAGGCCTGCAGAGTTTACAGGTAGGTCAAAGTGATTCCTTAATGATGCTGAAGAACTAATTATTGCTTAAAGATGCTAAAAATAAGGACTTTTATTAATGTGCATTTGCGCAGGAAGGGATTTGTAAACAGAATAATAATAAAAAAAAACTGATAGTGGAAATTAATAAAGTTCAAGCGTTGTAAAGATGAAGCTGAAGTGTTTTTTTATTTTATTTGAATCATAAAGATAATACTTTATTCTAAGAAAAAAATACAATATTGACTAATTGTTAACTTTAATCCACAATTAACTCCAAAAAATAAATAAGTTTAATCAAAGCTAATCTCGGACCAGACGTGTCAGGAACTTCCATTAAAACACGAGCGATTATCTCCTGTTATATTTAACGAGTAGCCTATTATCGCTCCTCTTAAATTGTTGCTTGCCACTAAGTGATGAAGTTTATTGGCAATAAAAAAACTAAATGGTCTTACGTAGCAAACAAATATCAAGATCATTATAACGCAAATGTAGGTCAAAAAATGTGAATGATTACAAACACATTTATGAAGAAAAGAGTTTCTACTTTCTCTTGAGTGTCTCTTTCTCTTTTCCAGAATCCCACTAAAAATACTAATACTAAAAAGGCTTGCATTCCACTGCACATATTCAATTAAGAATGAAAATAAGAGATTATATATATATATATATATATATATATATATATATATATATATATATATATATATATATGTATATGTATATATATATATATATATATATATTTACATGCTGAATGTAAAAACAGAAGAACTAAAGAAACTAAAAATGTTTTATTAAACTTATTTATAAGATATAAAACAGGAAGCTTGTTGGTTTCTAAACTAAAAAGAACTAAATTTTCACTGTACAGAGATGTAAAACTATAATTAACCCTTTAAAGCCTGATCCAAGAATAAAACAAAACAGAAAATTACCTTTTTTTGGTCTGAAGTCCTTATTTGGCCTTTTAACAAAATATGTAAAAAGAAAAAACAGAAATACTTTTTTGATATTAATAATTACTATGCGATAAGTCAAAATGTTTTTTTGTGTAGTCTTCTGCCCTCTGTTATCAGTTATATCTGATTGTGTACAATAGGATTTTTAGCAAAGTTTTTACCATTAAATTATGCAAAAGGTGTCAGACGCAAAACATTTCAGAAACCGTATATATCCAATATGATACATTTGGCATTACAGAGTTAAAGGACTGGTTATGTCGCTCTGACACATTATCAGATTACCACTTTGTTTCAATGAACTAACTATGAGCAGCAGCGAAGTTACGCTGCTCCGCCATGCAGCATGGCTAAATGGGAGCTATTTAGGTGATAACTTAAAGAGAGATTTTGTGCATTTCTACTGAAAAACATCTTTAAAATAGCTTTTTATTTTATTAAAACATCGTTTGAGGAGCAGAGTTAAACCTCACTAGTTCATCGCTGATGCACCTATAAGCCTGTAGCCTATTTTCCTTTATTGACCTTTGGTCGTGCTGTTCAGGGATGTTACTTCAAGGGCATCCATGTTTAATGGGTCTGACCTAGAAAACAATCAAAGTGTTATATACAACATGGACTTTGACAAGCATCCAGCTCAACTCAAACGCCAATGGTAACTCCACATAAGGTGAAAAAAGTAAAAAAAAAAAAAAAAAAAAAAAGTACAAACACAAGCTAAAAGACCAAGCAGAAAAGTCAGTTCAGTGTTTTGGCCCAATATGGGAGTATAATCAGAAAACTTTATAATCCTCTTCACGGAGTTTATCAAGTATTCATATTTATAAACAGAACTTCAGAAAGCGCGGTCTAAATCCTTATATCCAATTAAACAGTATAGTTTTATCTAAGAAACTATTAATCCACAATGAAACAATATTTTGTTTACATCCCTGATTGCGCCCTCTTCCATTTCTGATTATTTAAATGTTTTCCTCATGCAGAGCAGTCTAAATGCAGAGCAGGGGATGGGTGTTGCATCCCTGAGCGTCATCTACGCCTCCATCATCATCTCCTCCATGTTTCTGCCCCCCATCATGATCAAAAATCTGGGCTGTAAATGGACCATCGTTGCCGGCATGGCCTGTTATGTGTCATACTCATTTGGAAATCTCTACCCTGGATGGTAAGAGTCTAATTAAAAAGATGGACAATTTTTCTTATATTTACAGTTTTGCTTCGAAACCTTCTTCCTCATTATGCACCAGTTTCCACATTCCGTCTGATCTGCTCTATCACAGGTACACTCTTATGCCAACCTCAGTCATCCTGGGTTTGGGCGGTTCTCCTCTGTGGTCGGCTAAATGCACCTACCTGACCATCTCTGGGAATTTGCGAGCTGCTAAGGAGAACAAGAAGGGTTCGGATATAATCAACCACTACTTTGGGATCTTCTTCTTCATCTTCCAGTCATCAGCAGTTTGGGGAAACCTGATGTCGTCGCTCATCTTTGGGCAGGACACCAGTATCTGTAAGCAGGTTATCTATTAGGTTTTCATGTTCAGATCAAAGCATCAGATCAAAGCATCAGTTTGCTCACAGAAGTCTAATGAAAGTAGATCCTCCTCCAGTTGGAATGTTCCACCTTGCAAAGATGGAGCCAAATTGAAAATACCAACTAGAAAAACTAAGTGCACCCCTTTTTGCAGCATTTCCTCTTTCATACAAGAAATTCAACACCAATCTTCTTTTCCACATGGTCTCAGCCCTGAAGAGTTTTGAATTTTTCTTGCAAGTTTCCAAACGTGTTTCAATCAGGTGACGATCTAGAATTTTTCTGGACCATTCCACCATTTTTTGATTTCTTTTTCTAATCCACACTTTAGGAGAATTGCTGCTGTTTTTGGATCATTGTCCCTTTTATGACGAAGTGAATGTGGCAGCAAATCAAGCCCATATCATTACACCTCCACCTCCGTGCTTGACAGCATCTTCTTTTCGTTTTTCCAGCGGCTAGATCATACATGTTCTAACTGCCCTGCCATAAACGCTTTTTAAAATGGTAACGGTGAGGCCTGCTGTCTGAGAAATAGCTCAGAGCTTTCAGAACTATAGCCGCCATTGTTTTCCTTTGCAGAAAGATGAGCTTAAAGAAGTTCATCAACCTCAACCCCTCCCAGAGTAACTGGTTCCACCAGTTGCTTCTCTATGGTCATTGTTTACACCTTTCTACACTAGCGTTGTGTAGCTTTGCTTTAAGATTAGCAACCTTATAAAAGTCAGTTGGTTAATGCTCGTGATCAACAGCATCTGCTTTTTCTGGTCAATATAAGCAATGCCAAAGCTTAATGTGATTTTTTTCTTGTGCTCATATTAAAGAAGCTCTAAGACATGAGAAAAGCCTGGAAAAAATCAAAATCTAGATGAGTAATTATTTCTTAAATTAAGTGCATTTGTTCCTTGATAGAGGAGGTAAAAGTTACATTTTGCCAATGGAACAAGACAATTTACACTTAAAATTAGAAAACACAATTGTGTTGTCTTATTTAAAGTTCATATTACCTAATTATCTTATTTTAAGAGAAAAAAAATACTCATTCCATTGGCAAACTATCTCATTTACCTACTCAAATTAAGGGTAAATATACTTAATTTAAGGAACTTTTTACTTATTTCTAGATTGTTTTTCCGGTGGAGGTCTGTCCCATTTCCTCTAGGTTAGTTATCATAGGTCTAGAGGAAATTGAGAAAAGTGTAAATGCATGATTTTTACCATTTAGATTTATTTTAATGCTTCCTTATCAGTTTATAAATGACTAACTGGTAAATTCTTCCTGGAAGGACATTCCTGTTTTATTTTCCTTCTGTTCTGACCTAGTTTAGACACTCCCTCTCCTAAACCATCCTCAACAACACTGCATTTGTTGTTGATTACTTCCGACTCAAAGGAACCAAACCACCCTTTCTCACATAAATGCCCAGCAGACACACTCAAGAAGTACGGAGGTCTAAACCGCCATCATTCAGTCTGTTTTCTGTGGTTTGGTCCGTCTACAAAAAAAGGACAGGTCCAAACTGCAACCAATCACTAGGGTTGAGCTTCTATCTGTCACGGATCTATAGCGGTCTAAGGTCAGAGAAACGGAAGCTAACATCCCTGCAGATCCCACACATCCTGGATACAAACCATTCAGACTTTTATGCTCAGGTTGGTGCTAGAGAGCAAACAGATAATGACACCAGGCTCATTTGCACCAACAAAACCTTTTCTATTTCATAAATATACAGCATAAATAGATCAGTGATTTTTTTTTTTTAAAGCAAAGTGAACTTTGTTTGGGTGGGAATTAAAAAAAACTTGGGGATTAAAGTTGACTCTGATTTTACTTTAAAAATGTTCTATTCTTAATAAATAAAAAATATTCAAGTGAGGTTTAAACAACAGAATACAAAAAAAAAACTTTGACAGAAGTCCTGCAATACTGAATTGTTATTATATCTTCATAAAAATGTTCAACTTCAAATTGCAAAAAAAATAATATTTTAACAGAGCCAATACTAAACTTCTAAAAAAAAGGAAGAAAAGACAAAAAAAAGCTAAACTTTCTTTGCATTCCCCTCTAAAGTCACATGGAAATATTTCAATTTTCATTATCTACTCTCTGATAAAACCTTAGTTTAGCACATTTTCTAAAAGCAAATGGAAACAACAGAAAAGTGTTTCTCCATTGATATTTTTACTGTATTTCAGCCTCTTCATGTGTTCATTTATTTATCTTTTTTGTCAGCTGACATCCCAGAGGAAATCCTAGAAACCTGCGGAGCAGCTGACTGTGGCCTCACTATTGCTGTCAACAGCACCAGCAAGAGACCAGAACAGAAACTTGTGTGGACGCTTGTTGGGTGCTACATTGGTATTATTTAAGTTTAATTCATGGCATTAGATTAAATAAAAATAACTATTCTTGCCTTACATTTCACCTGGCCATCATCCTTCTATTGAATCGGTCTCTATCTCTTAGGTGTCGGGGTTCTGGCTATGCTTATTGTGGCAATATTTCTGGACAACATTGACAAGCAGCAGGCCAGCGAGTTTCGGGAGAAAAAGGAGCCGCTTTGCAAAACCTTCCTGGCCACATTCAGGCTGCTGAAGGACTGGAGGCTCCTGACGCTCATCCCTCTCACCATGTACAGCGGCTTTGAGCAGAGCTTCCTCTCTGGGGAATACACCAAGGTAACGATACCTCAAAAAGTTTACTCTTTGTGCCTCAGCCATTAAGATTAAGCTGAATGACAAAAAAAAAGAGAATGGGCTAAATCAGGGCTTCCAAAATTGTGGGGGTCACGCGACACCAAGAAGGGGGCCCTGAGAAGGTTTTTACAATCATTGGGATTTGATCCCTGAAGTATACAGAGGGTGAAATTATATCACAAAATGCATAAATGTCAATGTCTCATAAAATAGACAGATTAAAAAAATTCTGTATCTAATATATGATTATTATCTAAAATACTCCATGAAGTTGTAAAAGGCAATTATTCCACTTAAAATATTTTAAGTCAGAATTCTGACAGAAGTGCAGACACGTAATAAACAGTAATGGGTATGGCAAGCCATCGATATCATTAATGTTGCTTTCTAATCCGAAAATAACAGGACAAATTGGCATTCTGTGCCTGTCTAATAAGAAAATAATCTAGTTCAATAATAAAGTCTGATATAACATAAAACTCTCCAGTTTTTCTCGTTGGGTGAAAAATATGTTTTATCTTCAGGAAATTAATTATTCATTTGAAAAATAACAGCATGTGGTTACACATAAAAAGCCTACAGCATAACTGGCTCCATCATGTACTGCTGTGTTTTATCTATCTTTATTACATTTATGGTACAACATGTACCATAACTGGACTTCTGCTTTGGTAGTATTTTCATGTTCAAGTTTATGTAAAGTTTTAATATATTAGAAGTATCGTGTTTATTAACTTAAAGTTCCTCTCATATGACTGTTAAAATGACAGTAAAGGGTGGAAATCTTCGGACTGAGACTACATTTAAATCTCACACCACCACCTCCAACATAAGCATAAATACTCTGCATATTAAAGTAGATATTGGTAGTTAGTCACATTTTCCAGATTCAATTCAGTTTATTTATATAGCGCCAATTCACAACACATGTAATCTCAAGGCACTTTACAGTTCACCAGATCATCCAGTCAAATTGATTCAAAGTTTTCTATTTAAGGAAAACCAGTTGATTGCATCGACTTATTAACCTGGATACAATCCCTCACACTAAGCATGTTTGTAGCGACAGTGGAGAGGAAAAACTCCCTTTGAACAGGAAGAAAACCTCCAGCAGAACCAGGCTCAGTGTGAGCGGCCATCTGCTGAGGCCGACTGGGGTTCAAGGAGACGGAAGCAGAGATACAAAAAGCAACTGTAAATCAACATTTCTACCTGGTTTTAACAGAGTGAGTTGATCGTTAAATAATGGTTAAATGTGACACCGTGTTGCCGTCTGTCTTTGCAGAACTACGTGACGTGTGCTTTGGGGATCCACTATGTTGGTTTTGTGATGATGTGTTTCGGAGCGGCCAATTCCCTCTGCTCCTTTCTGTTTGGGAGGATCGCTCGGTACATCGGAAGAGCTACGCTCTTCTTCTTTGGTAAAACTTCTCTTCAAATTTGTAAAAATTACTTTTTTTATCATCAGTGGTTTTCTAATGTGACACGTCAAAGCCTGTTATTTCATGAAGGCTTTGTTTGCAGCCGCTGCGGCCAACTTGTCCTGCATCATCGCTCTCCTGCTCTGGAGGCCTCACCCTGATCAGCTGCCCGTCTTTTTTGTGTTTCCCGCCCTTTGGGGCATGGCAGACGCCATCTGGCAAACTCAGACTAACGGTAAGGAAAACCCTGAAGCGTCTCTTTGCTTTTGGAAAGCAGGAGCAGGAACCTCCAGAACTACTTTAGTTTTTTTTGTATGTTTTTTAATGCATAGATTTCCATGTGCATAGTATATTTATTTTTTTAAATATCTCACTTATTTGACCCAAATATGCTGATGAAGGTTCTCAGTCATCCAGGTCATAGTCATTCCGTAAAAATTCAAAAAATATCCACTGGACTTGGTTTTGAAAACCAAGTCCAGTGGATATTTTTTGAATTTTTACGGATTGACCCAAATATGTTATTTTACAGACATGTACAGCATTATTATCTTATGGTGTAAATTTGCCCTCAGCATATATTCTTTCATTCCTTTATAGTAGTCTCTGGTAAATCTTAGGGCTGAAACAATGAATCGGATTAATTGTGATTAATCGATTAATTGAAATAATCAACTAATTAGTAAACAATAAAATAATTGGTAACTGGAGTATAGAGACTGTAAAATATGCCTTTAGCTAACAGAGAAACCCACTTAGAGAAGTAATTATATAAAAATTGTAAAAAAATATATATAAACAGGTTGCATTTAAGATAAAAAAAAAAAAAATTCTTCTGTCAGTTTGCTCTATTCAGAACTCAAGTGAAAAAGTTTTAGTTACACCTAGTATAGTTTTGTAAAAAAATCTTCTTTGGCTTTCCGATTATTAATTGATTACTTGACAGATTAATCGATTTTCAAAAAAATTAGTTAGTTGCAGCCATAGTGAACCTAAATATCCCCTTTAAAGAACAATAAAAAATCTTTTTATTTCTATAAATATTTTCCTCAAATTTTTGTTCGTTATTAACCTGCAGTTATTTCAAATTATTAAATTCTGTAATAAAAAATGTTTGCAGAAACAAAATTTAAGGTGAAACGAGTGGCGTTGGAAGCATTTAAAATGTTTTTGCATGTGTGTGTGTGTGTGGGAGGGGGGGTAAAATTGGTGACTTTATTGTTCTACTGAGGTTCTAATTTCATGTTTCTAATGCAAAACCTTTAACTATGATATTAACAATCTTTGCAGAGATAATCTGTTCACACATAGGAATCAGTGCAAGTGGACATAAACTTCCAAAAATGTAATTTATTTAGAGGTCTGTGACAGAGCTTCCTCTGTCCGCCGTCGCCTCACCACCATCACTGATCTGTTACAGCTGATCCAGACTCTGTCCTGGCAGAAGTCCACTCCTGATAAACTCATAACATCACCGGACAGGCTGAGACGAGCCCCCGGCTCTTCTTTTATCTTCTGCTGCCTGGAACAGCTGCTTTAAAAGCTGTTATGAGCAACAAGCTCAGTTTGGGCTCTCACAAGGCTACTTTAATTATGTTATGTCAAACTCGAGGAGTGGTGTCCTAGAGGTCAGGGCATTGCGCTTGGGTCTCAGAGGTTCTAAGTTCAAGCCTTGCTCAAGGGTCTTGCTCAGGGTCCCTGAGCAAGACCCTTAACCCCACACTGCTCCCCGGGCGCTGCACAATGGCAGCCCACTGCTCCCCAAGGGGATGGGTTAAATGCAAGGTTAAATTTCTCCATTGTGAGATCAATAAAGTCAATCAATCAATACAGACAGTGAATTTTCTTGCTTTGTACTTGTGACAGTTTAATGACAATAAAGTTAAATTCTATTCTTTAACTTTTTTTTTTCTAATTAATCATAATCTGACGTTGAAATCGGGAACATTTGTTGGGACGTGCGGTCCAAAACGGACACGGTTGGTGAAGCAATGTTAAAATATTTGTTTCATTGAACTATATGAATTATTTAACATGATCTAGGCATCATTTATGAAAATATGTAAAAAACAAAACAAAAAAAACAAAGGTTTTTAGCTAGAAGTAGGAATACTGAGATGTCAGAGGGACTGATGTTACATTGTCCAGTTTTAATATGGTACAGCTCACACTTGTCAAGATGAAGTTTATGATTACAAAAATGGAAATCTAAATAAGTGGTTTTTTTTCTTAACTTAAGTGCATTTTTTCATGAATTGAGGTGGAAAGTGAGACACATTGCTGTTGGAACAAGACAATTTACTTTGAAAATAAGAAAGAAACTATTGCATTGTCTTTTTTCAAGTGCATCTTATCTAATGATTTTATTCTAAGAATAAAAATACTCAAATCATCTTATTTACCTAGTAAAATAAGGGGAAAATAAATTTAAGAAATCTTTACTTAGTTCTAGATCATTTTTGCAGTATATCCTGAAAATCTCTCAAAAACTTTGAGGATATGTGGAACGGATGTGAGAGGATCTGACACATACAAGAGGACGTTGTCCGCATATAACGAAATTTTAATAATAATAATAATAATTGAACTTTATTGATCTCACACTGGAGAATGTTACCTCTGCATTTAACCCTTCCCTTTGAAGAGCAGTGGGCTGCCATTGTGCGGTGCCTGGGGAGCACTCTGGAGGTTAAGGGTCTTGCTCAGGGAACCAGAGTGGCAGTCTGTGGGAGTGGGGCTCGAACTCAGAACCTCTGGATTCTAAGCTCTATACCCTAATAGGTCCCCACTCCTTGTAAGTTCCTGGTTGTCTCTGAAGATCCGTTTGATATCAGTACATTGTCTAATAATATTAGCTAGGGGCTCTATCACCAAGGCGACAAGCAAAGGGGACAAGGGACATCGCTGTCTAGTCCCATGTTGAAGAGGAAAATAAGGTCTTTGGTTCTGACAGAAGCCAACGGGGAGGTTTATCACAATTTGACCCAGGAAATAAAAGGATCTCTAAACGTTTTTCTGTTAAAGGTGAACTCCATATTTATTTGTATTTGTATTTTTGCTTAATTTTAATTTAACTTAATAATTTCTTTCCCTGTAAGCTGCTGGTAACCCTAATTTCCGGAGGGAGTCTTCTCAAAGGATCAATAAAGTTCTGTCTAAGTCTAAGTCTAGTAGAAATGTGACCCAGAAATATCAGTGCTTAAATGTCCATTAGTGAATTTCTAATTATAACGTCAAAAGGACGTTTTCCGTTATGTAGGATACATGCTCGGTAAGAGGGATTGCTGCTAAAGCAACTTAATCAATTGCTGCTAAGCCAAGAGGAATGAATCCTGCTAGACGACTTAATTCCATCTGTTGTCCATCTGTCACCAATTTGAATAATAAAAAAAAATTGTACAACATTGTTTGAGAAAATGGATCAGTCAGAATGAGATTACATACATTAGAAAATGTATGATTCGATTGAACTGATGCCTCGGGATATGTTGTGAAACTGAATTGAGGAGCTTTGGATCTAGATTCAGAAACTGGATCTTCTATTGAACTGTGACCCTCCCTCTGTTTCAGCTCTTTATGGCGTCCTCTTCCCGAGGGATAAGGAGGCCGCGTTCGCCAACTACCGCATGTGGGAGTCGCTGGGTTTTGTCATCGCCTTCGCCTACAGCACCTTTCTGTGCCTGGAGTACAAGCTATATATAGTGCTGGCTGTTCTGATTGTTAGCATGATAACCTACCCCATAGTGGAGTACAATGAGTACAGGAATCCCACTGAGCCAATTGAACAGATCACCTCTGAGAACCACAAGAAACCTGCAGAAGACGACATCATCATCATCCAAACTGGGATGTAGACATTTTTCCATCCGCTGGAACTGAACCTACATGGTCAGACTCTTTCATCCTGAACTGAAAAACTGGAACAACAGGTGATAAATGCTAAAAATATCTCCAAAGGGGCAGAAAAGAGCAGTAACTATGAAATATGGCCGTTACTTCTTCCGGAACAACAAACCTGAGACTTTTCCTGTAGCTATTTTGTTAAAAAAGTCCCTTTGGAGCCTAGTTGGTCCGTTGGACCATGCACTGCTTAAAATAGATCTGATGTCATAACATAAAAGCACATTAAGTTAAAGACTTATTTTTTAATGTCTCATATAGAATGTTTTTGTTGATAGTTTTATGATTTCAGCAATACTTCTACATATTGCTTCACGTTTATTAGATGAAACCTTCACTAAACTTTTACTGAATGTCTGAGTTTGATGCATAAGCTGTTCCATGCTAATGTCTTATCTAGTTTTAAAATAGAATTTTTATTTCTCTACTTTAATTTGAATTAAATTCATACTGTGTATGGTAATAATCTGCTTAATATAATATTTATAGTATTTTTATGTAAACATTTTTCTGCACATACTGTAGGTGAGTCCATTTGAGCAAATATCAAAGGGCTTTTAAATGGTAAATTATGGAGGACCAACTCTGCCATATTTAAAAATAAATACAGAAATTAATAAATGCTCAATAAATAAATAAGCATACAATTAATATCCCCCCAAAATACAATAAACAAATAAATTTAGGTAGAAATTAAATTATACAGTGAAACATAAATGTATATATCTCTTTAAATTAGCTTTTTTATTTATTCGCCTTTGTGATAATTACTGTCTATTTATTGTCTCTTATAATCTTCAAATTTATTTATATATTACGTATTTTTTTAAGTATTTATTCATGTCCATGTGATAATATACGAGTTCAGACTTTCCTGGGTTGTTCTCAAGAACATACTTGGCGAGGACACGAGTCCGTACTCGCGTTCTAGTGAATAAAGAACCAGCCAGTGACTTCAGGCTCTCCTGCTAACCAATCAATGAGCAGAAGGTGACTCTCTAAGACCCGCCCTTCCTCATTTACATAATGAGGCAGAAATATATACAGAAATGTAAAAACAACAGGCAGAGATAAATAGCGTTGAAGAAATAAAGAAGGTAAAAGATAAAAAGGAAGAATAAAACAGACAAAAATATTATATGCACATAAATACTTTAAAAAAGTAATAAATAAAGTTGAAGCTTATTACGTACAATAAATAAGGTAATTATTACAAAAGCTAATTAAAAGATATTCATATGACCCACTATATATATCAGTGTGTAATTTAATTTCTACCTACATTTGTTAGTTTATTGTATTTTTGGGGGCAATTAATTGTATGATTATCTATTTGAGCATTTATTTATTTATTTTTAAATATGGTAGAATTGGTCCTCCATAGTAAATGGTGTGTAATTATATAGCACTTTTTCAACTCAGGAGACTGCAAAGCACTTTACACGAGTTTCATTCATCCATTCATGCACACACACTAATGGTGGTAAGCTACATTGTAGCCACAGCTGCCCTGGGGCTCGCTGACAGAAGCGGGGCTGCCGTACACTGGTGCCACCGGGCCCTCTGACCATCATCAATACGCAACGCAGGTGAAGTGTCTTGTCCAAGGACACGACGACACTGAAAGCCCCTTTGATTTCAGGGCAAACTCCTACACCCAATTAGCCTGGGTGACATTCCGAACTTAGTCCCGCCCACAACGTTTGAGGTCGGGAAGTTCGGTCTGGCATTGCTCAATAGTAGCGCGAGTATGCTTGCCCAATATCTGGCGGGCCAATCAAATTGTCAGGGCGGGCTTTATACGATGATGGACAGATGATCAACAGTAACGTAATCAACCACAGCACCAAACGGTGATGCAACTCGGCTTGAACGACGAGGTGGATATAGCCAGCGGTCGTTGCCAGCTCTTTTTCGGAAGCCCGGAATCCTGGCTGCTGAACAACAAGTGGAGGGACATGCTAGGCTCCGATGTTTTCAAGCCAACGTTATGGGTATCGTCGTGGACGAAGTTCATCTAACTTACAAATGGTAACAGATCATCTGACTGTCTGATTTAGTAAATAACTCGCAATGTCGTGATATTAATCCCATGTTGTAACAACCAACCAATAAGAGCACTCCGTTGCTCTTATTGGTTGTAGGTCTATCCAATTGAGTGCAGAGGCATTTCTTTTCCTGGTTCGTTCGAAACACGCCCCATAATCACAGCTCTATGGAGCAGTATCAGACTCATATTCTGACTAGAATTGAGTCAGACTACGTCAGGCTAACTTCCGATGCCACTGTCACCCTTTTTACAGAGGTGTCGGGTTCCTTTTTACAGGTAAATACAGGAAAAGGTTTAGATACATTTGTATTAAAAACAAAAATACATAAAGACCCATATAAATACCCAAGAAAAAAAAGATAAGTAGATATGAAATAAATTTAAAAAAATCTGAACTATTTTAGAACAAATCTTTTACAAACAAACAAGCTAAAGTGATTAAACGGCACTTAAGCAGGCATTAGGGTTAAAGGCCTTAACTAAGGACCCACACTGGCAGCTCATTCCCCCCCAGCTGAAATACGAACCCAGGCTTCCTGTTTGCAGGACGGGTGACTTAACACTTGAGCAAGGCAGCCTCAATTCAGGTCCTGGGAAGAGATTTTGATGACGGTCTCTAAAGACCTCAGAGCATTGCTGTTCATCTAACAAGCAATCCTGAAATGTTGCATGTTAGATTTGTCAACAAAAATTTGGGCTTAATAGAGCATTTTAAAATCCATTTTACAATCGATCGACGTGCAGGGTCACCTTTGAGCACATCATTTCACCTTTCACCGCAGTTCTTCCAGCAGTCCACGCTTTCTCTGCTTTTTCTCATCGTCTTCTCCTTCTTTCCCATCGCCCGGCTGGCCACAGGTTTGCCTGCTGTGTCTAAAAGTAGCAGCAGCAGCAACCCAGACTGACAGCAGTTCATTGGCTAAGTCCTGGAAGCTCTGGAGGTCTTTACCCTACAGTGGGTACTGGTTGGAAATGGACGGTTTCCTGCGTGAATCACGATGTATTTCCTGAGGCCAGTTTTTTTTTTTTTTTTTCAAAAAGAACTGCAATTTACCCGGACAACCACCAGGTGGCACTTGGGAGCTCTGCCGTGCTAAAGGTGACGTTTGTGGGCCTGCAGTCAACTGAAAAGTTTATTGAGACCATTTGCATAAACAACCAAATCTTCCTTTTGGTCTTTTGTTTTACAAGTTTTGGTAACTTTTTTTTTCCTCCTTAAACCAGGCTGGTCCGTGGATCCTCCGTCCATCCGATCTTAATCCTAAAAGAAAAAGGAAGAATAAGGAGAAGCGGCGCAAGTGAATTAGACACCGTGGTTGGACAGCATGCAGTAATTTATAAATGTTTTAAATCAGGTTGGGTCCCAATTAGCCAGCAGGTGGGTTCGGATCCGTACCACGGTCCACTAATCCGTGACCTCTGGTTTAGAGCTTCTTGCTGCAAACATTAATAGACCATCATCTGCATACATGGATATTCAAGGAATACATGAGATCAGGTTGTGCATTTCAGATGGTGCTTTTATTGCAATGTGTTGCATTCCCACATTCATAGATGTTATAGATTTGTTAGTCAAAGCATCATTTCCACAAGGTTGGCATCCTAACCTTGGAAATAAAAAGCAAAGGGACCAAATGCACAAGGTGTTTGTGTAGAGAAGTGTGTGTTTGTGTGTAAACTTGAGAGCAGCCACGGACATATGAATGAACAAACCTCCGAGTTTGGACTTCCAGTAGACGAAAAAAAAAAAAAAAAAAAAAAAAAACGAAAAGAAGAAAAAAAAATGAAACCAAGAGTTTAGTTTGTCTTATAGCCTGCAGGGCTCTCACTCCCCCGCTGGGACTGGACCCGGCCTGAGACTGATTGTCTACAACATTCCCAAAGAAAAAGGTAGATTTCTTTATATTCACGTTACACACCTGAACGAGAGAGAGCGGGAGGGTCTGAGGGGTTTTTAAAAGTTCCAGAGAGGAAAAGAAAACACAACATGCATAAAATTCTCCCAGGTGAACACTGTCACTCATATTGTCTTCTAATAGCTGCTCTGATGCCTCTTTTAAAAACAAACTTTACATGAGTTACATGAGTGTTATATACAAAACAGGACAAAAAAAAATGTATATTATATATTTGTCTATGCATTTATATATCTATTTATATTAATCTTTTTACAAAGGGAGAAAGTGGAACCTTGGTCTCTTCTCTTAAAATATCCATAAAATGCATCACCACCCAGAGAAACAACAGTGGCGAATAAAAACCAAACCTTTGCTTTAAGTTTTTCACCCAGTCCCAATAAGGCAGCGCTTATAATACTCGACGACTGAGGCTGTAGTGAGGACAGCTTCAAACACCTGCATTGGGAATGAGCTGGAGGTAAAAGAAAACCTTGAGGGGGAGGGGGGAGTCCTGGTGGCGCAACAACCTCGAAAAATAAAAAGCCGCGAGGACTCCCGACGAAACAGGAGCAAAGACAGAGAAGACAAAGCGACACGAGTGGTGCGTTGTCGTTTACATCAGTGCACAATCGTTTGGACAGAGTAGAGGTAAGGTCTCACACTTTCCACTGACACAAAGAGAGAGAGAGAGAGAGAGAGAGAGAGAGAGAGAGGAAAGCGAAAACGGCTGGGAGCAGGAATGTTCAGAGTTCAAGCCAGAGAGGAGTTTTAAGAGTTCCTCTGGAAAAACAGACAACAGCGCAGAAAGGAGAGAGAGGATGTCACCTGAAGAAGAACAGCATAGTTATAACAATAAAACGACAGAGAAAGGAGCTGCTGCGTACGATTTTTAGCTTATTTTTTTTTATATTTCATGATGGCTCCAGTTCTCCACGAAGAACCTGAATTTTTAGGGAACGTGCAACGGCTCTCAAAAGTCTACAAAACTGTGAAAATGCTTCTTTTTTTTTTTTTTGTAATGTAACAAGAAAAATAAACAACATCACGATAAACCTCGTTCTGCTCTAAAATAACAAATATCCTGTTTGATACAAAATAAAAAAAATATTTCAGTTATCCTGTGCTAACAATTATCTATTACATTAAATCTGACTAAATGAAAAAAAAAAAAACCTGAGCTGGAGCTAAACTTGGGCTTTACTTTAAAAAAACTATAAGTAAAATCTAATTAAATAGAGGTATAAATCAATAATTAAAAAATTCTAAAGCATTTTAAAAGTCTGCCAGGAGGGACTAAAGACTAACAATTACGGATTTAGTGATTGGTTAAAACTTTAAGCTGAACTTTAAGCCATATCTTCAAAAAGAACAACCTGCCCAACAGTGAAACAAAGTGGTGGCAGTATCATGGTATGTGGTCACTTTTCTTCAAAGTGAAATGAGATTGTTTTTCATAAACAGTTTTAGAGAAAACTTTCAGATGCTCTAGATAAAGACGTAAACTTAATTTCCGCACCAAAGTGGGTCGAAGTTTTAATTAAAAACCAAACAAAGCGAGGATAGAAATAAAATGTCTTAACCTGAGTCTAGAACCAAGGCTGGAAAGCTGTGGAGATGTCCTCAGGTTCTGGAGAACTTCCCAAGATAGAGGATCTAAAAAACACAGATCTAATAGACACTGAAATAAATCAAAAGGTCTTCTTTAAATGTATTTTCCAGACTAAAGAGCGCACCTCTTTAGTGCATGCTAGCATGTTCTGGTGTTAAATGAAAATTAACCCCTTATTCTTTCATTTCCGACTTTGACTTCCCCGTCTGGCGGTTAGGAAACATCAACAGAGACGCTGCATTTTTTAAAGAGTGGGAAACAAGTTCTGGCTTATAGTCTGGAAAATAGTCGTTGAAGGGTGCAGAAACTAAATAATACAGATTTTTATCATTTATTTATATTCCTCACAGCATATGTTTTGTTTTTTATTTGTGGATGAATGTAAAACGAACTTTTTTTAAAGAATTGATGGTTGTATAACTGTTTTTAAATGACGTGGCATTTTAACCGAGCTTCATACACTTTTGGGCGCCGACTGCTCAACAAATGCTGATCCGTTTCATGGCCTTTTTCACCCAGAGCGGATCCGGATACATAAAGTGCAGAATTAGATTGTATTTGCAAATTCCTGGGATAATCTGATTAATCTACATGTGCAGAAAGAAAAAGAAAAAAGGTATTTTCTAGAGTAAAAATGTGTTTTTGTTTTTCCTTCCTTATTTAAAAAAACAACCCCTGGATAACAAGGTCATCGTTAAACAGCATATATGCATTTATTCGTATATTTATATATATTATATACACACACGAGGCACCTTAAGTTTGGTATAAAGTATTCGGCGGGGGGGGTGAGACTGAAAGCTGATAGGTCAGCAAGCATGGGATTTTTTTTTTCCACCTTTTAATGAATGGCTTAGTGTTGTTCCAGTGTTACTTCTACTTTACAAATGAGGAAATGTTTAAGTAAGGTGCATAGCTAATGGTTGCAATGTTTATTTCCTTTTTTTTTTTTTTCCTGTAAACACGTGATAGCACTTCGGGATTAAAAAACACGGCATCGGCAGAGTCGGAACTGAGCAAACTTTGGGACATCGCAGGTTCTGAATGCTGATAGGCCACTCTGATGATCTGATGAGATGGATTTAAGATTTAAGACAGAAAAATGAAAATAAAGGAGCATGCATAGAGACGAAGGAAACGAAATAGAGCCGCTACATTATGTGTTGTCCAGTGATGACGAGGTTTGCATATGAAATCCGTTAAACACGTTGAAGCTTTGGTCTTTTTTTTTTCTTTTTTACTATTGAGGGATGAATTAAAATGTTAAAAATAAAAACCAGACAGATCAGTCATAAATTCAACAATGCTTCTCAATGCTAAAAAACCAAGGCTCCACTCTCCCAGCTCTGCTGAACCATTTGCGTCAACAGAGGAAAATTAAATAATATGGCCTTTTTTTTTTTCTTCTTCTTTTAAATTAACCCGTACAAAAAGCCAGTCCACACCGCTTCTCTCTCTCTCTATCTCTTTCTCTCAGTAAAATCACATTCAGCAGTCGCTTAAAAAAACAAAACAAAAAACAACAACCAATCTCTGGCATAGTTTATCCGAATAAAACACCCACAGGTAACTGTGCAGGGTCTGAAAGAGTCCGAAGAGGAACTGAACAGGACATCGTCGTCCGTTTCCATCTCAGAGAGAACACCAGATATACAGTATTACACACTCACACTTCATGTACAAACATACACCATCTTCAAAACCAAAGTAAAAAGGTAGAAAAATAAAAACATGACAAAGGCGAGTAGTTATTTACCACAAACTCGGAGCTAGTTTTTTTTGTGTTTTTTTTTACTCTGTCGATTCTGAACAAATATGCATTCACATTTCTGTTATTTACATTAACATGAGACAAACATTACAAAACCTGGTACCTGCGCGCTGTAGCGAGGAAGGAGGGACTGCTTTTTGCACTGAAAGGCTTTTGCATAAAGAAACATTTTTGCCTTTTTTCAGCTTCTCGGGTGTATTTGGCATTTTGTTGTTGTTGATGTCTTTGCTGCAGGGTGAAATTCTCCATCTATAATCCGGGTTGGTAGAGGAGGCCTTTCGCATGCAGGAAAGATGTAAAGAGGAAGAGGAGCTATGCTGTGTGTGTGTAGAAATATCTCAGCAATAAAAAAATAAATAAATCTCCAACTAACTGATCTGCTGCACAATTCAGGAGCTACAAATAGGTTTAGGAACTGCAAAAAGTGATGTTTTAAAGATGGCCCATTTGTTGCATGTTAATTGATTTTAGTTGCAAACAGCTTTGGGATGATTTGGCCTCATCTGCAAGTTTAATCCACACCTGAGGACACCAGCCTTTTGCATCATTTCATCAGAGATGTATTTGTAAATAACGGCTTACATAAATGAATATGTTTTTATGCTGGTTTATTTGCATGGTGGTGCGCTTTGTGTAGCTTTTGGCTTTTCTTTCAGGACAAACTGAGAGGTTTTCATAAACTGCTAAATAAAAAAATACAGAATATGCTTCATTATTCATGGAGCCAATTTATCTCAAACGTGGGTCTAATGTTTTTTTGTTCTCTAGATAAAGATCGGTGAAATTTTCAGATAATTTTCTTTTTTTTTGTGTAGCTTTTATTGTCATTAAACTGTCACAAGTACAGAGAAACTAGATTCACTCTCTGCATTTAACCCATCCCCTTGGGGAAGCAGTGGGCTGCCATTTTGCGGCGCCCGGGGAGCAGTGTAAGGTTTAGGGTCTTTCCTTCTGATCTTGCAGTTTCTGAAGAGATATTTCTTATCTATGCAGCAGACTTCCTGATGGGAGAAAAAAACATATTTTTTAAAAGTATTTTGTAAACAGAAGATTTTATTTGTACCTGTGTACAGAGAATCCAGAGATTCTTAGAGGTTGTGTTTTGCATTGCCAAGTTTTTGTTTTTATAGAAGTTAACAGGAGGAATGAGGTAAAAAAAAGAACAAGTCAAAGAAAAACAGTGCCCCCTGCTGTTCAGGAGCATAAACCTAGATCTGCTTAAACCAACAAGTTATTTTGGATTTTTATGTTACCAAAATCATTATCACCCCTACTGGTGAAACGGTGTTACTACGGCATTTCTGTGCGATATAGCAGCTGATTAAGATGCTGATTTTCATTTAAAAAAACTTGAATCAGATGAATCGGCCTTGTTTTAAAACCATGCAGTACCATGGTAACTCTAAAGCGCCTCATTCTGGCCTACTGGAGTTATTACACTTTCGGTTGTTTTGCATATATTTTTTTCTTTGAGCGGATGAAAAATATTTAAAATCTATGCAGAAGCTGTAGAACATAGTGACCAAAATAGAACCTGACTCACTGAGCTCACATCCACAGCAGAGCTGAGCACAAAGTGGTTCCTACATCACACAGCATCGCTGGAGGAGTTAGCAGGTTAAATGCCCACTTGACCTGTGAACGCTCTGTGACTTATTTGTGTTTTATACCAAATTAGTATCAGACATGAGATGGAACTGGATTAAAAGTTCTAATTTTACTGAGCGGATAAAAAAAGAAAGGTGAATTTCTGAATGTGGGGTCTGCATTGACTGTGAAACCTCTCACCGCCAATCCATCAGCACAGAAAGGCAGAGAAATAAATAATAATGCATGAAAACTGTTCATTTTCCACAGGATCTCTGGATGCTTCCTGATTAAATTCAATCCTGATAGAAAAGGAAACCTTTGGGTTTGGTTCTGTCGTCTGTTTTCAAATAAATCAGAACAAAAAAATCTGGATATTTCTTTTTCCGCAACAATTTTATCATAAAGCATTAAGAGGCGACGTCTCAGCAGGGAGTTTATAGATTTGTGCATAACAAAAGTTTTTTTTTTTCTTATTTTAAATCTGTATTGGTTATGGAGAGACAGTGTAGGACCGATCAACAGTAGTTACAGAAAACTGTACATGTGAGCAGCCAGAGGAGTGATGTGCTCATAGGCGGATGGAGATGAATTCCTGAGTAGATCAACAGTTTTAAAAGGAGGATATTATCTTTTTTTTTTTTTTTCCAAAGCTTGATTCAAATTCCAGAAAACTTTAAATCATTCATCAATCACATCTTTGTTAGAAGTTCTAACGCTAAAGCCTCTATTTAAATTTCATTATATATGGGAACAATAATGGAAAGCGCATCGTTGGCTGCAGCGACAAGCGGCAAACAATGCGACTTGAGCTATAATTATCATTTTTATACAACTGTTACAGACAAATGTGCTGTTTTTGTACACAAAAATAGGAGAAAGCAAAAAAAACAAAAAAAAAAACATAACGGCTAACTAGCTCCCTGAAATAAAAAAAAAGAAAGAAAAGAAATAAAACTATGTTTGTAAAAAGGGAGCCATTTCCAACATTTTTTACTTTTTTTTTCTTTTTTTTAAGTCAAATTGTGTTTAAAATTTCACATTTTTAGAAGCTGGAATAACTTCTTCCTCCACTGCAACATGAAGCTGTGTCACAATATGCCAGAAAAAAAAGATAATCTCAAAAATGAGCAGACATTATTAGAACTAATTAAAAACTAAGAAAAACAAACCAAAAATAAATGAATCCAATCACATTATACAGAGTTTTGCCTCTTCTGAGTATTCAATTAATGACACTTTTTTTGTTTTGTTTTTTGTCCAAAAGGAAAGCAGTTACAAGAGAACAGGTTAGCTCACCTCCAAAGTCTTTGTCCTTCTGTAATGTACAAATACTACCCGCCTGCATGGTGCACGTGGCAAACAACACTGATAGGCTGAGAGAAACCGTGAAGACACAAAGAGAAAGAGAGGAGCAGAGGAGGAACCCTGCCGGGCCTCCCCGTATTCACATCTGCTGAGGTGAGGCTAAAATGTGATGGACAAGACAGTTAAATAACCATAACAGTCTGTTTTTATACTCTGATAGAAATAAAAATAAAAGACATAAAAGGTTCAAAACTGAGCAGCATCCCCTCTGACTCCCGTCCTTCCATCCATTCATCCAATCCGTACGCCCTGGTTGATGTCAAAGCTTGTTCTGGAGGTCATGATGAAGATGATGACGACGGAGAGAGCAGAAGATTTTATAAACAATCCAACCCAAAACATAAAAATAGAATAGAAAAATACACAGGAGTAGAAGAAAAAAAATAATAATAATAAAAGAGGAAGAAGAAGAAGAAGCAGAGCTTGGGACAAACTCACACTTCCACCAGGCACTGCAGCAGATAGAGAGGAACAGTCCCAGAACCAGCTGATACTGAGCTTCTATCTCACAATGCCGCTGAGGTCTGAAACCTTAACATTCCCACATCGCTAAGAGACAGAGATAGATAGATGGTAGAAAGAACGACAAACGCAAAGGAAATCAAATAGCCAGAGGTGGCTGCTGATGTGCGGGACACCCCCCAACGCCGCCGACCCGTCATCCAAGCAGGAAAAAGAAGTGAAAGAGAGAGAAAGGTCGGCCCTGATTCGACAGTGACGGAAAAAAATAATTGGCAAATCTACAATGACGTCGCATTTTTTTCCTCCTGGGTCAGGAAGCAGGTCACCGAGAAATGAGCAGCAAGACAACACTGCCTTCATTAGGCTGAGGCAGACAGACAGGTTGTCAGACAGATTAGACAGGCAGGTTTAAATAACACCGCTGCTCCTACTGACGCTCTTTAAGTCCTGGACTGGTAAAGTTACCAGAACTGAACCCCCACCCACCCCCCCACAGACAGCCGCACCTCCACACCTCCTTACGCTGCGAGCGGCCTGTCCTTCTATCCGTTCGTCCGAAAGTGAGACAGAGACAGCGATAGGTCTACCCTCCTAGGAAGAGGAGGAGGCGATGAAGACGTGAGAGGGAGCGAAGGAGCTGACGGGATGGGAGGGGGAGGGTGTCACTCAGTGAGGAGCTGCTGGAGGAGGCTCTTCTGCTGGGCCTGGCTGCTCTGCGAGCCCTGCGGCCCGGGGCCCTTCTGGGGGCCCGCAGCCCCGATGGAGCCCTGGTTCAGGTAGGAGTCGCTGCCGACAAGGTTCACAGTGCACTGGACGTCCGCGAACACCTGAACCTGCTGCACCTGCAGAGACAGAGGAATAAACCGGACTGAGTTCTGTAAAAACGGCCCCTACTGAAGGTCACCATCAAAATATTTAACTTTTAAATGTTTAGATGACTGATAAATATAAACCTCTATGACTTTTATTATTATTAATTAATGAACCAAAGTAAAGATTGTAACACAAGGAGAAATTCAAATTCCTTGTTTAAATCTGAAAAGTGTGGCATTGAGCTTTATGTATTCCACCTGAGTTAAAGCTAGAACCATGTTTCTCTGTGATTCAGTGTTTCTGGTGGAGCAACCATGGCTATCAAGCTGTAATGCTACATTCACACCTAAAGCAGCAAAGACAGCAGGAGCAGCTAGTTTACATGCAAAGTTAATGGTTGACGTGCATCAAGGTGCAGCAAAACGTCCTGCACCGCGTTTAGAGGAGCAAGAGCGGCGCATCTGAGCAGCTGAAGCAGCGCGTCGTGAGCGTTTGAGCATCTGACGCTGGAACACGCTGCAAATGCAGCAGCTGTTGGACGCACCACATCAACCAATCAGAGAAGCTGATCTGAGAGCTGGCAGGGAGAGAGACACATCGCTGATGATACAGCTCACTATGATCACTCATCTGAAACAGTTTATTAACTCCTAAATTAACTTAAAATGCTGAAATCTGCCAGCAAAACGTTCACTTTTATAATCCTGACGCCTGCAGTTTGGATTACGTACATGGAAAAAGGCCTTCCAGCCGCCGTGGCAAACCGCGAAGAGACGACCGCGCCATAGGCTTCTGTTGAATAGGCTTCCTAGTGACAGTGCACCACCGGTGCAAATAATATTTGAAGGCAGGATGGTAATCTGGATGAACTGACTGCACAGATGGAGTTTTCAGGTGGACTTTCTCACTGAATAACATATTAAAACTACTTCTTACCCACTGATCATAGCATATATAGCCGCCATTGGCAAAGAGATTATAGGGTAGCTCCGCCCAACATGCATCAGACCCACTTTTTCACCGTGCATCTGGAGCAGCAAAGATGCTTCAGCCGCGCGTCAGAACTAAACTTGTACAAGCATCAAAAATGAAGCAGCACGCATGTTTTTGCTGCTCTTGCTACTTGCGGTGTGAACGTAGCATAATTGCTACCAGGTAGGAACACAGACAGACACTAGATGGCGCTAGAGCGCCTGCCCTTATTCCTCTGAACAAAAAAAGTGTAATATTTTTATTTATTAATTTTTTTCACAGCATAGTGTTTTGCAGAAACACTGCCATGCCTGCTGCGTTATTTAGTCCGAATGTCCGCTCTAACCCCTGAATCCCTTAATCACTATATAGAACGGGGACTATATAGTGATCTCAGTTAACTTATCGTTCAGACAGATGATCACTGCTTTTCACTCTCCGTTGGTCACTTGACTCTGCCTTCCCACGCGGTGCCGGCGCCATCTTTGTTATTATGCTACGTTGACACCGGACGCAGCAGACGCAGCAAAATCGCGTCTGCTGCTTCATTTTTGCTGCTTGTACCAGTTTCTGATGCACGGCTGAAGCAGCTTTGCTGCTCTAGCTGTGCGGTGCAAAAGTGTGTCTGACGCGCGCCACTCTATCCTTTCTCTGCCTTGCAGCTGTATTTGCTGTGATCAGTGGGAATAAAATAGTTTTAATATGTTTTTAAGTGAGAAAATCCACCTGATAAATTAATCAGTGCAGTCAGTTCATCCAGATTACCATCCTGCCTTCCAATATTATTTCGGTCGGAGCCGCTCAGACCCCCCCATTCCAGCAGTGCGCCGACAGTAGGAATCCTATTCAACAGCAGCCTCTGGCCGGATCGCCTCCTCGCGGTTCACCGCGGCAGCTGGTAGGTGTTTTTCATCTAAATAATCTAAACTGCAGGCACCAGGATAGTAAACGCGAACATATTCTGCCGGCAGATTTCTTTATTTTAAGTTAATTTATGCGTCAATAAACCGTTTCAGAGGAGTGATCAGAGCGCTCTGATCATCAACGCTGTGTCTTTCTCTCTGCAAGCTCCCATATCAGCTTCTCTGATTGGTTGATGCGGCGCGTCGAGCAGCAAAAGTTCAATTTTTCCATCTCGAGTAGCAGTGCGTTTGCTGCATGTCACGCGCGTCAGATGCTTAAACGCTCCCGACGCGCTGCTTCAGCTGCTCAAAACGCGCTGCGGGACCTTTTGCTGCGCCTTGACGCGCATCAACCATTGACTTTGCATGTAAACTAGCTGCTTCTGCTGCACCTGCTGCGTCCGGTGTGAATGCAGCATTAGGCGCCGCTGTCGAGTAGCAACAGCCTATGGTAACAGCAGGCCACTGTGACAGCAAATCCAATGATGCTTTGCAAGAAGAGCTCTCCTCAAAAAGCATTCCAGGATATATCGGCTCATCTAGTGATCATGGATGATCACTACTTCTCAAGGTGCATCATGGGGAATTTCGAGTCCACTACTTTTTCATCAACTAGACGTTCGGCACTATATAGTGCCGTATATAGTGATTAGTAAGGCTTTCAGACACAGCCTTGGTTTTAATGATGTCATTTGTTCACCAACATTCTCCAACAAAAAATGTGGAAGAGGATTGGGGCCATATTTGCAGAAAATAACGACTCTTTTTTTCTCAATTAAATAAACAAAAGCAGCTTTAATTATCCCCTATGCAGAACAGCTGGATATATTTATACACCATCTATTAATCATGTCATTAATAGATGGATCTTATGCTACATTCAAGTGTACTGATGCATCTGGTGCTCCTGTGTTCGATGGCAGAGAGCGGCTTTGCTATACTTGCTGTTATAAGTGGGTAAAAAGTAGTTTTAATATATTTTTAAGTGAGAAAGTTCACCTGAAAACTTCATCTGAGCCGTCATTTCATCAAGATTACGATCCTGCCTTCAAATATTATTTTTCTGTTGGAGCTCTGTCCCTGGAAATCCTGTTCAACGGCGGTTTTCCGCTAATGTTCGCGGCGGTTGGAAGGCGTTCAGCTGCCGGACCTTTTTTTTGTGTGTCAACCATTGACTTTGCATGTAAACTAGCTGCTTCTGTTGCCTCTGAGCAGTCTGAATGTAGCATCAGTTTAACCTTGAATTTCAGGCTGAGCTTCATTGGTTTATCGGTTTTACAAACCTGCTGGTCACTGCACACTGAACTGACGTTGCTGAGGTTACTGTTGCTCATTCCAACCGCCTGACCCATGGAAGGTAAAGAGCTGACGCTGCTCGTGCCTCCAGCCATAGAGACGGTGATGCTCATGTTGTTATACACCCCCTGCTGGCCGAACGCCTGCGCTGCTCCCTGTCCTGACTGGCTGAACAGGCTGTAGGACAGAGGGAGAATTCAGATCCAGTCTGTAAGACATGCAATAAATTAAGAAAAACAAAAAATACTTAAACCAGGAGAGCATTTACCTGCCCAGGCCTGTCTGCTGCCAGCTCTTCATGTCTGGAGACTGATAGCCAGAAGGCGGTGCCTGCTGAAGCAGAGGACTCTGGGAAGTGGAGTTCTGAGGTGATAATAATGGGCTTGTAGGGCTCATCTCAGCAGGAAAGGGTGGATCCTGTTGGACCACAGCTGTGACAAAAAAACACTTTGATAACAATCCGGCTTTGTATGAAGTCTATAAAAAGTTTATTTTTGCATAAACTTTATCCAACAACTAAATTTCTAAAACTATATTTTAATTTTCCTCAGCATCAGCGAATAGAACCAATGTTTTCATACATTTTTCCTCCCAAAAATACTATAATTTTCCACACATGCATCAAGGTCTGAGTCTTTCTTTGCTTCGTTTAGAAAGAGCTAAACTCTGAAATTTAGACGCATATTTTAAAGAAGGTAGGTGATAAATATGGAGCGTGGAGAAACGCGAACAAGGCGAGAGGCGGGGGGATTAAATGCAAAAAAAGAATGTTGGTTAATGGATAAAGGATAGAGTTCAGATAGATGGGAGACAGTAGATACACTAGACTGTGGATAAAACCTCAAACCTTAAAGGTATAGTGGAGAATGCTACTGAGAGGGAACGCCTATTAAACGCATCACGTGTACAAGCTTACTTTCCAAAAGAAGATTTATTGTTTCTCTCTTCTGAGGCCTTTCTCTTCTTCTCATACACTTCATAAACACTTTTCTCTTACGACCCTCTACCATTTTCATAGAACCGCGGCGAGAAAGGTAAGCTTCAATAACTGTATGAAACCACAGCTCACCGCACATACACGCCTGAAAGCACACGTAAACATATCACCAGAGTGATTGACAATAAGAGTGACCACTTATTTTGATGATTCACCCATAAAAAGAACATCTTCCACTATACCTTTAATTTCTTACATGAATCCATTTTTTTAAACTCACCAGACCCTCCAAACTGCTGAAAGAGTCCCTGCTGCACGGAGGTGTTCACGGTGCTGTCAAACTGACCCTGTAAGCCACCCATCAGCGTCTGGTTGCCCAGGGGCACTCTGACAGACAGCTTGGAGTCCACGTTGCTGAAGTGACTCGGTGAGGTAGGGGTGTTCCCCGCCATCGGGTTGTACCCCGGCGGAAAGCTGAACTGCTGCTGAGACGTCGTGGGAGGGACTTTGGGTGCCCTAGGGGTGCCAACGCCGACGGTGGGCACTCCCGCCACGTTCTGTCTCATGAGCCTGACCTTGTGCTGGAGGAGCTGCTGCTGCTGACGATGGTGGATGCTGTAGAGTTCCCTCTGACGCTGCGCCAGCATCTGAGCGTTCAGCAGAGGCTGCTGGGAGGCAGGAGAAGATACTCAGACACCCGAAAATACAAACCAAAAATTAAGCAAATGGAGATCTGTTGGCTTATTGAGATTGATTGAAATCTAAAATTATCCAAAGGGATTTACAAGACAATTTATAAACGTTTTAATCACAAATCCAGCTCTTCCCAAGCTAAATGAAGTTCATTTCCCAAAGGGCTTTGGTAGACAAGCAGGCCCACAGCATCACAGATCATTCACTGTAGCTAACAGTGGGTTTGAGGTGCAATATCATACGCTCTTCTTTTATTTTACTAATGAGTGTTTGCCAAAGACACTAAATATCGGTTTTATCTTGAAAAAAACAAAACAAGTCAGTATTTTGAGGAAAAGAAAGCGACTGCTTCTCTCATTTCGCCAAAAAATACTGCTTTACATGTAGATAACTTGCTTCTGTTAATCAGTCATGGTTTCAAAACAGAGCTGCTCAGTGGGGCAGTGGGTAGTACAGCTGCTTTGCAGCAAGAAGGTTCCGGGTTCGATTTCCTTTCTGCATAGAGTTTGCATGTTCTCCCTGAGCATGTGTGGGCTCTCTCCGGGTATTCCTGCTTCCTCCCACAGTAAAAAAACATGACTGTTAAGTTAATTGGCTTATCTAAATTCCCCGAAAAGGCTGGTTGTGTCGCAGTGAGCTTGGTCGCAGGTATGATGCAGTCATTTTTGATTTATGCTCAATATTGAAGCATGGTCTGCACTATGTTTATTCCACGCCACAATGCAAAAGGGGAAAAATCACGAACTGGCTGTGGGTCTAGATACGGCCGAGTCGGTGAGGAAGTGGGGGCAAATTTATCCGACAACAGAGGGACATGAGGGCGAAAAAGAGCGGGGATCCAGGTGGAGAAAGGGTCCCAGCGTTCTCGCACACCTCGCTGTTCTAGCTGGTCCAACTTTACGAGTCGTTTTCCGCAATCGTGGTCATAAGTAGCAAACAGGTAAGTAGCAAACAGGATGCCTAGTGTAGAGCGGATGCAGATTTGACCAATCAGAGGCCTCCTGTCTGCAGTCACCTACAATTTGGAAGAGGTGCAGCAGAGTGTCTGCAGAGGGCGGGGACGTCTCAAACAGACACACACTCAGACGACCTAGATTCGAACTATAAATCAGCCTTTAGGTGTGTGTGTGTGCGTGCATGAATGGTTGTTTGTCCTGTTTGTCTCTGTGTTGCCCTGCGATGGATTGGCGACCTGTCCAGGGTGGACCCCGCCTCTTATCCCTAGACAGCTGGATTGGTCACGGCCATGTTGGATTTACTCCCCGGGAAACAAGGAGTCACAGATGACTAATCGGAAATATCTTTATCACCTTCATCAACTTAAAAGGATAAATTCGCCCTAAATATAAATTTACTCAGATTAACAGATTAGAAATGTATCTAGTTTTGTTCAAAAAGAAGTGAACTTTTATTAGCATCTATGCATATTAACAGCACGGTAATTAAAGACGGTGTGTTAAATGTAAGAGTTGGCGCTCTGACTGACCTGTGAGGGTATCTGGGGTTGTTGGAGCCCCTGTCGCACCCCCATGTTAACCTGCTGGGGGCCTCCTGGGAATGAATTCAAGGCTGCTAGTCGATTCTGAAGTAAAAAGAAAAAAGGAAATGAGTAAACATGCAGGTGAAATACCAAAACAGAAAAAAAGATGGGATTAGGAGTGCTACAGGAAGTGCAGTGGGATGATATCAGCTCTAAAAGCTTCTAAATCAATATAAGGAAAAGAGAGAAGACTCTCATCATAATGAAGTATGATTCAGATACATGCAAAGGGCAGAAAATCAATATCTCCTAAAGACATGCAAGTGTTTCTGTCTCACTCGTAATGGATGACATCCTTTTGTTAACATCACTGAAATGGTGTAAATAAATAACATCCACAAGGTTTCTATGCATTATGCAAACAAGTAGCTGCAGACATTAAGACTAAATCGATAGCAGAAGCTGATGAAGCACAAGAAGCAGCTGAGACAACAATCTCACCTGCTGCTGGCCCTGCAGTCTCTGCTGCAGCTGCAGCCGCAGGTGGTTGGGTGGCAGCCTGAGCTGGGGGCCCATCCCCTGGGGTCTGGTCATGCCTGGCCTCAGTCCCACGCTCGCTGAACCGCCAGGGAAAGCCCCGCGGGGAGCTCCGAATGTCACCCCCTGCTGCCCCACCGCGGCCAGCTCTGGAGGAAACGGAGCTTGTGAAGTTGGTGGGAACTGGAAAGTATAGGTGGGGGGTTTAGGGTCCATGGAAACCGGCGTGGCAGTGGGTTGCTGGGGCGGGAAGTTTTGAGGAAACGGGTCAAAGCAGCCGCCCTATGAGAGGAAAAAAGGAGTAAATGTAATTAGATTTTAAAAAATCCTTAGAGAAAGCTGAAAGAAATAACTGAATTAAGTAAAAAGTATAAAGTCAAATAAATAAACAATTACACCAAAACTTTAGTATCTGCTCTTTAAAGCTCTAAGACCTAATTTATATATGCAGTTAAACATTTAAAGGCAGAAAAATAAAACAAATTAGTCACTTATAATAATAAAAAATACCCAGAAAATATAGTGAAAAATGAAAGAACAAAAATACTGTTGTAATTTACATATTAATAAAAAAAGTCAGAAAAAAATAATTAATCCCATTCCAAAACTCCCAAAATTCTGTTTCCTCATTCAAATTTACACAATTATTTATGAGTATGTATGTAAAGAGAATTTCACTTTAAACTCATTCGTGCATTTATTCTCTCTCTTTTTTTTTTACTTGTTTTTCCACGCAGGGTGCCTACACTTTGGTAAACATTGAATTTAAGGACTTTCCTGCTCCAGTTTTCTCAGATTAAAGAGTCATATGCAGCTGCATTTGGCCACTGCTATCGCGGAATAAGTTATCAACCATAAAATAAAATATAAACTGAATGACATGACATTTTTTTTTTTAGTTTTTCAGAACATTGTTAGTTCACAGTGCAGATGTGTGCATAAAAGTATTGACGTAATTCAGGGCTCGATGTTAACCATCGCCCGATCTCCCGGGGCAAGTAGTTTTTATTGTTGGGAGAGTACAAATTTCATTGCATTTGCTCGCCGGGCAAAAAAAAAATTATTTATCATTCAAAATTACTTTAAAATCACAGACATTCGATGAAAAAGACCCAGAAGTGTTGCCGGTGCCATTTTTGTTGTTTTGTACACAGTCTTGCGGGATTTGGAAAAGGCGCGTGATTTGAAAAAGCCGCATGATTTTCCGGCAGATGGCGTGATATTTGTCCACCTAGCGGTAATTTTGATCCAGTTACCAAAACGACAAACAAGCTAGAAAGCGCTATCATGTTCATTAAATTTTATTCCCTTAGACATTAGAGAGGTGCATTTAAATGTTATAGAGCTAAACATGTTAAATTGGTGACCTGTTATGTTATTATTATTGTCTTGTTGCTGCATTTACAGGTGCTGGTCATAAAATTAGAATATCATGAAAAAGTAGATTGATTTCAGTAATTCCATTTAAAAAGTGAAACTTGTATATTATATTCATACATTACATACAAACTCATATATTTCAGATGTTTATTTTGTTTAATTTTGATGATTACAAATGACAACAAATGAAAATCTCAAATTCATCATATCAGAAAATTAGAATATTACTGAAGACCAATAAAAACAAAGGATTTATAGAAATGTTGGCCAACTGAAAAGTATGAACATGAAAAGTATGAGCATGTACAGCACTCAGTATTTAGTTGGGCCTCCTTTGGCCTGTATTACTGCAGCAATGCGGCGTGGCATGGAGTCGATCAGTCTGTGGCACTGCTCAGGTGTTATGATAGCCCAGGTTGCTCTAATAGTGGCTTTTAGCTCTTCTGAATTGTTGGGTCTGGTGTATTGCATCTTCTTCTTCACAATACCCCATAGATTTTCTATGGGGTTAAGGTCAGGAGAGTTTGCTGGCCAATTAAGAACAGGGATACCATGGTCCTTCAACCAGGTACTGGTAGCTTTGGCACTGTGTGCAGGTGCCAAGTCCTGTTGGAAAATGAAATCTGCATCTCCAAAAAGTTGGTCAGCTGCAGGAAGCATGAAGTGCTCTAAAACTTCCTGGTATGTGGCTGCGTTGACCCTGGACCTCAGAAAACACAATGGACCAACACCAGCAGATGACATGGCACCCCAAACCATCACTGACTGTGGAAACTTTACACTGGACTTCAAGCAACGTGGATGAAGTGCCTCTCTTCTTTTCCTCCAGACTCTGGGACCTTGATTTCCAAAGGAAATGCAAAATTTACTTTCATCAGAGAACATGACTTTGGACCACTCACCAGCAGTCCAGTCCTGTTTCTCTTTAGCCCAGGCAAGACGCTTCTGACGCTGTCTGTGGTTCAAGAGTGGCTTGACACAAGGAATGCGACAGCAGAAACCCATGTCTTTCATACGTCTGTGTGTGGTGGTTCTTGAAGCACTCACTCCAGCTGCAGTCCACTCTTTGTGAATCTCCCCCACATTTTTGAATGGGTTTTGTTTCACAATCCTCTCCAGGGTGCGGTTATCTCTCTTGCTTGTACACTTTTTTCGACCACATCTTTTCCTTCCCTTCGCCTCTCTATTAATGTGCTTGGACACTGAGCTCTGTGAACAGCCAGCCTCTTTAGCGATGACCTTTTGTGTCTTGCCCTCCTTGTGCAAGGTGTCGATGGTCGTCTTTTGGACAACTGTCAAGTCAGCAGTCTTCCCCATGATTGTGTAGCCTATAGAACTAGACTGAAAGACCATTTAAAGGCTTTTGCAGGTGGTTTGAGTTAATTAGCTGATTAGAGTGTGGCACCAGGGGCCATCAATTTTGAACCTTTTCACAATATTCTAATTTTCTGATATGATGAATTTGAGATTTTCATTTGTTGTCATTTGTAATCATCAAAATTAAACAAAATAAACATCTGAAATATATGAGTTTGTATGTAATGTATGAATATAATATACAAGTTTCACTTTTTAAATGGAATTACTGAAATCAATCTACTTTTTCATGATATTCTAATTTTATGACCAGCACCTGTATTTTATCAGGGAAAACTAATCCTGAGTCAGTTAAAAGTCAGGGAATTATTTAAGAATGTGGAAACCCTGTATAAAATAACTGTATAATGATTCTCTAGAAAAGTCACATTATATTAATAGTATTTAATCTGTAAACACTGTTTAAATAAACCATTAAAACTACTATAGTATATGTTGTAAACTTCTCACTGAACAGCATGAATCTAAGTAAAGATTCTGACCTGTTTAAAATATACATCAATACAGTTATTTTATTTTTTTTATTTTATTTTTTTATTTTTTACGGCACTAGTGGCTGATTTTTCTGACAGTAGGCTGAGGGAAAGGGGGCATGAGAGAGGGAGAGAGACATGCGGCAAAGGACCACAGGCTGCATTGGAACCCGGGTCGGCCGTAACAAGGACTAAGACCTCCGTACATGGGTCATGCGCACGAACCACTGCGCCACCTGCACGCCCAGTTATACATACAAAGTACAGTTTCTTATACTTCTATTATGAGGTTGGGCCCTTTTAGTATCTCTGGGATTAAATATCTAAATCCCAGCAGACTAAATAGAAAAGTCTGGAACTGTAACTCCTTTCTATAACAAGTATCCATTTTCTTACATTTCTGCATCAATTCCTGCCAATCAAAACGAGAATTTTATGTTTCAGTATCAAGCAGCTTCACTCTGTTCTCATTTATACTAAAGTGTTTAATGTCTTACCTGTACCAGTTTGTCGATACCCAGGGCCTTGTCCAGTTCAGCCAGCTCGCTCTCATCTGTTCCACTCAGAAAGGAAACAAGCTGCTCAATCAGAGCCTTCTCATCGTTACGGGCTTCAGGCGTGGTCGGGGGTCCCAGCTCTTCGTCCAGCGTACAGGGCACACACTGCCTGCTCAGGGAAACACAATCAGAATCTCTCACCTTTCTGAATTTAAACTCAATTTAAAGGACTTTTAAAGGTCAAGCACTACTAAAGTGATTTACAATAGCACAAAAGACAATACATGTAAGATAACAACTAAAACTAGTTTATAGTTAAAAGAAAAAAACTTTTTTGATTGGCTGACAACAGAGTTTGAAGTTTCTGACTCAAACAACAAAGAGAAACCTAAAGGTTTCTGAGGTTTAGTTGGACAAAGAGCACAAATTTAACCTAATTTGACGTATTTGGCTCTCACAGTCTTTATCTAAAGTTTTGTTTTCCGTCATACATCAGATACAAGTATTTTAGGGACTGCATTATAATAGCAAAATAGTACAGTAAGGTGGAGAGGTTTAAATATTAGGGCAACCATTATCAGCATACAAATGATTAAAAAAAATAATTTTGATTTTATCATCTAGATTTAAAAAAACAAAAAACAAAAAGAGAATAGTTCCCAAGAGTGACCCTTGTGGCACCCTGACATTGCAGACTCTTTGACTTTGACATGAAAAACACTGAATATTCAGTAAGAAAAATAGGGGTGGAATCACTCTAGAGCAAGAACTAATAAACCAACAGATCCAGCAGTCTGTGGATCGAAATCCTGTCATCATACTTACTCTTGAGGTGACGATAAAGACGTCTGTAAAGGAGTTCCGAGTCCATCAAAGGACAGAGTGTCAGACAGAGCCAAAGGCTGGAACTGAGAATCTCCCACATCCATCTTCGTTAGCCCTGAAAAAGAATCCAATAACTTTTATTTGGTAGCAATATCTGATTGTAAGACAGTTAAACAGATTTGTAGAAAAATAATAAGTCAGAGAAAAGTTCACAGGTATGGAGTACCTGAGCTAGGAGCAAAGGGGTTGAGAACTTCTGTCTCTGGAAAAGGGCTGCTGTCTTTGGGGGTCTGAAAGAGGTCTCCCTGGCCCTGTTGCTGGCCTGGAGTGGCAGGGTTGCAGAAATCAAAGGATGGCTGCGACTGGATGCTGCAGCCTGAGGTTTGGCCGCCGTCACCAAGTCCTGCCACAAGAAAACAAAAGACAAGAGACTAAATAAATAATAGGGGTACAACGGTTACAGGTTTCTTTAACTTTATCTTTAAAAAGCCTGACAGGTATTCTGATTTTCACCGATACACAATTCTTTTTATAACTGGCACTTACAGTTGTTATAAGATCACAAGACACAAGATATTTAAATTATCTTACTGAAAAAACAAAATGCCTGTGAAAAAACAACTTCTGAAATAACATCTTCAAATATAAATTAAAGTTCAAAATGTTGACAGGGGGTGTTTTTCAGACCTTTACAGAGGTAGATTTCAGTGGTCGAAAAGATTGGTTTCACATCAAGGTACTTGCTGATGACTGATCTCCCAAAATTAAAGGAAAACGCCGTTTTTTTTTACATTGGGCCCTTGATTTTACGTTATTACATCATGTTCTACTCACCCATATTAGTTTTGTGTCATTTGGAGCTGTTCTGAAGATATTCCGTTAACGTCTATAAAGTCTTCCTATGGGCAACGACTTGAAGGCGCAAACTAAACTGTTCATAATGTATTATTTATAGTACGTCAGCATTCATAACATGTAGGTGAATCACTGTCCCCCAGACATCTGCGGTTATATTTTTTATATTTATATCTTTTAAAAATGAAACGGCACGTGTATGACGTCATCTGTGCGCGCCGGCTACAATTCATTCATCTTGTCCGCTGAACTGCTGCTAGTTTTACTCACATGCCTGGAAGATGTCTAGTGCTACTACAGATGATCTCGCTCTCTAAATGGAATTGAACGATTCAGATTAGCTCGCCGAATTAATAGAAGGGGTAGAGCGTAGCCGCCTGTGGCCCGGGCTGCCTGTTACGACTCCAGTCCGGCGTGCGGATGACGTCATACACGCGCCGCTTTGTTTTGAAAAATGTTAGCATAGTGATCAAATATATTTAGACATTTTAGACCTATCAAAAATGTATAAAAATGATTTATATGCTAGATATTTTTCTTTAACATTTATGTCTTCATTCAGCATCACCATATCCTTCCATTAAAGTACAATTTTTGAGAAGTTTATTGTTTTGATGAAAAACTGTAGCCATGACCTTTAATCAACATTCCCTCCATTTTTGTTTTGTGTGTGTGTTAGTGCCAAAGCGCTGCTCAGTTTTATGTTACCAGCAATGGACAATAATATGAGGAGCCACTGTGGATGGCCTGAAGAGTCAGAGCCGAAGGTCACAGAGCTCTGACCTCTAGGAACCTGATCCCTCCCGTTAGGAGGAGATTTCCTCTGGGACGGCCGCTGCTCTGACAGGTGGAATAACTCTGCTGGGTAAAATCCCCAACAAATCAACAAAGATAGTATTTCAATGAGTTCATATCTGACTAGGGTTGGTTTATACACAGAAACCAGGTCGTCTCCGTGTTCTTAGCAGTGAACGCAAATATGCCCCCACCCCATCCGCAGACACTCTGCTGCACCTCTCCCAAATTGTAGGTGACCGCAGACAGTGTAACAGACACTAGGGCTCTGATTGGTCGAATCTACATCCACTCTATGCACTATACACTATGTGTATTTCCTGTTTGGTAGTTTACCGGCTTGTTTTGTTTGTATGACCGCCATTGTGGAAAACGACTCGTGAAGATGGACCAGCTAGAAGAGCGAGGTGCGCAAGAATGCTGGGGCCCTTTTTCCACCTGGATCCCTGCTCTTTTTGGACCCTCATGACCCTATGGTGTCACAAAAACTTGCTCCCACTTCCTCACCGCCTCGGCGTATCTAGACCCACAGCTAGTTCGTGATTGACACTCTTGCGTTGTGGCGTGGAATAGCAGCGCAGACCACGCTTCAAAATTGAGCATAAACCAACATCATATCTGCGACAAGATCACTGCGACACACTGCTGCGAGAGTATAACCAGTCCTTAAGAGACATCCGATTTGATCACTAGCTGGTTGACAGAAGCATCAGTAGGTAGTTAATGTATTGAACCTGCTGAATTGTGAGAAGTTAATGTGTTTTAGGCTCATACGATTTCAAACCCACAGTGTTTTCTAAACTAGAAAAGCACTCGCAGAGCTCCTCATATTGTGACCTAAACCTATAGCTAAAATTTTCACATCTGGATCTTAACTTTTGGAGTCCAATGGTGAAGCTGTGAATTAGGGGTGTAAATAATAATGGTTTTGTATCGATGCATCGATCCAACAGCCGACGATCCGATGCATCGACATGTCCACAAGATAATCGATTTATGTTTTTTTTTTCCTCCAGTCTATTTTTATCCATTTGCTCCTGGGCGTAATTCTCCCTCCCGTGCTGCGGTGGCGCTAAACCTATTTTGCCCTCCTACCTCGCTTCCTGGTTATACTCTTGCAGCAGTGGGTTGCAGTGAGCTTGACACAGACATTTTGAATTTATGCTCAATATTGAAGCGTGGTCTGAGCTACACGCTGTGGGTCTAGATACGGCCGAGGCGGCGAGGAAGTGGGGGTGAGTTTAGTCCGATGCCGGAGGGACATGAGGGCCAAAAAGAGCGGAGATCCAGGTCGAAAAAGGCTCCCAGTGTTCTCGCTCACCTCGCTCTTCTAGCGGGTCAAACTTCACGACTTGTTTTCCACAATTTCGGTCATAAAAACAAAACAAGCCGGCCTCCTGTCTGCACTGTTTGCGGTCAGCTACAATTTGGATGAGGTGCAGCGTAGCGTCTGTGGAGGGGGCGGGGACGTCTGGAGCCGAGGTATTGCATTGCACTCATTGCACTCATTTTGTGCAGTATTTTTTGATGCAAGGCCTTTCAGAATCTATAACGTATTATTATTTTTCAGGGAATGAGGTTTTAATAGGAAAAGGTGGAGTGCAACTTTTCTACTTCTGTTATTTGCTGTTGTTTCTAAAAAAAAAAAAAAAAAAAAAAAGGCATAATGATATTACAGCTTTCCTTGATGTATTTCAAATTTGAAACATTGTCTAGCCTGTAAGGTGTGGTAAAAAAAAAATGAACCAATTAATCGAATTAAATCGAATCGTGGTGTATTCTTGAGTATTGAAAATAATTGCATCGTTGGGTCAGGAAATCGATACTGAATCGAATCGCCATGATGAATGTGATTTACATCCCTACTGTCCATAGACAATGCTGCAGCCCCCTGATTAAGGTCGGAACTGTTTGTTTCTTCCATAAAACACACAATGTTAAAGAATCCTGTATGTGGATTACAACCGGATCATCGCTCCATGAGGCGCACCTCTAGTAAAAGTTTCATTAAAACTAAGTTTTATACAGACAGAAAACACGCACACAGTTTCTCCTAAAACATAACCTCCTTAATGTAGGTAAAAACACAACCCACACAAACAGCTGCATTTTACCTCTGTTTGGTGTCCCTGGAGGCTCTCTCTTCACATTAACGTTGCGGGGAGTGCAGGCCTCACCAGGCTGGAGATGAGTAGGTGACTGAAGTCTGAGCTGGAGGGAAGGGGAGTGGAGCTGAGGGGACGGGGAATGCAGCTGGGGAACCGACTGAGGCTGGGACAAGGGGGACTGGAGATGAGGTACTGGGGACTGGAGCGGAGCTGGGAGTTGTGTGGATGGAGAATGTAGAGGGCCTCCTCCACCGTTTACTGAGTCTTCAGTGCCTTGTTTGGCCGTGAGTGGACCTCTGAGGCCAGGCAGAAGCTGGTTAGGAGGGTCCTTATCAGCAGCTCCAACAGATATCTAAGGGCAGGAGGCAGAGAGAACAGAGCAATACTGTAAAAATGTGGTAAAAAGGGAACAGGGTGGGAAAATAAAACAGGAATAGAAAAGGTCAGTAAAGTGTAAAGGTCGGGCTGCGTGACAGACTGACACTGGAGACAAAGTCCAAGAAAAAAAACATTCAACTAAAGCTCCCTAAAGTACGGAAGAGGATTAGGGCCACTGAAAATTTTTTTATTTCAGTTTAGTATGGGAAAAAAGTCAGAATTCTGATTTTTTTTCTCAGAATTCTGGCTTTAATCTCAGAATTCAGACTTTTTTTCTCAGAATTCTGACAGCTAACAAACATGTTAGCATCAAGCCATAGCCATGTCTGTTTTAGAGACTAGCTCTCTTGTTTTGATGACCTTCTGCTCCTCCATTAATGAGGGGACCCCCCCAATCTGTTTTGCTGTCTAACAACAGTTTTTAGGGTTAGCTCTTGAGTTTAAGAGGAGCTCAGATTGCCATAAAGCGGGGCTCTGTGTCACATGACGCGGGGACGAATCTAATCCTCTCAAGTTACAAAGGCGAGTTTTTAAAAGGCAGGATGCACAGAGCATTGATATAAACTGATACTGACCTGAGACTGATTTAATATATTTAGAATTAAACTAAAACTAGAATAAAAAGTCACGTAGTGTTGCTTTGATAAATTGACACCAGTAAGCTTTGCTGATCCTTTCCTATAATTTTAAAAACATAATGGCTCATTGATAATTAAAACCAAAAATGTAGTCCTCCTGACTTTCTATTAATAATGTGAGGAGGTTATAGCGTATTTTAAAAAAAGAAGTTGAGTGGAAGGAAAAAGTGTCTTCTGTGAGGGTGTGCATGGAATGTTGATGTAAACAGTGGTAAATGGCCTGCACTTGTGTAGCGCTTTTTCAAGTGAGAGGACTTGACCAAAGTGCTTTACAATACATTCAGCCATTCACACAAGCACTCACACATTGTAGCCATAGCAGGGGTGGATTTAGGAAATTTGGGGCCCTAGGCAAAGACAGGCAGGGGGCCCACTGAATTGAGAAGACAGCACATAAAACAGACCCATTATACAGATACAGAAATGCTAATAGAATAGACATACATTATTTGTTCTATGTTTTGTCCCTCTCTTCTTGTTGTTTTCCTCTCTATTTGTTTGCAAGCACTAAGCTCACTTAGCTGATTGCTCTTTCCTGTGTTTTCCAAAAGGCGACGGCAAAAGTAAATAACCCAGTCCTTCTTTTCACTGTAGACAGGCTATGATCTGCTTATCTGTTCTCCATTTTTCATTTGGATTAAATAATAGCTGCATGAATCATGACAGCAGACAAGATAGAGGTGAGCAGGAGGCGGGGTTTATATGTTGTCTCTAAAGTCTCCAGCAAAAGAAAAAACTCAGTGGATTTGGCGCTAGGCGTTTTTGTGTAATCTAAGTACTAGAGGGGTCTGAAAAGTCGCTAAATACAGCGAAAAAAAGGCGTGCAGGTGGCGCAGTGGTTAGAACGCACGACCCATGTATGGAGACGTTCAGGCCAATTTATGCTTCTGACGCTTAGCCTCTGCAACTGTCAAATCTGTCTCTGTCTCTGAAAAAAATCCTGACTACGCGTCGGACGGTGGCAAACCAACGTAGACCTCAAGCGGAATTGCGCAGACAAAAAGCAGCTGTGATTGGTCCTTGGTACGCCTTTCCGGCTGTCTGTGAGGTCGTCCTTCTCGATTCGGTGCCGGGGCGCGCCATTTTTGCAAACCGAGGAACAACTACAATGGACAACTACGCTTCCTCCTTTGTCTTTTTGCCAACTCCAATAACAGAACCTGTTCCTCTTTTATGTCTAGCAATTCTAGATCCATCTTGCGGACGCACCACTGTTGTTTTTGAAGATAAACACTCCCGCCGGCGCCGTCGAAGTTCTCGTGACCATTTGGCGAAGTTCTTGCGAGTTGTCGAATACGCTCCCGCTTGCGCTTTGGCAGGAAACTGCTGTGCGTCCCTAGAAATTCCAAACCGACGGTGCAGAAGCATACCAGCAAAACTGGTTTGCCACCAGACCCAAGCGACATTTGACGAGTGTGGTTTTTGCGACACACACATCAAATAGCGACAAAAGTGCTAATTTGGCAACACGGCTCTTTGCACTGTTTGTTTTCAACTGGTTTGCTGCTTTCTGTTTGGACCTTTCTGAACAAGTGCGGCAAATGGACTGATCCAATGTGGTTGACACTGAAGGGGGGGTGTTGAGACACACATAATATTATAAGCTTTTTGATGGCAATTTAGCGAAAGGATTTTTATCAAAACCATAATTAATGTGCACAAATAAGTAATAGCTATATTAACCATACATGTAAACAGAGTTTTATGGGGCCCCCAGTAGGAACTTGGGTCCCTAGGCAGCTGCCTAGTATTGCCTAATGGTAAATCCCGTCCTGAGCCAAAGCTGCTCTGGAGCTCACTGACAGAAGGAGGTTGAAATTCAGAGATAAAACCTGAGCATTTAAAATACATTTTAACTTTTCTGTCATGTGAAAGAAATTTAAACTGCAACAGAAAAGTTCAACTCAGGCTTAAACGGTACAACTGTTTTTTGTTGTACCGTTTAAGCTTCCTCATAAAAGACGCACATTAAGAATAGAAGAAGAAGAAGAATGACCTGGTTTGAATGAATCAGAGTTTAAATTTGGGGTGTAGTGTGAAAAGCTGCTGTGTACCGTTGAGTCTCTGCTATCTCTGCGGTTCTCCCCCAGAGGACTTGATTTAGGGCTGATGCAAGCCGAGCCGCTCGTTAGTTTGGACGTCCCTCCGGCTGGGACGGACGAACCGGAACAAGTCAGGCCCTCGCTGCTGGCTCTCTTCTCTACCTTCACTCGAACCGTCTGAAGGCTCAAGGCCGACGGAGGTGGAAGGTCTCCCAAGTCCTTTAAAAAAAACACATTTGGTTAGAATCACCTTTTTTCTGAGATGGGAGTAAAATATACATGTGGCAGCAAAAAGACTGACAATCACCTTTTCGTCGGTATCCAGAAGAAATCGCAGTAACTGGTGGTCCCGCGGCTCTCTGGGATTGGGCTTGTGGGGCGCTGTGCCCGGAGCCGGACTGGCAGGCGGCTCCTTCTTGATCTCTACTTCATTTTTATTTCCTCCGACCTCGGACGCGGCGGCGGCGGTGTCGTTTGGACTGCTGTCCTGGAGCAGCCTGTGCAGAATCTTGTGGCGCTCCGTCAGACTGCTGTGGGAAGCGGGACAATGAAGACCCAGGGAGGGGTGAGGAGGATGAGGTGATGAGTTGTTGTTGGATTCCACTCCTGAAACACTGCTGTCCAGGAGCTGGTTGAGTCTGGAGTTCCCCAGCTGTGAGGCAGGAGGTAGGGGGGCTTTAGCAGAGTCCTCTCCCCCATCCCCCCCTCCAGTTTGGGGCTTTGCCGACTGTGGTCGAGTGGAGGAGCCGGTGGGCAAACTGGCTTGTCTCTGAAGTCCAGGCGAGGACAGGGGGAAAGACCCTGCTGACCCACCATTAACCCCACTATTACTATCGCCGGCAGAATGCTGTCTGTTGAGGCTGCCGCCGCTACTGGCTGCCCCCGAAGGCGACTGGAGGCCCGGCGTGGAGGGCGAGAAGGGGTTCCCTGGTACTCGAGGGCTTCCCCCTAACCCAGGACTGGCATGTGGCATCCTGGGTGACATAAAAGAGGTAGAGGAGGCTGTGTGTGGACTGCTGAGAGCAGAGGGACTGTTGACCTCTGGGGGGCAGTTCGTCCGATTGGGCGTCAGGTAGCCTGTTGGTGTGGAGGGGTTGTGTCCGAGGGAGGAGGCGTTGTTGTTGTTGGTATGAAGGACAGAGCCTTGGCTTGAGTTACTGCCAGGGGGAAGTGAGGGGGGCTGGGTGGGGGTGTGAGCAATACTGCTGGGGGTCAGTGGAAGGCTGGGGTTAGTGTTTTCCTGAGAGCTAGCAGTGATGTGTTCCCTGAAGGAGAGGGACAATAAGTTTGACTCCAACGGAACATAAAAATTCACATATCTAAAACATCTGGAAAAGTTTGGGATAAATCTACATTTTAAAACATTCACAGAACTATTTACATATATAATAATTTCTGATACAAAGACTTGAGGCACACTTTGAGATTTTATGTAAGAGAACAACAAAGTAACTGTAAAGTAGGGCTGCAACTGAAGATTCTTTTGCAAATCGATTAATCTATTGATAAATGGATTATTAATCGGATAGACAAAGGTTCCTAAAAGAAGAATCAGAAACCCTTCAGGCTTTTTTTTTTCTTTAAAAAAAAAGCATGTTGCATTTTCCAGATTTATTTTTTTTTATTTAAAAAAACTGAAAATAAAGATTTATTCCTCAAGTTGAAAGTGTGCATCATGTTTAAAACAAAGACCAAAAACACCAACAATTTCAAGAAAATACTAAAAACTTTTGTGTGTTTTAACTGCATATATTAAAGGTTTAGTTTTGGATCATCACATGGATATTGCACACAGTATGTCTACGGGTCACGGTACCTGTCAATAGTGTGAATGCCCATGATGAAGGGCTGTACGTCTGGTTTTGGTGGGCAGCAGAACTTGCAGCGTGTCTGTGCGCTGAGCGGCGTGCCATCGCTTAATGTGAAATGGTACAGGGGGCTGACAGCTGTGCCGCGTGCCATCACTGATGAAGAGAGAGAATAGTGACAGCTAGTCGCAAAAACAGTAAATTTCTTTCCTTTTGAGGATAAACTTTTACAAACATGCACATGATAAACATAAACAAAAACCATGAGGTAGGGATTATTTATTACATTAGATGTTAAAAGGTCAGAATATAGACTCCATAGATTACAGAGTTGATTATAGGGATGAAAAATGGAGAAAATCATCTTCTTCTTGGCTAAATCAGTCTCTTAAATCAATGTGGAGAAATTTTTCTAACTTTTCTTTACAACCTTTATCTATTTTGTTGTTCTTTACAGTCATGTGCTTTTGAACAGCTTTTATTTATAAGGTGACTCCTAAAAACCTTTAAAAACAAGTGTTTTTATCAAGTGTTAGTGTTTTTATCAACCGTTTAATCAACCATTCCAACTTTTGATTTTAAAACCAAACTGGCATCAAATATAAACTTTTTCTACGAAAGAATAAACTAAAAAAAAGGAGCATTTGGGTTCGATTTGTCAAAAGGAAACAATGGAGGGGATTTATTTCATACGGTGTCACTATGAACCTGAATGTCTGGCTTTAAATTCCTTCGAACTAGAGGCTCTGAAGTTTTGTAAAGGCGCAACAATGCCTAAATTCCTCAGTAGGAATTCAGCCAAAACCAAAGCTGGAGCAATGCAAGAACCAACGTACAAATTCAACTATGTATGGTTTCACAAAAGTAAAAGTCAACAAGTTCTCTGTCTCTCAAAAAAAAATTAAGATTAATAAAAAATAATGTTTAAAACTATGATTTTTCTATAAACCCATTGCTGTCATCTTCTATCAATATTGCACTATGCACTAGCATGTAGATGATTCACTCTAGGTTTTCAGGTTTTTCATGATCTTAAAGGTTTGCTTTTCCAGAGTAAATTGTCAGGAATTTAATTGAACCCATCATCTTAATGGTGACGATCTCAGTCATCCAGGTCATAGTCATTAAAAAAAATTTTTGAAAAACAATCCACTGGACTTTGTGTCCAAATTTGAAGACGTTTCGCTTCCCATCCAGGCAGCTTTTAAAACGGACACTTTGAATTGCAAAAGCTTCCTGGATGGTAAGCAGGCATCTTCAAACTTGGAAAAAAAAGTCCAGTGGATTTTTTTTTTTTTTTACTTTTTTTTTTGGAACCACCAACTTAAGGACTGGTGGGAGAGATTCAGAGTTACTCTTGTCTTTCATGTGACTAAAATAGATTTGTATATTGTGTATGTATTGCAAATGCAACTACCGTCAATTCCGGACTATAGAGAGCACCTGATCACAAGCCGGACGCTCTAATTTTAGAAAGAAAATAAATTTTGTACTTTTATAAGCCGCACCGGATTTTAAGCCGCAGGTTTCCCACGTTGTATGAGATATTTACAAATAAAGATATTACACGTGAGCATTTTTTAACGTTTGATTTAATCCGTATGATAAAACAGACAAATACGGTACATATTATGAATGTTTTTTTTTGTTTTTTTTTTACTACCTGTAACACATTTAAATATCCGTATGTGTCGGTAACACGCAAATAACGCTGCATATACCAGTACTTTTAATTGAACAACGCACAGAACATTGCAGCCAAACAGGAAAAGTCATTAATCACTTTCTTCTTCCTCCTGCGCACTAAAACCCACAAAGTCCTCTTCCTCGGTGTCTGAATGGAACAGCTTCAGGATGCTGTCACACTTCAGTCTCATCCTTGTCGCTCTCACTTGGGCACTCGCGGTCCTCTTCATCCCGCAGCAGCCCAGCCTTCCGAAACCCGCCGGTGATGCTGGATGTTTTCACACGGCTCCACGCATTGAGAACCCACTGGCAGACATCAGTGAAAGATGCCCTTTGCATGCGGCCAGTTTTGGTGAAGGATTTCTCGACACTGGTCATCACCTCTGTGAATACTCATCAATTTTATTGGTCTGTTTTTCGTGGCATGAAAAAAAAACATGTATTAGCCGCACTGTATTATAGGCCGCAGTGTTCAAACAGCGGGAAAAAGTAGGGGCGTATAGTCCGGAATTTACGGTAATTTCTAGACCCTATTTCAAATAAAAAATGTCAGGCGTCATGTTAGTACAATAAGGACCTTTGTTTTTTTTTTGTTTTTTTTGTTTTGACGGCACTAGTGGCTCGTTTTATCGACAGCAGCCATACAGGAAAGGGGGTATGAGAGAGGGAGAGACATGCAAGAAAGGACCACAGGTCGGATTCGAACCCGGGTTGCCCGCGTCGAGGACTCAGGCCTCCGAACATAGGTCGTGAGGGCTAACCACTGCATCACCTGCACACCCAATAAGGTAATTTCTTCAGTCCTTGGTTTGGTCTTCTAGTATATGATCATGCATGATCTGCATGATGACACCAGCAGGAACCTTTCTACAAATAGGAGAGTTTGATTCTGTGCCTCTCTACTCTTCATCCAAACTCTGGGACTTTAATTTCCGAATAAAATGCCAAATATGCTTTAATCTCATCTTACCCCTTTGGAGCATATACAACCAGTGTAACACTACACTGTTACAGTGTTTCGGCTCGGCAATGAGCAGTAAATAACACAAACACAAGCTATTTTAGTTTGATGCTGGTGCCATATATTGTGTTAAAACAAATATTTACAATCTGCAGATTTTAAGTAAAATGCATTGGAACACAAATCCCAAAAGTGGAAAGGAAAAATTGGTCCCACATGGTGAGCACCAAATTCAGTTCTTCTCACACGCAGGTGTTTTACTGCACAATAATTCTTTGAATGTCCATTGGGTTTCCCGGTTAAATGCCCATAGGATTTAGTGTACAGTGTGTAATCAACAGTGATGGGGTGAACAGTTTACAGGCCACAGCCTCCCACCCTGACCCAGATAAGAGGCTTCTAACATAGAAAGAGCTTAATCTCTTATCATCCTGATATATTTGTTTAAAAATGAATTTCACTAAATTGAAATTGAAAATAATGTTATGAAAGTAGATTAATTTCTCAGAAATTGTATGCTGTTGTATTAGAAAATTAATATATTTCCGATTTCAGTTAGAAAATTCATGCCTTTTTCTCATTCAACTGGATCATTAATCAGAAAAGCAATCAAACAGAATAACAGATTGAAATTTCACATAAAAATGTATTTTTTAGCAACTGGAGCGATTGAAATTTTTTAGATATAAACATGTGATTCACCGCATGAAAACATATCGATGGCGAACCCGGGTTACACTACGCTACTGAGGAGTCTTAAGCTAATGGCTACAGGTTGCTTGAGCCCGTCCTTTTGTTTTTTAAGAAGCATCTATTCTACCTAATAATGACGTAGTTAATGACATCTGAAAAACTTATGTACGTTCCACTGCTGCAGCTTAAAATGCCAAAAAGTTTATTTAACCTGAAATGAAAAAAGCCGATCTGTGATTTTATGTTTAATTATTCTGTGGATAAAGGAGCCGCTTGTCTGACAAATTGAATTTCAAACTAAAATTCAATTAAATATATATTTAAATATATATTTAAAAGTTTCATAGCATTAAAATCAATCTAGTGAAATTCTATTTCAAAGTAATGCATTTTAATTTAAATAACAATACAGATTCAATTTCTGGCTCTGCACTTAAAGTAACAGAAAGACTAAATAGTTCAATCAGAGAAAAAAAATCTATTTAGACATTTGTATTTTTAAAGATTTTCTAGTATTTTCTAAAGGATGTTAAAAGGAAACATTTGGCTGCAGCTGGAGGATTCTGCATAAAGTCATCTAAATAAAACATTAACCTTGACTAAAATAAATAGGCACTAATTGAAAAAAAATCTGATATTTTGCTGTGAATTTGTAGCCATTTTTCTAATGATGTTTATTCATCTTTAACATTTTTAATGGGAAACATTCAGCTTATACCTTTTTTTAATAATCTGCAAATGAAGCCTAGTATTTCTAGAGAACTAGTTCTGATTTAAAACGGTGCACCAGTTAATTATCTTGCTATATGAAAGCTGGACGGAGCTTTTATAAGAGGGAGTTCTTGGTGTTGTAGGGTTGCTTGTGTCTTCTCACCTTCATGCAGCAGCTTCTTGGCATGGGAGGGCTCTTTGCCCTGCGGCTGAAAAAACGCATAAATGCACTTCCTGACCAGGTCCTCCCAGCCAGGCCGGCTTGTCGCTCGCAAAGCGCTCGTTTCTACGGAGATGATCTTCCCTGGAATCGAAGCGTCACACAGAGATAAACACAAAAGATCAGTTTGAGCTGATTCCCCTCCGGTGATCTAGCTTTCACAGACGCTGTCCTCACAATGAGATCCGCATCAAACATTCAGGGAATTTTAATGTTAACAGATTTATTTTTAAGGTGTTTTTTCTCTGCATAGAGCCAAAGCTGTGTTTGCTAGGTGGTAGGAAAATGTACTTAGAAATACAGAAATTGGCAACAAACCCTCAGAAACTAATGGCTTTTATAACATAATGCTAAAAGAATGTTTTGTTCAAAGCTCACAAATTTATGGCCCATTTTTGACGAATCTGACTCCTCTGTAAGAATGACAGCATAAGAAGCTCAAAGTACAGTCCTGAAAACGTTTTCCCCTCCAAACATTCAGAGCTCCCCCATCAATGGGTGATATAAGCAAGATTTACTAAGATCAGAAGGTTATACTGAAAGGTAAGTAAGTAAGTAATTAAGTAAACTTTATTTCTATAGCACTTTTCACAGACCTCTTAAAAGTGTCTATATAAACAAGAGAACAAATGGTACAAGGTAGCTCATTCCAGAGGCGAGGCGCCACAGCTTTAAAAGATCCGTCTCCTCGGGTCTTAAAAAAAAGGTAGGGGTGTAAGAAATAATGGTTTTGTATCGATGCATCGATCCAACAGCCGACGATCCGATGCATCGACACGTCCGCAAGAGAATCGATTAATTTTTTTTTCCCCCTCCGGTCTATTTTTATCCATTTGCTCCTGGGCGTAATTCTCCCTCCCGTGCTGCGGTGGCGCTAAACCTATTTTGCCCTCCTACCTCGCTTCCTGGTTATACTCTTACAGCGGTGTGTTGCAGTAAGCTTGACACAGACATTTTTTAATTATGCTCAATATTGAAGCGTGGTCTGTGCTACACACTGTGGGTCTAGATATGGCCGAGGCGGCGAGGAAGTGGGGGCGAGTTTAGTCCGACGACGGAGGGACATGAGGGCCAAAAGGAGCGCAGATCCAGGAGGAAAAAGTGTCCCAGCGTTCTCGCGCACCTCGCTCTTCTAGTGGGTCAAACTTCACGAGTTGTTTTCCACAATTTCGGTCATAAAAACAAAACAAGCCGGCCTCCTGTCTGCGGCACTGTCTGCGGTCAGCTACAATTTGGGAGAGGAGCAGCGGAGCGTCTGTGGAGGGGGCGGGGACGTCTGGAGCCGAGGTATTGAATTGCACTCATTGCACTGATTATGTGCAGTATTTTTGCAGTATTTTTTAATGCAACTTTTCTACTTCTGCTATTTGCTGTTGTTTCTAAAAAAATAAAAAAATAAATGCATAACGATATTACAGCTTTCATTGATTTATTTCAAACTGGAAACTTTGTTTAGCCTGTAAGGTCTATAAAGAAAAAAAAAAAAAAAAAAAGTATCGAAAATAATCGAATCGTTGGGTCAGGAAATCGATACTGAATCGAATCGCCATGATGGATGTGATTTACACCCCTACTAAAAGGGAAAATCTGTATTTAGGCTAAAAAAAGCTGAGAGGCTTATAATGAAAGCTTTGAAGTGCCACAAGGACAGATCACTGCCGAGTTCAAGTGGAGAGAATGAGGGTCTCACTTTAGAGTAAACATCAGTGAAAAGTAAAGGTTAACTTGATTTTGAATGGCACAGTTAAAATGTAAACTAAATGTTTAAACTTGTTTAGTTGTGCGTTTAACTCAAGATAATACTTAACGAAAGAAAGTTGTCAAACTTCTAATGAGCAAATATGTAATTACATCCTGTTTACAATATCGAAACTGGTTGTGCTTTACCTGTCGGGTCCTGCTTCGTGATAAAAGACTCCGTGCGTGGTATCCGACAGGCGATGCAGATCAGGCAGCTCTGCAGGTCTGAACAGACAAACAGACAGCTGAGTGTTTTGGTGTGTACACTTAAAAAGAGCAATCAAAGAAATTAATCCTGTTTAAAAAAAAACAAAAAACTTTCTGTCATAGACCCAGGAACCAAGTGAGGGGTTATAATCCTGGATCTACAGACAGAAAGAAAGCAGGAAAACCTCCAAGGCCAGTTCTTATCAAAATGACTAAATACCCACAGAGCTGGACGGCCAAAAATCTGCAATACAGAAACTGCATCCTTCTAACTTATGAAGGCCACTCTAATGATAAAGACCAAAAAAACACAACCAAAAACATAGTATTGACATGTTTTTTACCTTTAACCACGAGAATAAACAAAACAAAAATCTGTCCTAGTCCATTTTTGCTCCAAACCAATCATTTTCTAAAATTGGCTTCATTCCTAAGATAGTCAACATCAGACTACAGAGGAAATGTATGAGTTATAGAACGCGTGTCCTGAATGTTTTTTAAAGGCAGCAAATTTGAAGTAAAACCCAAATATTTCAGACCAATAAGACTCAGATCGAGCTTCAATACTAAAATAATTGTCTCAAGAAGTCCTTGAATGCTCAAAAGAACAGGAATTTTGTATTTAACTGATGGCAAAACAAAACTAACACTCCTTCTCTTCGCCGTTCTCCTCTAGACTCACAAATGAAATCAGAGTAAACGCCTGTAAGCTCCAAGTAATAACTGTGTTTTATCGACGCACCTTCTTCCTCCTCGTGAACGGGCCGTGGCTGTGAGATGGTAAAACACTGCATGATCTCGTACTGCTGTCGGGCCTCCTGGTTCTCAGAGTCTGCCTCGTCCGGCGGTCTCTTCAGCATGCGACAGTTAAAGGTGTGGCTGTTCCTTCGGCCAGGTTCCTGCGGCCACAGGGCGCCGTTCACTGATAGAGAAGAAGAAGTGATTACTATCAACTACTCATCCATTCATCCATCCATCAATCCATTAGAATTATGTGGGAATTTAAAAATAGGTTATAAAAATGGTTGTGACTCAAGAATTGGAGAGGAAGGTCACAGTATACCCACCTCTAAAAACTACAGCGTGGTGTAAAAAAAAGCAAAAACAATACATAAATCCAAAGACTCATTTTCAAAAAAATGTCCTTACAGACACCATGAGCCTCCATTACTTTATTAATTTGCTGTTATGCTTGCATCACAGTATGATGCATAACTACACAATCCTGTAATTTCAGGTAACAAATTGTTGATTACCAGCGATTATGCCTGTGCAAAAATGAATAAAAATTTTCAGTTGTGATTTGCGATTTTAAAGAAAATGTATTTTTTTTTTTTTTTTTTTTTGCTTTCTGTAGCAGCAGTATTACTCTCAGGTTGCAATTTGGCAAGCGACAGCATCACTACAGGTGAATGAGAAGTTTGTTATTGAAAAGAAGTAAAATCATCTATTGTTTGGAACAGCAGAGTTTTAAGATTTCCGGCGTGCGCCAAATGCGTTGCTTGTTGTGTTGCTGATGAGTTTTATAGCAACACCAGCGACAACTCTGACTGCTATGTGCTGATTATGTGTATTTTGACGCTTATCAGAACGCATTACTACCCAAAATCAAGTTTAGTAGGAGGATGGGAGCAGGGGGTCTGTAAAATGAACGAGCTGCAGCCAAGTTAGTAGCAACGGCACTGAATAGTGACCTGTAAACATGAGCAACACGCAAGGTTCCCGGTGAGGGACAGGGGGGGGAAATAAGAAATGTATTTAGATGCGGTTGTATTAGATGAAATGGGGTTGTGTATTGAAAGACATATTTTAACTGTCAGAAAAGGTTCCCGGTCCAGATAGCCAACAAGTTAGCTGTTAAAGGGTTCCTACAGCATAAGGCAAGTTAAATTCAAGACTTTTTAATGCCACTTGAAATAAAAATTTCAAGTGGCACCAAATTCACAAGAAACACAAGAAAAACCCGCTTGCGACAACTTAACCCAAAGGTTTATTTTAACATAAACCACTGCACTAATGTTTCAAATTTTGAAAAGCTTCCCATACAGGAAGAAAGCTAAAAACACACAAATGACAGATATATTTTAACAATTATTTAACTGAATTCACAAACTTTGTTTTAGCAGGGAACAAAACAAATCAGTTTTAAAGCCACAACATAACCAGTGCTAAGTCTTTTTTGCAGCTATTTTTCTTTGTATTGTTTTCTTAGTATGTTTGATTTGGTGATAAGTGGAGGCGTTGCAGAGACAAGGGTGGAACTAAACTGAGAAATACCGGCTGTTTCTCAGTAACTCGATTTTGACGCTTTGTGTTTCATGCTTCGCATGTGCGACTCCACTGCCTTAATTCCAATCGTTCCGAGCTTGAATGACTTCTTGCACAAAATCCACTGAGCCTCATGTATGTTCCCTGGTTTTAGCCATGGAGAAAACTCTTGGCTGGAGACAATTTTCTTTACATTTACACTTGCTCATATTTTCCAGACAAAAAGTTAATGGTGCATCTCCCAAATGTCCCGGCCGCAACAACGCTTTTATTGGTTCCGCTATCGGGATGGAACCAATAATGGCGAGCTGTTATTTTTTTGAAAAAAAAAAAAAAAAAAGGTAAATTTTAAAGTTTTATTTAGATGACAAAAATAAATCATAATAAAAATAATCCTATTTATGATGTTTTTAAAATAAAGACCTACGAAAGACTGATTTAAGACATTTTAATACCAATTAAGGCCTTAGTTTTATTTTGAAGAATTCAATGCCTTTTAAGACTTTTTAAGGACCTGCAGGAACCCTGTGTTAACAGAAGCACGGCTGCCAATAGCACGGCGTGGTTAATAATAGTGAAAATGCCAGAGGAACAGACACGCACTAACCAACAAACCTCAAGCTAAGAAACAGCTAACTGTAGCGCAAATCTTTTGTGCAAAGCACCACATGCGACAGGAAAGGAGCAGGGTCGCTTTGTGCATAGCAAAAGACATGGTGCCCCGTTTGTACTTATTGCTTTGCTTGATAACTACAGAACCACTGAGACGTAATGAAAATTCTCAGGTTTAGGAAGATGATATCTAAAGTGTTTTAACGGCCGCAGCTGTGCTGGAGGGGAAACACAGCTGTTAGACCTTGCCCAGTGCTGCACCCACGACTCCAGTCTTATTGTCTCTTCTCAAGGTTGCTCTGTAAAGCTAAACAAAGTAAGTGGATTGCTATGAATCAATGTTTTGTTCCTTAATACCCCCCCCCCCCTTTTTTTATCTTCCTCTGCACAGTTTTCTTCAGACACATTTGCAGCTCTGAACAGAGCAGAGGATAAACTTATTTTAACGTTTGACAAGCTTCAGATTGTCACGTTATTTACTACAATCCTCCCATCTTGAATCCCTGCCTAATGTCTGACAGTTCAAAGCCTCCGCCCCTCTGGTGAGGTCACTCACCTAGGCTTTTAGGGAGCAGATTACGGACAAAATCATTGTGGTCTCCCACGTGGAGGATGGTGTAGACGCTAGAGTTCATCAGCTCTTCCTGGGTGTATCCAAGGTAACCCTTCACATTCTCAGAAACGAAGACAATGCGGCCCTCGTGGTTGACCACAAAGAAGAATCCATCGAGTGCCTTAGGGAGCAGGAGGTGGGAGGAGGATGAAAGAGAGAGAAAGTGTGATAAAACGGGCGTTTTAGTTCAGCTGAGGGAAATCTGTGTACCTGAGTTACCTCTAGCAGCATGGGACCAAGCGCCTCTTTCTCTACCAGCCCCTGACTACTGGAGGACACGTCGCTTTTCTGCACGTCGTCATCTGGAGACAAAAGAGTTGCTTTCTCTGTCAGGAGAAAAAAAAAACATCTTTAAATGTTGACCCTGGTCACATATGCATTCAGAGTGGGCGGTTCCTCACCCTGCTCACGCCGCTTGATCTGCTGGATTTGGTCCACGGTGCTCTTGAGGATGTGGCACTTGTCTGGCTTAGCGCTCACACTGGCGATGTCGCCCATGTTGGACGACACCAGCTCAGCTAGCTCCTCGATGTAGCGACACTCCAGCTCCCTCCTTCGCTTCTCCCCACTAGAGCAAAGGAATTCACATTCTAGTGACAGACGCAGTGATCCAAACTCTTTATCTCAAAGCATAGCTTTATATATTAAAATACTTATATTTCTGAGTCACATTTTTGCGATTTGAATCAAAAGCTATTCAATTCTACACAGGTTTGTTAAGGTTGGACTAATCATACAAGAATCTGGACAACAGTAGTTCACTTTTAGACGTTGATTTCTTTGCTGATGACCCAGTAATGATCAGAGCTTTAGCTGCGAATAGGGATATCCCGATCCGATATCAATCATATTAATCGTTAATAATCAGATATCGAGCTGAGTTAATTGACACCTATTTCGTCTGATTTGAAAAAGGTAAGGGGGCTGGTTGACCTTTGATGACCTCTAGAAATATTTCTTTATATATTTAAAACGATAGCGGCACAAACGAAAAATTTTGCTGCACAAATGTAGCACAAACGTTTGACACTAATTTTGTCTGATTTGAAGAAGGGGGGGGGGCAACTTCACTCAGGTTAAAATTTATGCAAAAAAACACAAACAAAAAATTAAAACACGTCTTTACGATAACTTTCGTATTGGATCCAGATACAGCATTTAAGTATTGATATTATTGACAATCCCTATTGCACTTATAAAAGAAGTATGTCCTTCGTACACAAAGGACAAAAAAATACTCAATACTTAAATGACTAGTGTTAATATAGGTACCCTTGAGTTGAATTTACTACCTTTTACTACCTCTACGATATTTTTACTACCAACATAACATTTTGGGGGAGCGGTGGGTACACAGCACTGAGCCATGTATGATGATGGCCCATCTCTCAACAACAAACATAGCCCCACTAACTTACAGGTGTAACTAACTCAGACTTTATCTTGACTCGGACGACCTCAGCCAAGAAAACCTTTTGCTATCTCTGAGTCTGTGAGGACGTTTTGGAATAGCTGTCTGATGCCGTCATTTGAGGAGTCCGAGTAACGCTTGGCTGCAGCGTTCAGACACCAGGAACCTCAGCTCTGCCTGCAGCCCCTGTTGTGCTGCTGGTAATACTGGTTTGACGCTGACGTGTGACGGCAATAATGTGCACGTAGCTGAGCTTAAGGGTTGCAGTTAAACAGCTCTGGGTAGCACAAAAAACAAAAAGAAAAAAACCAAACAGTAATCTGTTCCCTCTACAAGCTAATCCACTGGTGGTGAATTGCGGAAACTCTGTGGGATATAAAATCACCGTATAACTGGTCAGATTTATAGTTTATCTGTTCTTTTTGCAAGAAGCCTCTCCGTTATCTTTGAAAGCTGGGTCATCAAGCAAAAGTTGTGAAAAGTTACATATTCCTATGGAGAGGTGTAAAATGACTTGTTAGTTCAACATATGAAGCGGTTTAACCACCAATCTAGTCTATCAACATCAGCTGAGCTCCTGCCGTAATTTGTTATCATTTTTATACAGATTTTACAGTTAAAGGTCAGAATATATTAAAGGGGTGACGGTGTACCGGATCTGCTCGGGTGGTCAGAGCTGACAAAATTACAATACGGAAACGCCACTCAGACAAACTGTATTGCACCCCTTGTATACGCATCAAATCTCATCTGCATTCTGAACTTATTATTATCTATATTTGCTATTATTTTACGTATCTGCGGCAACCTAAAGTAGCTTAAAGTAGAAAACAATCATTCTCGGTCTAGGAGGTATATCCTGCATGCTAAGACAGACTGAGCTCTGCCTTTTAACAAGGTTTTATTAAAATCTGAGGGCAGGAGAATAGGAACATCTTAAAAAAACATAAAAAGGCTTTCGTGGAGCTTTTAGACAGAAAAAAACTGTTATTCTACTTGTAATGAACGTTTGTTGTTGACGACATGCAGTTAAAACTAGTATAAGTATTAAGATGGGTAACTGACCAAGCTAAAAGAGGCTAACCAGTTAGCTCCTGAGCACAGCTATCTACAGCGCTACCCAGCTCGCCCCCTTTATACCACGGTCTAGCAGTTAGGCTACTTTTATTAAGTTTTACCTGATTGATAAAAATCTGTTCATGGTGAACAGTCTTTAGTGCACATGTAGTCACGAAGACAACAAGTGCTACCGACTCGGCACATGTACAGCTGCATTATGTTACTATCGTTGTCTGGGCAACCACCAAGTTCAATGTCATCGCCAACTGAGCAGATCTGGTACCTATAACGGAAAATTTACATTTAAATCGCTGCCATTCAATGGCCTTTATTTAAGTTCATTCAATTTACAACCCTGCAGAAATCCACTATCTTTCTTAAATGCTATACATTTTAAGAATCGATTAGAGATCTATTTATTTAGCACCTTTACACTTTAAAACTCTGATCGGTTCTTAAGCATTTGAGCCACAGTGAAGTGTCTACAGATACCTTATTAATGAATAGATGTCTTAATATTAACATGTTATTTGTTGTGCATATGGTATTTCTAGAGCAGAGTGAATTTATCTTATAAATTATGACAGTTTTAATATTCACAAACACATTTTCTGTAACATTTACGTCTTGAATGTGTGTATTTATTGGCTTTTTATCGTCTTTTGTTCATCCTCAACCTACCATGGAACAACATATTTTTAAAAAATAAATTCTAGTGGTTAAATCTGGCATATTTACAAAAAAAGAAATTGAACTTCTGGATCTGGATCTCACAATCGAGAAATTAACTCTGCATTCTGACCCATCCCCTAGGGGAGCAGTGGGCTGCCATTGTGCAGCTCCCGGGGAGAAGTGGGTTAAAGGGTCTTGCTCAGAGACCCAGAGTGCCGGCTGTGGGGTACTTGAAACCCTCTCAGAGCATAAGCACACTGCTCTAACCACCAGGCCAACACTCCCCCGTAATAAGATAAGATAATAATTGAACTTTATTGATCTCACATTGGAGAAATTCACTGTTCCATTATTAAATAAACAGACAAACTATCAAAGCAAAAGGCTTAGGTTGGGTCTGACGATTTGTAATCTTGTTTTCTGAATGCAGAAACAAGCCAAATCAATTATAAACAAATACAAAAGCATGATAGTATGGTGCATTTGAACATTAAATGCATTTATTTTTCAGATTAAACATTAATTTTTGTTCAAACAACAGAAGCTGTAATTTGGCAGCAGCTCAAACATCTACTCTCCCTGCAGGCAAAATGTACCCTAATTACTTAGTAATGAAGCTTTCAAAGCGCTGACTGTGAACGACAGGAAACAGGAGGAAGCAGCAGTGAAAAATGGGAAGCTGGTGACAGAGCAGGAGGACGTGCTCAGACAAGATTATCTTTAATAATTCACCCTCCTGCAACGAGACACACCAAGGGAACAGACAGCAAACTGCTGAGAGGGATAAATATTGGACGGCAGAAGATGGATGTCTGTTAGAACTGACATCGAGTAAATTGATCAATTAGAAATTTGAAAAGAAATGACTGATAGGGAATTTCTAAGCAGCCGGGCCAAAAATCACGGATTCCACATATTAGAATCTGTCGAGTATATTGTTTTGAAGAGATTCAGGTTTGATTTATATATTTACTTTTATCTGTTGAGCTAAAAGAAATGAGAGAGATTTACAATGGAGGTTAAGTGAAGAATAAATGTTTACATATGTAATAAATCTAATTATATTTAATCAGAAAACCCTGTTCAGATGTTTGTTTCTGAGGCATCTGTGATCCTTTTGGAGTAAAAATGGAAATCACTTAAAGTAGTAGTAGTAGGGAAGCGGCTGTTCCAACGGTTGCATTTCCGAATTCTTCAGAGTGGTGCACGACTTTACACGAGTGACTAAAGTGAATGTGATTGGTCGATTATCAAGGGGGCGGGATTGATGTGGCAGAAGGTTCACAAGCAAGTGTGGTTGTGGCCGGCATCTTGCTAACCAGTTAGCAACTTAGTGCTAGTAGGTTCCCAATGGGAAATTACATTGGGACCAAAGTAGCACTAAATTGGTAACTTAGAAACGACACTGTCAAGGTACGCTATGGACAGAGGAAACGTGCAAGAGGAGGAGAGTTTAGTGGATGAGTCTCCTCCGTCATATGTGTTTTATTTAGAGGAGGAAAGCGGGGACGAAGATGTTGTGGAGGACGCCAGGGCGGCAGAAGCTTGGTTTGGTGTAGAAGGCTTACAGCCGTACATGTTTGAGCCCTTGCCTCGCAACGCTGCCAGTTCTGTTAGCTCTACGCCTGCCGAAGACACAGACGTCCATCCCCGTGAACACTGGGACAGAAAGTAAATGATTTTTATTTCTTATTTCAACCGTTGCGTATATTAGCTGCGACATATGAATCAAGGTGTTATGACCGAAAAACATTTTTTATTGACAGATGACCGTATATGATTGGCTGAATTTAGGTGTACAAGCTGACGTATAACTAACTGGCTTGCATAAGATAACAAAAAAAAAAACAGATTTTAAGACAAGATTTTTTTTTTCTTACTTTTGGGACAATATGGTTGAGGAAGAGTACATTTATACACATGTTTAAGCCAGAATGATTTGAGAATTAAATATGACTTCCCTACGACTTTAAATTCCACGCATCTAATAAGCAGCTAATGTTGAAACCTACTGAAACTGCTATATTTTCTACCCAATGTGCTAAAAGTGTTTCCATATCTCCAAAGCCTCCCTTTGCTGATATGTTTAGACTGAAAACTGAACTCCAACTCCTGCTGAAGACTCTGCACATTCCTGGACTTAAGTTCCAACAACATACATATAGGCTGATGAGTAACAGAAAGGTATGTGAACGAACTGGGTGGCGACAGACGGAGGAGGAGATAAGTTTGGATCAGTGGCTCAAGATCTGCTAGCGTCTGCATCACTTTTTACAAACTTTTAGGCCACCAAATATTAGAAACACCTTTGTGGAACTACTTGGAGAGACATCACACCCAATGGACACTTACTGTTATAAAGATGAGATATAACATACTATTTGTAAACACAGGAAAGCCAGGACCAGATTGGTAATGTGTGTAATATAGATAAACCTCATTGTTAATTATAGGTTTTTTTTCTATGTTGTCACCATAGAAAAGCGAAGTCGACCTAAATATGAGTCTGTCTGTGAAAAGGAGGGTCATTTAGTGCAATACCTAGAGCTGATTGGGTTACATGCCAGCTAGTGTCACATTGTTCTTTTATTAACAGGTAATTATCACACAGAGCTACAGCTTCTGTCTCTCATACACTTAATTTAATACCAACTGCACGTGAGGGACCAGAAACCCCCTCTATATTCTATTGGTTTTCAAAATAAAAGGCGTCACATAGCATTACACCACATCTAGTACCCGCCTTCCATAACACACTTTCAGCCAATCGACATGATTGTCACAATAGGATTTGTCTGCAGCTTCTTGCGTATTTTCACAACAAGGGGAGTAAGCTGACAAATCAAACTTTTTCCAAATCCTGTCGGAAGAAAAGCACAGACATCTTTCCCAGCTACAAATGCACAGAATGCTTCTCTTTGCTCCTTTTTTTAAAAAAAAAAACAAGAAATTGTCGCTACTTTAGCTCAAACCGAGTCAATTGCAGTATGGAGTCATCCAGGGCAGCATGTTTGTAATGCCCTGAAAAGGCCGTTCTGACTATCGTCATTCCTACATGTCCCACCCCCAAAAACACTGCTGGCATGTCATTGGTCCGACCCGCTGGTGGTTAGAAGACGGACGTATTAGAGTCTTTCAAGGTGGATTTGTTGTGAGACTGGAAACTCAGATCTCGCTGCAATCCAGCCTGAAGCACAAGGTTATTATAATTCTGGATTTTTCAAATGATGAGCAAAAAAAAGCTGAAAATGTTGCTGTTATACCCCAATCACCTCTCGTGTAACTAGATCATAACTTTAATATTTAAAGCGTAAGGACCCATTATTCTTGTATTTGAGGCTTTAATCCACAATAAGGTTTAATGCAGATATTTTTTACAGAGGCCAGGTTTCACTTCACATCACTTCCATTTTATTTTTTAGCAAATAATCCAACATTAAACAACAAAACAACAATATTAAAACAAAACAAGACCTACCATTTACCAAAAAAAAAAGGAATAGGCTGAAGCAAAGCTTATTATTGCCTCCCCTGTTTTATACTTACAACCTTTACAACCTACCAGGTTCTTTACTGCGTATATAAATATTCAAATCTACATAACATAGGATTTTATCATTTTACATTTTAAATCCCTTTTAAAATTCACCAAGAAAGGACATAACTTTAAATCATCATTCAATTCATTCCACATTTTCACACCAATAACTGAAACACATCTAGACTTTATCTGGCTCTTCTCTTTTGCACATTCAAATATAAACAAACCTCGCAAATTATATTTATTCTCTCTTAACTTAAATAATTTCTGAATACCAGAAGGAAGACTTCTGTTCACTGCTTTATGCATTATTTCCAGTATTTTTATATAAACAATGTCTTTGAATTTTAATGTGTTGCTTTGAATGAAAAGTTTATCAGTTGGTTCACGGTATCCCACCTTATTAATAAGCCTTATAGCTTTTTTTGCAACTTAAACAACTTATCAATAATTGTTTTATTTGCATTTTCCCATACTTCTGAACAATAAGACAAAAACGGCATAACCAAAGAGGAATATAGAATATGCAGGCTTTTAATATCTATTAAATCATTTATTTTAAATATTCCAATAGTTTTTGCAATTTTATTTCTAATACCAAATCTGAAAATAATGAGAGAAGGGTAAGAGAGATAGATCAACAAATGGAAGGCTAAACGTTGTTATGAATGAATGAATAAATAAATAAATAAATAAATAAATAAATAAATAAAGTAATGTATGGATGAATGGAGGTGAAAACACATTAATTTATCCTGGAAGCATCCAGAACGCTGGAGGAAGCAACAATAAAACACTAAGGACTGATGCAGTCCTGACGGAGACCACTTAACGGGTAACTACAAAGGTATTTTATTGTTTGGGTATTGTGTTCACAGGGATCCAGACTTTCAGGAGATACAAAGTTATCATATCGTTACTCGGTCTGAGCGCAAAGATTTTAGAAATCCGGTTCTTTGCATACGAGCAGAACGTGTCTTCTCTGAAACCTTGCAGGTTCATCTTTCTCTGTAATCTATATGCATCTCATAGTCTCAATATTTCTGTTTCCCTCACATTACTTTTCCTGCAATCTCTGTTTTTGTCAACAGATAGTTCCTACTTGCAATCAGCCTCTCTCTGCGCTGTGTCATGTTCCACTGTGACAATAACCTGAAACTGATGGTAGCTTTCCACTTCCCCGACCAAACAATGATTCTACCTTGTTGGGTTCAATGGTGTAAACACAGATATGATTAAAACCGATGAGGTATATCGTATGGCATGGATTTGCTCTTATGTCTTAACTTTTTATACAGTTCAGTAAAGTAGATGTAGCTTTATAAATTTAATACCAAGATGGAATTGAAGCACCACGCTATTATCTCTACACGCAGACATTTCTGTTATATTGTTGATAAATTGTTTATTTAAGACTCGAGAAGCACTCTGAGAGCGCAGACCTGTCAAATAGGTCGTCTCCCCAAACATGTTGTGACCAGGCCTGTCGCGATAATCAATAAATCAATTAATTGCACAATAAATAAAAACTATCCACGTCATTTAATTTATCGGCTATATCATCTCTGTCGGTGTTTTTCTCTTTCTATTGATGATGCTGAATGACAAGGCTTAACTCCGGTGCGTTCCACTGACCCCTCCCCTTCCTCATTTTTTAGCAAGGGAATAAATGAGGAGGGAGGAGGAGGGGGCTATCGCATCAGGTTGTCAGCATGCAACATTTTTTACTTCTGCAGCTTTAGAACCCCGTGAGGAGTTAGAGGAGTTAGCGAGGTAAAAAAAAATGTTGGGGGGAAAAACTCGAAATGGAACTGGTTTCAAAGTCGAGCGCAGCAGCCGCAGTGTGGGAATATTTCGGATTCAAACCAAATGACAGAGGCGAACCGCTGAACCTAAGCGAGCCAGTATGTCGGGTTTGTCATAAAACAGTAGCAACTAAGAACAGCAATACCACCAACCTACACATGCACCTAAAGCACAACCACCCAATAAAGTTTCTCCAGCTGGGGAAAAAAAGTACAAGCGGTGGCCCGCCTGCGTCTTCAAGTTCGCGACAGTAATCATACAAAAAGGACGGCGCAAAGTGGCGCGTGCTCACAGACAGCGTAGTTCATTTAATTGCTAAAGGGATGCTCCAATTTAATATTGTTCAAAAGCCTATCTTTTTTTTAAATCTAATGATATACAGACTTCATTATTTGTACTTTATTGATTAAATGTAGTTTTTATTTCCACTGTGGTTTTATCTTGTGTTTAGTTTTTATTCAAGTGTATTTTTAGTTAACAGAGACTGAGAGTCCATTTGATTTTTATTTCTCGTTTTATTTTGTTAACCAGTTCTCAGTGGCGGCCGGCCCATAGGGGGCGCTGGGGCACCGCCCTCCCTGATAAGAAGAGAGAAACGTGAAATATATTTTTAGAAATTAACTCATAAATGTCAGTTTTACTCTCTAGAGTGTGTACCTATACGCAAAACAAATTATATAAACTACATTTCCCTATCTACTGTCATTAATTTGTGGATTTCCACAGACAGACTCCTACCGTCTCTGTCCTGGGGCGCTGATCAGACTGCCCCACATGTGCAGAGAATCTGTCAATCATGTACTATTGCTAGGTGAATTTAATAATTTAATGGCCAATCAGCGTCTCAGAATTTTATGGTCTTGGGGCGCTGAAAATGCTGCGCTTTAACAGGCTTCTGCACCCAATGCGCAGGTGCAGACAATTAGAGGGACGATGGCGAACGTAACGAGCGAGATGCAGCTTCCACCAAATTCGGTGAGATCCTTATTTATCTACCAGTTTGCCAGAAGAACATCCCTGCTGTAGGATATGAAAATTTCATGTCATGGTTATTGTGACCAAAATCATCACTGTTACTGTTATTATATAGTAAATTAAATCATTACTGTTAAATTGTATTTATTGTCCAATTGTTTAGTTGGAGACATACACTAGGCTATATCAGCCTGACCAAAAATATTTTTCACCAGCCACCACTGCCAGTTCTAGTGTTAAGTGTTCTGTTGAAAATAAAGTGCGTTTATCTTTGGCAGGAAATCGCATGCAATGTTACGTCATTTCCATTAAATCAGTTTAAAAAGGTCCTCAAACATTATTATCGTTTAACGCAATAATTTTTGAGACAATCGTTCAGAAAAATTTGTTATCGTGACAGGCCTAATTGTGACTTCCACCTTAAGTTAATACCTGTATTCAGAGAATCTTTCAAAAAAATTCCCTGATCCAGGTGGAGAAATTGGATCATCATTAAATGTAATCAATTGTTGCCAGTCAGCCTAGTGCTGCTGCCTGTGGTGGTCAGGATAATGATATTGCTTTTATCTACTCTTGTCTTCACCAAAACACATACAGTATTTAGAAACCATGTATGGATTTTAAGGTTTCTTGTTTAAGTTGAACTAGCAAAAAAACATAACAAGAAATTGTGGATATCTGTTCATAATAGTCAATCTGGGACCTTTATGTCAACATCTCTGTTTTTATTTTCCTAAAGTCTACAGGGAAACTCCTGTTGTTTCTATATCAAGGTTCATGTTTTCAAGCACCTCTCCAAGGTTTACCATCTACTCGATCTGCAGCCCTACTGACGTAATGTTTGTGAGTGCAGCAGCGAGTGGCATGACTGGACGTTTACCTTTGCCCCGATGTATCGCATGGTGAGCTCTTCCTCTTGTGTGACTCCAGCGTGGCAGGGTCCAGGGGGCCTTCCCCTACTGCACTCATTTTCAGCTTAGACAGACCTGAAAAGAAGAGAAGCAACAAAACAGAAGAACCATTAACAATCTGCAGCAAGCCAAGATCTTAAACAATAGAGATGCCATCAAGTCGCTTTTCTATTCCCTTATGTAAGGTGCTTTTTAACTAAAAAACAAACTGATGATGATCTTTATGACATGATTTAAGTAAAGAAGACAAACATGTCCTTCAACTAACAGAATTAACAGCTGCAGGCAGCTCCAGCCAACCCTAAAATGTATAAAAAGTAGAACCAGAAGGTATAGGAGATTTACAAGATGGAGCTAATTATGCACATTACAAAGAGCATACATCAGAATATGGAGCTGATCCAGGAAAACACAGTGAAGTAATCCTGACATTAGACTGATGGGATTTTTATGAAACACACCATCAGAATCATATGCACTGTGAACTTTTATACAAAGATATTGTAATATACAAAATATATAGATTTCAAAGTAGCTGCAGTAAAATTAGGAAAAAGCAAGAAACATATTAAACCTTAGATAAAAATTTATTTTTGTGTTATTTTATCAACTTGAATGAGACAAAACATTAAAGCTTTTTCAGACTAAGGTAAATGTTAAAGGTAAACCAAGCAGGTTGCTCTGCTCCAGGAAAAAATGTATTTGGATTTCCCTTTGCTACCCTTTACTTAAACCCCTACAAAGGTATTATCAAGCCCTATTGCTCTAAATCCTGTTGCTTTGTTAACTTCCAGTTGCAGAATAGAAAAAGTTATTTCTCCAGGACATATTACTCGTACAGCTCCAGCAAAACTATACGGCTTTAAACTTATGGTTCTTCTACAGCACCTTTTATCTGTTTAAAAGCAAAATTCTATGCAAAACATTACAAAAAAACTGATGTTAAATGTGTGAAGGAAAAGAATTCAAGCGAAATTTAGATAATTTCTTCTATGCAGAACTTTACTTGGCCAGTTCATTTAAAACATGTGCACTTCTATGACTCTTCTTCTTAAAATAATCTCTATGGAGAATAGATAGGAACTAAAGTCGTTCCCATATGTCTTAAAGGCATACTATGCAACATTTTTCAGTTAATTAATGTGTTCCATAACATTTTGGATGATTAAATGAGTCATTTCAGGTCGAACAAAGGTTTTCTCGGCCGCCCTGGTGGTCTGTAGGGGAAATACCGTACTTGCAATTGCAGGAGCCCTCGGCCCGCACCCACAGGCTCAGAAGTCTTGCGCATCGCGAGAGTCGGTCTTGCTTTACGCGAGAACTGCTACACGCCCCCAGTGAAAGGCATGCTCGTTGCTAGCGCAGTGGCGATATTTGTGCAGTTATCATGGCGGAACCAGCGAGAAAACAGCGAAAGCCCATGTCGGAGCAGGCAAGAAAGAGGAAAAGGGCTCTCTACTGCAGTAGACATGGTGATTTGTTGCGTTCGTCTGTCTGCTACGCTCAAAACAACCGCGCCTGGCTTGACGGAGAAACCAGGAGAACAGCTGAGCATATTTACAACAGAGCACTTTTACTTTCGCCCTCTGGGGGGAGCCTTGCTGGAAAATCAACACCGGTTGCATAGTATACCTTTAACCGGATGCATTCCATCCGTCATCTTTTTAGGCAAACGCAGCATTGCACACCTAGAATCGTCATTCTTCCAGACCAAAAAAAGAAAGTCCAATGATAGCAAGTGGAATATTGAAAGATGGATAATGAAAATGTATTATGTTTTGAACAAATGCTGTAATAAAGTAGCGTTAATACTAGGGATGCACGACATTGGGATTTTGGCCGATATCCGATATGCCGATATTTTAAAACTCATGTAACCGATATCGATACCGATGTTAAAGCTTAAATAAGTAGTCATTGAAAATAGCAGTTTTGTTATCCATTTCTGACACTTTGAAAAATAATATACTCAAATATATTTTCATATGCTGATATAAAATAGATTTTTAAAAACGCGTTATTGATCTATTTTACTTTCAAAATCTCGTGAAATTTCATCGTTCTGTTACAAACTCTCGTTATATTTTGCAAATTCCTGTGAGATTTTGTTAGTAAAATAGATCGATACCGCGTCAATATATCAACATATAAAAATATGGCAAAATTTCGTGAATTTTCGGGGGATTTCGTAGCATAACGATGACATATAGCAATATTTCATTAGTAAAAGAGATTGATATGGTGTTTTTAAATGGCAATATATCAGCATATGAAGACATTGTGATATTTTAATATCACAATTCCCTCGTCTTTAGAAGTTTTTAAGTCTGTAAAAAAGAAGTTTTTGAGGAAGAAGAAGTAGTAGTATTTTTTTTTTAGACTTTAGAAACTCAGAAGCTGATCAAATATTGGGTTAAATATCGGTGGGGTGGCCGATGTCCGATATTCAGTTTTAAGGCCGATACAGGCTGATACCGATAGGGGGCCGATTATATCGTGCATCCCTAGTTAATACCGTTCCTTCCCGTTTCGTGATGCTCGTTGCCGAGACTGTGTGAATGGTTGGGGAGTGGCGGCCTAGAGCTTGGAATCCTGAGGTTCTGAGTTCGAACCACACAAACTGCCTCCCCGGCTCCCTGAGCAAGACCCTTAACTCCAATGTGAGATTAATAAAGTTCAATTTTTTATTTATTTTATTATATCCTTTCACCCACAGCAAACTGTGAAAGACAAAAATGGGATACTTCTCTATAGTCAAACTTACTCTGCCTTTTCTAAAGCCCTTCTGCCTACCAACGTAGCAGTTAGCAACAGCGATGTCCCATGGTAACTATGCATCCAAATGATTCCCGACTGTAACTATGATGACAAGATTAAATTTCTCTGATCAAACCAACAGCTTTCTGATTTGGAGATCACCTGTGGCTCTATGCATATTCTACAGGACAGATCGGACTTTTTTATCCGTTTGTTTTCAATTACATAGTTCAATCTTGGGAGTCTCTACGATGACCTCCAAATCAAACCTTTTTCATATTAGAATTCCTGTGACTTTTGCTTTTTTTATCCCATTTTTGATGTAGAAATACAGATGATTTATGGCAGTTATCTTCAAATGGATGAGTCTTAAAATGTGGAGTTTGTAAAACCACAACGCAAGAAGGGATGGATAAAATCTGGAAAAAAGAAAAAAAAAATGCTTATCCCTGTTTTTGCTTTTCTTCCCAGGCCACAAATGTATGGAAAATATTTAAAATCCGTTCAATTTTTAAACTTTCCAGACTGTGCTGGTACCCTTTACAGATGTATAACCCAGCCAAGATTTACAACTGATAAAAATTTTAGATGCACATCATCTCAGAGCGTTCAACAATCTGTGTGTCTTAACAGGGAAACATCTGAGCAGCAACATCTCCAGACCACATCCCTGCGGCTTCATAAGGACGGTTGACATAGCAACAGAAATGCTGCAACAATTGCCAAAATACAATAGATAGCAAGGTACCTGAAGGACTGTTAGAGCAAAAATGGTCAATTAAAAATTTGTTTTTGGCTGCAAACATAAATTTGATGTTGATAATGTTGGAGTATTTCCAATTAAAAAAAGTTTGATGGTAAAGTCCTGTTCGTTTTTTACAGCAGAGCCAAACAATTTTAACCAACTTCACCAACTGTTGTTGTAAACAGGGAAAGTGCTTAACGGAGTTCTCGGCTGGATTACCTGACTGCAGAATAAAATCCAGGGGAGTGTTTTAGTTTTTTTTTTTCCAAGGTGGCTCTTTGTTCAAACCATAAAAACCCACCAAGGAAGGATGCTAACATTAGCTGCCTTGCTAACATTACTCCCATCTCTGTTTCACAAAAAGGAGCAACTCCAACAATCAACAACTTGCTTGCAGACTGCAAGTGTTGCTGCTTGTGCAACTTTTGACCTTTTAGGTTAAGAGATTGAGAAACAATGATAAATGAAGCATGGCTACCTGCTAATGTTAGCAATGCTACATCAATAAACTATGTAATTAGCTTACCCCTAAAAAATAATTAAAAAACAAGAATTTGTGGATTTTCTAGGTAAAATATCAGGTTATGACTCCTTTCAAAAGGATCTCTTATTAGATTAATCAATGCATTAAACAAATAATCCATACATTAATGAATCATAAAAATAAAAAGCTGCAGCGCTAAATTGATTAATCTATTAATATTATTTCTGAGTATAAAAATAATCTGGAATAAAATAGAAATACCCTTATTGTCCATAGGGTTTATACAGGAATAAATATATATATATACAGCAATCACCTTTGTCGTTGTCAGGGTGTAGCCATGTCTAGGGATGGGAATCGAAAACCGGTTCCTGTTCAGAACCGGTTCCGTATTTTTCCGATTCCATGGCATTGTTTGGCAGCTCGCTGAACGATTCTTTTTTCGACTCCCGCAGCACCAGAGCCTAGAGCGCCGGCTCTGGGGAGCACGACTTACGTCACGTTGTTTACGTAAGTTACGTAAGTTACACAAGTTACGCAAGTTGGAAGAACTATTCGAGGAGGAAGACAACGAGCTGCGGTCACTTTGTGAATCAAAGCCCCGTCTTTCCTTAGCCCAGAGGGTAGATCAGGAAATCCAGCTCTATAAAAGCTTGCCCTCCATCCCCTGCAGGGATAGCGCCACACTGTGGTGGTGGAACAAGCAAGATACGCTGCCCTTGCTACCTGGACTGGCTGAAAACTACCTCTGTGTGCAGGCTTCCTCCACCCCATCTGAGAGGGTGTTCTCCACGGCTGGAGACACCATAAGCGCTGAAAGATCCCGTGTCCTTCCAGAAAAAGCAGATATGCTCATCTTTCTGCAAAATAACTGTTAATTTTCCCTACTACTGTTTTATAATTAGTATTTTTTGTTATTTAAAATAGGTTATTATCCCATCATTTGTTATTAGACATTGTTTGTTACTAAGTTTGTTCTTGTATTCATTTTTCATTTAAACACGGATGTTACTCCAGTTTCACATTTCCTGTGGACATCTTGATCTTGTTGATTTTGTAAGATTGTGCAATAGTTAAGTAAACAAAGTTGATGCTGATAATCAAACTGTTTGTTCTCCTTTTCCCCCCAAATTGGAATCGAAAAAAGAATCGATAAAGAATCGAATCGTTTCATAGAATCGAAAAGGGAATCGGAATCGTGAAAATCTTTTCAATTCCCAACCCTAGCCATGTCCGAAATTCCTCGTTTTGCAGCCATTTTTGTTGAAATGAGCATTTTCCCGTTCTCTAGCTTTTTCTCCATCTCGAGCTTCTTTTCCGAACATATGGCTTTAGAAATATTTTTTGAAATATCTAACAAAATATGTTTTTTTTATATAAGGCATTTTAAATTCCATGATAATCACATTTAATTAAATTTAATGCTAATTAAGACCTTAATTTAAAAAATAATAATCTAATGATTTTTAATGACCCGCGGAAACCCAGGTCCCATAATGGGAAGATTTAGGAGTGATGGTGGCAGGACAAAGACTAATACAAAGTAAATCTAGTAGAACTTTTTATTGCCTACCTGTAATGGGTGACAATAGTTGAATAAACTTTTGGCTCTCAAAATGGTACCAGTGCTCTATTTGTTGGTACTTGGCGATACAGATACCACCATTTTAATGCAATATCGGGGCCGATACTGGCATCGGTGCAACACTAATGAATACGATGCGATTTCAGCAAAGTTGATGAAGTTGTTAGCTGGTTAACTTTGGGCTGGGTCTCTTTCATCCCATAACATCACATTAACCACCATTTGCTCCAGTAAAATACTTTATGGGAATAAAACTGATTGAATAAACAGAGTCTGGACTGAAGATGATTTTCTATAACAGCATATGAATTAGTGCTGTTTGTCAAATACATTGACATCAGAGGCAAATAGGATTTGTAATGTTGACACTTCAGAAATTATAGCTATAAGAGTACAGAAAAATAGTCAAGAGTTTGAGTTATTTTGGTTAACTTAAAACAAAGAAAGCAAAAAGTGAGTATCATAGAAATTTGTGAGTATATAGAAATTGTAGAAATTTGTTTTATTGTTTTTGATATAGATTAAGCAGGTAAAGGAGTGGCTGGATGGAGATACAGCAACAAATTCACTTGAAGATTTTCAAATGCTGTTGAATTTGTATAGCAACGCCACACTGTACATTTGATCACTCCTGCACATAAAGAATGGAAATGATCATTGTCAATAAAGCTGTACAAAAAGAAATTTCATTTTGTAAACACTCTGTGTATAAGAAATGACAAAAGTTGTCAATGTCTAATAAATGCATGCATTTAAAATTAAAGCTAAAGTTGGCTAACCTGACTCCACCAGATGGATTGGCTCCACATGTCCATCTGGAAACCTCCCGTTAAAGTAATTTTGGGAAGGGGCGAAAATACTGGTTAGCTGATTGGCCTATGTTGGTGATAGACGGGCCAAAAAAACCAATCAGATCAACGAAGCATATGACGTACTAACAGAGCGACGACGAAAACACAACCACAAGCCAGGCTACTCTCTCCGAAACCAGTCTGGAGAAGAGCAAAAACATATTTTCCTCTGAGAAAAGCCTCCAGAGCAGTGTTTTGCTCTTCTTTCAGTGAAGAAATACTCTGTAATTCCGATAAAACTTGCTCGATAGCCACGCTAACGCTAGTTTCATTGACTGAAGCCGGCATGTTCTTTAGACTGAACTGTCGCGCTTCTCGTTGCGTCACACCTCAACCCGCCTCAAAGCCAACGCTGATTGGACGTTCGTTTGGTGAACGGCTCCAAATTTTCTTTAACGGAGAGTCTCCTTGAAACCTTGAAAGCTCGCGAGATCAGGATGGTCTCACGAGGCCAAAAGTTGGCAGTTTTAGATTTTTTTCTATTTCTGTCCCTGGTTGAGAATGACTGAAATAGGACCACTGTAGAGTGAAGCTGAAGTTCAGTGAAACGTTTCAAACGTAATTGGCTTAATGTCTATTAGTAGAAACTAGATGTAGAGGAAATTTTGTGAAGCTCCTCAAAGTCATGCTAAATTAAAGTGCTAAATAGTTCAAATCAGTTTTACTCATCATTTCTGCGTCTAAATGCAACATCAGCCACCATTCAAACTATTATATCTAGATGTATATGACCGTTCAAACTGGCACATTTTTGCTCATATATTTTTGTGTGCAAATACACTAAAACAATATTGTAGTTGCATTGCATCATTACACCCAAAGAGCTCACCAAGTGTCTGCACATCAGTTTGTAGTTAATTAAACTAAACCATTTTCTTGGATTTGTCATTAATAATGGTTTCTGTTAAGCACTTTCAGTTTGTCATGATGAAAAACATGCTAGATAAAAATCTTAACTTCTCTACACATACATTAAAGAAAAGATAAATATTTATTTATTGCATGTTGGTTCTGTCGAGTGTGAACACAGCAGCCGGCATGTACAGTGTACACAAGCATAAACAGGTCGATAAAGTGAGGCGGTGTCCCACAAACGCTGGAGGATTATTGGCTGGTCAAAGTGTGGCAACTCCTATTTTAGCAGTTGTTTCTATACGCAGCTGCTGCAGGCAAAACAAAACTCTAGTACGTTTGTGTAGATTTGGCCACTGCACGGCGCCAGCTGAAATAGCTTCACGTGTCCCCCTTTACCCACCATGCCTAGGTAAGGATGTGGTCATGGATAGCAGCAACAGGCTGGTAGCAAACCACAGCCTGGACAGGTCCCATCTCATCATCGGACATCAAAGTTTTAAATGCAAATGTTTAAACTGAATATTGAATACAGACAGAATCATCCATTTTAGTACAAGATTTAACCATAACGCTCAGCTCCTGCATTGAAAACCATAAGGATCAGGTCTACTTTGTTGATTGCAAGGCTAAGGGAACTTCTTTTCAACTCAAAATAGCAAATATGAAGTAAGAAGCAAAATAAAAGAAGCACGATAATACAGAAAGGTAAACCATGTGTTATAACGAATTGGCCAGTAAACCTTTAACAAAATCATACTCCAATTGATATCAAAATCATACTCCAAACATCAGGTTCTGGTTACCTGATCAAAAGGTCCAAACAAAGACATCTTTCCAGTGTATTTTTAGAGTTCATAGTGCAGACCTGTAAAGCAGACTCCTTAACTTCTGGTCCAATAAATAGAGCCAGTAAAGATTATTCTTTCACAAGACATAGACGATACATCGTCTGGCTGATATTTTTGGATGACATTAGCAGGGTTTTTGTTGTATCTATATCTACCATTGTGTAAAAATATAACAGGGAAAGAAGAAAAACAAATTGGTTAAAAGAAACATCCTAGTGACCTATTTGCAAACCATAAGCTAAAGTCATTTGAACAGCTTGATAACATTGACAAGCTGAATGGTAGAAATCCAAACAGGATTTCTACCGTTTGTTTGCAAATAAGGCAATATATTACTCACAGCACAACCCTTATTGACCACCCTGAAACATCTGCTGTTGAGAAAATTCTGTTTAATCAACAAGTAAAAGCATCTATGAGCTCACTTTACCATACACTGAATGGAGTTTCAGCTACTGATGCGCAGGGGGGTCAGGGGTGTGTGGGAGAGGGATTTCTCTGTAACCATAGATGAGGACAAGTGGGATACTATCTGGTCTCTTGCAAAAGGGATCTCAGTTTGTACTCTGACAAGAGAAATACAATTTAAGATTTTGCATAGACTACATATCTCCCCTCATCGTAGGAGCCTCTTTAACCTCTCCCTTTCCCCTCTTTGTCACAGGTGCAAAAAAACTCTCTCTGAGATTGTCACAAAGGTCAAAGATACTGGGCTGAAATTACAAGTGAAATGGGGAAAACTTTTCATATTAATTTAGATATGGAGCGTTGATTTTGGGTCTGCCACTTGCCTGTCTGAAAACTGCAGCCAACAAGGGACTGTGCAATATCTTAACCTTTGCAGCTAGAAAAAATGTTCTTCTGCAGTGGGTCAGTGACAAAGTTCCTTCTGTCTATTTAAAAAATCGTTGAATCGGCCGATTATTTTTTCGATTAATCGATGAATCGGACAAAAATATTTTTTATATTAACCTCATTATTCCAAAAATAAACATAGACAGAACAAACAAGCACACAAGTACAGGTTGCTCATTAACTGTACTGGCGCAATATGAAAAATAAATGTTTGTGTTAAAACTACGCAAACTTAACATGAGAAATGTAGCTGTACATCCACAAAATATATGGTACTTTGTTTCATAAAGCTCAAAAAAAGACATTTTTGTTTTTAAAAGCCCCTAAGGGGTTCAAACAATAGGTCCCCCCAATTTCAACAAATTAGTTTTTTTATTAGACTAGAAGAGTTCTGCCTTTTAAGACAGGAAAGTATAGCAGTTAAAGTTGCTACTTGAGAAAATACTGAACCATAGAGATAAAAATAGCCCTGTGATTCAAATTATAAATTGTATTTGGAATAAAAATGAGGGAACTAGGGATGCTAAAAAACACATCCTTCAAAGACAGATATTTACATGGAAATGTGGCATATAATTAACACATATTACTGATCTTGCTGGATTTTATTCTGCTTTACTTCCATAAATTGCAGGATCTTCTTTTCTTTATCTTTGCCAGAAGATTTAAACTTTAAAAGCCTTGCCCTCATAATTTACAAGTTAATTTATTTATAAAGAAAATATAAACGCTGCTTAAGCTAATTCAAATGAAATTAAAATAAGTAGCCAACCTTATCACTGTCTGTAACCTACTAACAAGGTAAGGAAAGCATCAGATGAGCTACCTGAGAAACTAACGTTACGTTTCCCCACTTTAAAACCAAACAAACATGGTCGCTCATCCTGCTGATCAGCTCTCTTCACTGCCATCGAAGGCTCCAACGTGTTTTCTCTTCAGGTGCTGCATCATAACAGTGGTGCTTCCGTGCCATGTTTATTTGTTTTTACAAAAGTTGCATGTTACGACTTTTTTCGCTTTACGAAGCGCAGGCTGTCTGCGAATTGAGACGCAGCTTGTGATTGCGGTATCGGTAATTAGAACAGTTGACATTACTGCCTTTTGAAAACAGCCTTTGCTCACCTGCGGCGCTGGCTCGCTCTGCCGTATTTTTTCTTCTTCCCCCTTTTCAGTCAAGTGGATGTGATGACGACGGCGGCGGATGACACATTAATCGTGCGACACAACTAATCGATGATTAAAATTTGTTGCCAACGCTTTTAAAAGTCGATTTTTATCGATTTTATCGATTCGTTGTTGCAGCCCTAGTTATTTCCTCTGGAATATCTAACCAATGTCATGCATTACATTGAAGACCGGTTTTTACAGAGTATGGTGCCCATTTCTGGATTGGACCGGACCTCTCCTCCACACTATTAAGACGCTAGCTGTAGGGCTGAACAGTATATGTGCATTATAAGACTGATTTACCACCTTTTGCATCATGTCTGCAATGTAAGAGCCGTCATGTAGGTTTTGTGTTTTTTCTGTTCTGTGTCTAATATTATAGACACTGTTTGTTGAAGCATTGAAAATGCAATTTAAAAAAAAGAAAAAAAGAATTGTCCTAAAATATCGGCAGCTTATCAGCTAGACTAAAGTCCAATCAGCCTTAAAAACAAAACTTTATTTGTTGATCTCCGACTTTTATAACTTTTAACATAAATAAGCTTCATTGTTACCATTTCTGTTTAGCTTAATATCTGTAAAGGATCTTAAGACCCCATACTTTGTGACCTGGGACTCCAACTTTGGGAGCCAGAGCAGTAAACGGTATTGCTAGTTTTTTTGAGTTGAGGTGTATCACTCAAATCCTCTCAACTTAAAAAGGGTTCCTATTAAGAGCAATAACAGAAAACATTCACTTGGTGGCTAATATTTCTTAGCTGCATGTTGCAAAGTGGGTGGCGTAACTGATTTCAACTCATCTGAATTTAAATCAGTTAGTGAACAATAAAGCTTTTACTGCCCCTTCCCCCAAAGAAACAGAAAAGCTCAATCAAAGATCATCATGAATTTTTCTTTAAAAAGGGTCTAGTCACTATTTTCACAGCTTTAAAAACATTTATTCATCTTTAAATGTAACAATAAATGGGAAGCATTTCACCTCATAGTGTTTTCTTAGTTCTTTCAGACACGAAACAGAGTTTTGTAGTGGAAGCGATCAGCATGTTTGCACACTGTCTGCTGGCAATACTTATCCAACATCCACCCCGTTCATTTGGTCCCTTGTACCAACGAACTTTGTCGTAGTTGAAAAATATTTCTTAAGAGATTCCTCACCAACACCCTGGTGAGAGCAGGAACAGAAAAACTGACATGCTGCTGCAACAAGAGCCCCGATACAAGCGTAAACTTCACTTTAACAGTCTGACCCAGAATCCTCTAATTTAGAAGATGAACTGATAAAGGAATTTTGTTTTTAGGTGTATTATATTCAATTCAGACATACTTCAATTAATGTCAGACTAAATCAGGGCAAAATGTATCTAATTATAAAAAAGCATTAAATAAATACTGATTATTTCCAAAGCAGTTTTCCCTATTTTAACTTGACATGTGACTGGAGTCGCTATCATCATTTACGTCCCACATAAAATGCTGATAAAAACATACAGATGCAGTTTTTCCCACTGGTATCGCACAAAAACACACCTGTAGAAGAGGTCAGCCTCCTGCAGCTCCTGACCTCTCCAGCCCTCCTCTCTGCAAGTGACGTACGGAGGAGGATTGAGCCTTCAGTCAGCAAAGAGGAAGAGGAACAAACAGCAGCAGAGTCAGCCGTCTGAGACATAAAATCCACAGCCCCCCCATTACTAACACTAGCCATCTCCCTATAGGTTTTACTCCCTCACGGGTTCTCCCTCTGTCTTTTCTCTCATCCTGCAAGCTGCCATCGCAGAGAAAGGCACTCAAAAGCGTGCAAATGTATGGATTGCAAGGGGAGCTAGGGAGAGACCACCAGGTGGAGAGTGGGCAGTGAGAGGAGGAGGATGACCAGAAAATCCGTAGGAGGAGAAGGAGGTAAAAAGAGGGAAGAGATGCCACCTGGAAATGCACTGCTGTTAAAAAATGTATCCCAATTTGGAGCAACGTGGTGTGAAGAAGAGATCGTTTCTGTGATGTTGGGGGGTGTTTGTCCCCTGAAAACCCTGACAGGCTCCATCTTCACTTCCTAATTTAATGACATTCTAAGCTTTAAATAAAAAAACATTCAAAGAATTGTGAAACTAGGTATAAGCAGTGCATGTGTGGATTCATTAAATAAATGAAGAACTTAGAAATGAAATTTAACAGCTATATAAATCTAAAATTATTTTTGTAATTATATAATTTAAGAAGAATAGAAAACCACCTAGTTTTGGTGTAAAACATCAGCACCCCTCTGTGCTGGCCTGAGATGGTACAGGCTCTGAGAAGCTGCTCAGTCACTGTTGCTAAGGCCCACCCTCTTGAATGTCGGGACATAAAGCAGAGAGTAAACAGCCTCAGTCAGACCTCTGACTCCTTCATTCATCACGCTCCGAGAGGCTGATCGCCATGTGGACAGGTGGAATCAGCAGCAGCTCCTTTTATTTGCTAATGTGCAGGTTTTGCTGCAGGGAACTGTTAGCTGTCAGGTTGTGAGCAGCAGTGACGTGGGAAAATGCCGGCACGTGGCTTTCACATGAGGGGGATCTTTGACTCGCTTTGGGTCAGTCTCACAGAAAGTGGATTTTATACCTTATAGATGTAGTTTAATATTTAATGATCAATTCTGAGAGAACTATGCTCCTTAAAATGCACAAAAGACAAACAAAGACCTTGTTTATACACCAACAAATAATCTACTTGATCATACTTCAAATTTTACTAAAACAAATGCACAGAAAAAGTCACATAAACAAGAAATACTTATGTTTCCCCTGAGCCCATTTCTTTTAATTTAGCAGAAATAAGGGGAAACATGTCATCATTCTTCTGCTAATACTTAAATACTTTTTATTTTATTAGGAATTCAGATATTTTTTACAAGTTTTGTTCCAAAACAAAAGTACTGGCTACAGATAATCTATATGTTTAGGAACATTTATTGTGTGTGTTAAATATAAATCTTTTAAACGAGATGTGTGCCATACGGTCACCTATTAAGTTAAAAAGGAAAAGTCCAGGGGTTGGAATTAAATCGCCCTAAATTAATAAATATGCAGTTAATGTTTATGTGTCAATGTCCATTATATTAACAGTGCTGCCACATCTTGTTTAAAAAGAACTTAAAATGAAAACTTTGTGTTTTTATTTGGGTATGTTTCGATTTTGGTCTTAAATAGTAAAAGCCGGATTTCGATGAAAAATATGCTGATGTTTACTTCATGTGAATCTAGGGGGAAATAAAATAAACAATCCTCAAAATTTGGAGATGAGGTAAAAGACTTACACAAAACAAAAACAAAAATAAATTCACATCTCGAAATCTGGCCTTTTGATGAACGCTAAATAATAATAAATGTTATCTGTAGAGTAAGTAATAATAAAAAAAAATAAATAAAAAAAATCAAATTCTGCTGGGGAAAAAAAAAAGACTATGGAGCTTATTAAAGTCGTAGGGAAGTGGCTGACCCAACTGTTGCATTTCCAAATTAGTGAATAAAGAGAATTTGGTCGTTTATGAAGGGGGCGAGATTGTTGTGGCGTAATGTTAGCTAACCTTTTTGGTTGTGGCCGGTTTGTCGGAAGCATCTTGCTAACCAGTTAGCAACTTAGTGCTACTGGATTCCCAATGGGAAATTACATTAGGAAAAAGCAGCAGTTAGCAACGACACTGTCAAGGAACGCTATGGACAGAAGAAAAATGGAAGAGAAGGAGAGTTTAGTGTCGGAGGTCCTGGATGAGTCGCCTCCGTCATACTTTTTTTATTTAAAGGAGGAAAGTGGGGACGAAGGTTTACAGCCGTACATGTTCGAGCCCTTGCCTCGCAAGCTCCTGACCTCACAGTTATGTTAAAGTATTTGAACCGTTGCGTATATTAGCTGCGACATATGAATCAAGATGTATAACCAAAAAAATTTGATTGACAGATGACCGTTGATATATGATTGGCTGAATTTAGGCGTACAGGCTGATGTATAACTAACTGGCCTGCTTAACATAATGAAAAAACAACACAGATTTTAAGAAAGGATTTTTTTTTTTAATAGAAATTTTCTAACTTTTGGGACAATATAGTCTGATAAAGAGTACATTTATATACATGTTTAAGCCAGATGATGTGACATTTAAATATGACTCTCCTTCGACTTTAAGCTGCTAAAAATAAAGGATAAAAACTGCCACATGTAAGAGGTCATTCTACCAAAATTGATAAAAAAAAAAAAAAACTTCTGCTACATCTAGTTCTGGGCGGATTTTGTAGTTGGTGAAAGAAAAAGCCTTGATGTCTTATTTCTTCCAAGGGAGGAATAAGGCTGCACCTGAGATGCAGAATATTAAACACAAACTTAAAATAATTCTTTGTAAATAAAAACTTGTAAATAAATTGTTTTTTCTAAAACATGCTTTTCGATTAAAATGCAATTCATTAATAACAGACCCTGTAATTAACTGAATAATTTTTTTATTGAATCCTATCACTAGTTTACATTTTTAATGCTGCGGTAATTGAACGAAAAACGTATATTTAAAATAAACCGTAACAAAGTTTATTAGTTTGTAAAATTCTCAGTAACTTGATGTTCTTGATCAATTTCAATAATCAGAACCTACTTATAAAAAACATCCATCAGATAAGCTTTTTTACCCTTGTAAATGAAAGAAGGCTTTCAGCGGCTGTGGGGTAAAGTTTAAGATCTGCACTCATAGCATAAACATATAAACAATGCTCCTGTGTTCCTTTAACAGCTCCTGTTTCTCAACTGAATACCCTGCTCAGTTCCAGTTCATTGTTTCCCACCATCTGTGTACACCCAGAACCAGGATGTTTACCGGCGGTGAGAAATAATCTTGGACCGCACACAGCTCCACAAACGCCACAACACACAGCCAGAGTGCTCAGAGTGTAGAACTGTCGGTGTGAACTGTCTCAACTTAGTGATGTCCACAGAGGCTCCTTTATTTGTGCAACAACTACTAAGTACATACAAGTGGCTCCATAACACACAGAAAAATCCCTTGCAGCACTTCAAAACACCCTGTCAGCATTATGGGTCTTTCTGATGAATTTTGCGTGGAAATCTGACCAGTTTAGATGTACGAGTACATACTTTTCCATCAGCAGAAGAACTGAAATACAGCCGCCACTTCAACAGAAGCACCAGAGAAGCAGTAGTGGGGATTTCCAAAAAATATCAGGAGCTTTCAGACTCTACTAATGAAAATCTAGTTTTTTTTAAGCCTTTGAACAAATCACCAAAACAAAAATATAATAAAAAAATTATTATTTTTCTACATGCAAAGCAAAAAAAAAAAAAAATAGACCACCACCCAAAAGAAAAAAAAAATGCAAACTTCAAAATACTACAGCAAAAACTGCCTTCCTAACTATATAATCACACCACAAAAAAAAGTGAACCAAGGCTAGGTTCACACTGCAGGCCTTGATGCTCAATTCCGATTTTTTGTGAAATCCGATTTTTTTGCGTTGCCGTTAAGGCTGGGTATTTTTCAGGGTTCCTAAAGCATAAAGCAAGATAAATTCAAGACTTTTTAAGACTATTTAATGCCACTTGAAATAAAAATTTAAGACCAAATTCACAAGAAACACAAGAAAAACCCGCTTCAACAACTTAACCCAAAGGTTTATTTTAACATAAACCACTGCTTAATGTTTCATATTTTGAAAAGCTTCCCATACAGGAAGAAAGCTAAAAACACACAAATGACAGATATATTTTAACAATTATTTAACTAAATTAACAAACTTTGTTTTAGCAGGGAACAAAACAAATCAGTTTTAAAGCCACAACATAACCAGTGCTAAGTCTTTTTTGCAGCTATTTTTCTTTGTATTGTTTTCTTAGTATGTTTGATTTGGTGATAAGTGGAGCCGTTGCAGAGACAAGGGTGGAACAAAACTGAGAAATACCGGCTGTTTCTCAGTAACTCGATTTTGACGCTTTGTGTTTCGTGCTTCGCATGTGTGACTCCACTGCCTTAATTCCCATCGTTCCGAGCTTGAATGACTTCTTGCACAAAATCCACTGAGCCTCATGTATGTTCCCTGGTTTTAGCCATGGAGAAAACTCTTGGCTGGAGACAATTTTGGTTACATTTACACTTGCTCATATTTTCCAGACAAAAAGTTAATGGTGCATCTCCCAAATGTCCCAGCCGCAACAACGCTTTATTGGTTCCGCTATCGGGATGGAACCAATAATGGTGATATTAAAAAAAAAGTAAATTTTAACGTTTTATTTAGATTACAAAAATAAATCGTAACAAAAATAATCCTATTTATGATGTTTTAAAAATTAAGACCTACGAAAGACTGATTTAAGACATTTTAATACCAATTAAGGCCTTAGTTTTATTTTGAAGAATTCAATGCCTTTTAAGACTTTTTAAGGACCCGCGGGAACCCTGTTTTTGCTGAAGTCCTGAATCGATTCGCTTTTGATTCATACAGTTCTAAATCGATTAATTTCGATTCGATCTGTTTTTACAATAATGAAAGCGGTTCAACTGTGTTTCAAAATACTCATGTATTTTATCTTTTCCTGTCACATTAAACGCAAAGTGCAAACTTGTAAAACAGACAGTTTAAACTTGAGATGTGAACAAAACTGTCTCAAAAGTGCAAACTTGTTTGTGAAAAGTGAAAAGTCTCACATGAGCAAGCAGATGTGACACAGCAGACATGCATGAGCTGCATTATCTGCACAAACCATATGTGCAGCATTGTCTGTAACAACTACAGGTGTTTGCTGCTCAGCCCCCATTTGTTAATGTCTTCAGTCAACCTATTGGCTTTATTTGCAGCTGTCTGGCTTGAAGTAATCTTGAGTGCATCTTTCCTGCTCATGTTAATATGAACGTCACACGCCTCACTATAAAACTAATCGATCACATTCCCTAGATATCGATTTTGCAAAAATGTAAAGGAATCGTTTCAAAATTGATTAAATCGTTTTTTTTACCCAGCCATAGTTGCCGTTCATATTTCCAAATTAGGGGTGGAACGGTTCACAAAATCCACGGTTCGGTATATGTTTATTGTTACACCGAAAAATAATAAAAATAATAAAAATTAATGACAAATTTTTTATTATGAAATTGATGAAAAAATCCCCCAAAAAATTTATGAATTGTAACTATTTTTAATGATTCGCAGAAACCATGGATCATTTCCACATGTTTTGCTGCCTTGAATGTAATCATCTTGCGCATGCCCTCTACCATCTCCAAGGAACTCAGAGCGGAGCGGACGGGAGCCACAGTGGAGGCTGTAGGCTTTGCTTTGTGCAGGCGGTCTGGAGCGCAGCGGGGCGGAGCGCTGATGGAGTATGTGGGATTTCGGGGTTAGCATGACATGTTGGTCGTGTTGCTGTTAGCATAAACAAAACATGTTGCACAATGCTTGCACACTGTTGCACTTTTATCCACAACTTTCTTTCCGCTGTCATCGTAGGTGACTCTAAATGCAAAGTGGTCCTATACAGCAGACCTATAAAGTGCTGCTGGCGCGTCTTCCAACTCCTGTTCTTTCCCACTCGCCATACCCACACAATTCTCCACAACTGATTTTTTTCTGCTACACCCGGCAACACTGCTTCGCTTCTTCTTCTTCTTGTTTACTACTGGTGGTTGGCTTTGGTCGCAGTACCGCCACCTTCTGCTCTGGAGTGTACACGCTTTGCCTATTAGAAAAAGGAGCAGCGCATGAACTGAACGCAACACACGCGAACCGAACCAAGACAGTCGAACCGAACGGTTCGGACGGTTTTCATAAACCGTTCCATCCCTACAAAGTAACCTGGGTCGCATTGGAAAAAATGTTGTTCAGACTGCCATGAAAAGATCAGATGCAGGTCGCATATGGGCAAAAAAAAATATCGGATTTGGGTCACTTCAGGCTGCTGTGTGAACGTAGCCAAATAGTTTTCCTGACAAGCGTATTTGCAAGTAATTTGAGTACAGAAGTAAAATGATCTGCCAATAGAATGATTTTTGCACTTAAAATAAGAAAAACATCTCTAATATCTTACATTTAGTGCAGATTATAAACTTCTCTTCATTGAGGGTCCAAAATACTGATTTCATTGGCAGATATTTTATTTACCTGCTCAAATAAAGGGCAAATAAACCTCTTTCAAGCAAATTTTAGAAAACTTTTTTAAATTGTTGTAAAAGTTTAGTCCATGCTTTGCATCGTACAACAACTGGGCATCAGGAAAGCGGAAAGAAACCGGTATGTGGAAATTTATACCACCCCAACCGAAACAAAACCACATTTTTTAGGCCCACTGTAGCTCTTACTGTCACTTTCAAAAGCAGGTCTGAATAATGCATGAGGTTATTGAGAGAGAAGGATAACCACAGAGGAACAGCTTGCATAATGTCTTTAAAACAAACAGCACTGTGTTAAAACTCAAGCCAATCTTCCCTGTGATCTTTAAAAAAAGGTCTAGATCAATACAGCAGATGATCAACTGCAGCCGAAATCTGAAAGACCTTCAAAAGAATAACTATTGGACTTCTGAAGAGCGCTGCATTTCTGGACACAGAGATTAGAGGAAAGTGAGGACAGATAAGGCACTTACTTGGTCTGAGGCTCCAGTGAATGAGTCATGTGGTGGCTTTAGGGGCCTTCTTCTGGGCTCTGTCCACAGTTAAATGGGATGGACAGCTTAAAGTAGAGACGATGGAGTGCCGACGGTGAGGTTACGGCTCTGCAGCCGTACTGTCACATGGCACCATCCCAGGTGCGGGGTGAAGCCAGCTGGCCTCTGAAGAGAAAAGGAGATCAGAGAAAACGGCATCAGTGTGAGAACTTCGGTATCGTCCTTCTGAACAATTTATACTCGCAGTGGAACATATTCTACATAGTTAGCTTAGAACTTTGTTTACTTCAGTTCTGGTGTTGAATATCAACATTAATGAAAGATAAAATATCTTTAAAGGATCCCAAATGAGCCTGGTGCCTGAGAAACGCAGAAACCAAGAGAGAACAGAGCAAATCAAACACTTCTAAAATCTACAGCCAATCTGCTTTAAAGGCTACAAACTTTCTAATTAGAAAGACCAAAAGGAGCCACAAAGTGTAGTTCTGCTAAAATACCAATCACTATTTAACAAAGGTTATGTTATCTAACACACAGATATTGTAGCTGCCATCAAAGTCGACTCATAAATATTTTAATATTTAGTTAAAACAAGAGTTCATACAGACTAGTATCAAAAGTAAACGTTCAATCATAAATAAATAACTTTCAGTAAATATATGTTGTTTATGTACAGTAATTTTCGGACTATAAGCCACGACCTTTTCCCCATTTTTCGACCTTGTAGCTTATATAACAATGAGGCTTATCTATGGACTTTTACAGCTAACGGCCACTAGCGTAATACCTAAATCTATGGATTTTACCAGCCACCATGTTGACGTCACATTTGCTTCAACACACAAGTACGGTAGCTGCGCACGGGGGAATGCGGAGGTCCTCTGGAAGCAGACTTCTACCGCGAGAGGTACGAGACAGAACGACAGCGAGAAAGACGGACATTAAACATAAAAAACCTGCGGCTTATAGTCCGGTGCGGCTAATAGTCCAAAAATTACGGTACATTGGTTAAAAAGCACATTAAAATGTAAGAAAGAATCTATGTTTTTGTTCCGCATGTCACGTTGTTGCCCATGGGAAAGATTCATTGACACAATTATTTGCATCAATGGAACTGTTTTCCAACAAGTTTTAGTAGAAAATGTTAAGATTTTTTGTGTGAAAGCTGTATGAATAATCAATATTCCTCTGAAGTTTATGCGGCCAATGAGGTACGACTTGTATTTGTGTAAACCTTTATATTTGTGTTGATCTTACTTGGGTTTCGGTTTCCCTTCTTAGTTCTGATGGCATTTTTTGGGGCTTTGTAAGACGTGTCCACAATAAATGGGTGTTAAAACCAAAAGACATCGAGCCTTGATTATTTCGAGAGGAGTAACAGATATAACTTGTTTGTTTTTTACTGTTTCTTTCTTTCTTTCCAATAGTAATGCATGACAGGATAGCTATTGATCAAAATTCAAATTTTCTTTAAACCTTTTATGGTTTATAAAAGCATTAACAACAGTTTTTTTTTTTTTTTTTTTTTATCAAATTTCCTCGTCTTCTAAAACCAAAATAAGTACGTGATGTTTTCAGGGCTGCAGCTAATGATTATTTTGCAAATCATTTAATCTGTCGATTATTTGTTTGATTAAGTGATTAATAATTGGATAGCCAAAGGTCAAAGGAGTTTTCACAAAATTAAACCAGGTGAAAATAGAAATTCCACTCGTTTTTTTTTTTTTACTTTTTTGGACATTTTCCACTTGAGGATTTCTGGAAAGAGCAAAATACTTTTTTATTATAAATGCAATTTTGGCATAATTGCTGCCCTAAGTGGGTCGCTCTGTCAGCTAAAGACACGTTTAATAGTCTTTACACTCTAGTTAATGATTAATCGATTACTAAATTAGATGACAATTATTTCAATAATCAATTAATCCAATTAATTGTTTTAGCCCTATATGTTTTTCTTTTGTTTAAGATGATTTACCACTGTGTATTTTTAAACTTTCTGTAAAATAAAATGAACCAATGGACCTAGTTTCCTTCTTACTGAACTCTTTATACAAATGAGTTTTCTAGAGTTTTAGTACTTTATCTGATTTAAATCAGATCAAATCAGAAGTCAGACTCTGAAGAAAACCATAAACCTGTATTGGCCAGCAAATGCCTCGCTTTTGATTTTTTTTTTTTTATGAGGAAATGTATGTCTTAGTGAAATGGTAAAATGTAGCTGTTCTGTGACTGATAACATGGAGGCTTAGAGATGACCTTCACTCTGCACGGTGTATAGAAGGAAAAAAAAAAAAAGGGAAAATCCAGTTTTTATTTCTCTTTTGCTCTAAGATTACCCAGGAGAAGAAGGAAGAACTGTTCCCTTTCAGAAGAAAACCATAGTTTTTCACCAAAGCTCACAGGATTTGTCTGTCTGTCCTTCACGTTTCTTGAACCAGACTGGAGCTGCAGCTGGTTTGTTTAGGAACGATTTGGTGGTTCGGTGTTTCGTCTATCGCTGTTCGTCATAAATGCAAGGCCTCTGTCACATAATATGCAGATTTGAACAAGAGGTCAAGTGGTTTGTACAAACTGCTTAGTGTGATTATTATGCAGCTGCATTCAGAGCAAATTAGTCCCATCATTTATAATGTGGTCATAAGACCTGGTCATGCACATTCTAATGACTTAATAGACCAATGATGACGACATTTGATTTCACAGCTTTCAGGTCCAGCCTGTGACCAGACAGGTACTAAGAAAACTTCAGACTGTCCATCATAGAGCTGCAAAAAGCATCCTTACTGGCTGGTATTGTTTTTTTGTTTTTTTTTACATATTTTAATGTTCAATAGCATTTGCAAATGAAATGCGATCTATAAAAAAGTTGTTTCCATATCAGAGAGCCTAATTATTTGGTCTGGTTACATTTAAAGACACAAACTTTCTCTCTCCAGCTCTTTAAGTGGTGATAATGCACTTAAAGAGTGTTTGCCACCACACATAGAGAAGAAAAATCAAAGGCAGCAAATAATCTGATTAATATCCAATATGACGACTCAAAAGTACGTCTTCATAAAGTTTCCAGCCAGCTCACAGGTAAACCTCTCATTATTCAGGGGATCTAAAAGGAGCGCTGACATCCTTGGGATTAAAAACTCACAAACACCTAAAAGCAGCTCCTGCAGACGAAAAAAGCAGCGATGGTGGCAGGCAGGCTGCAGCGCTGCTCGGTGTTAAAATGGCTGCTCAGTCTCCATACAGACACAGAGCTTTGACAGGAGGAGGAGGAAGAGGAAGGCTCCAACTGCCAACAGTTTGTCTCCAGCGTGTTTCACACCTCTGGTCTAGATTTAATAGATACCAAACATGCTACACTGTTATTTTATTACACCTGACAAGAATCACATGGATATCTGTAACTAGAAAAACATTACAGAATAAAGAACTGGTATTTCCAATCGTTTATGCTCCCCAGACTGCATCAACTCACCTAAATATGTAAAGTTAATAGTAAAACCAACAATGGTTTCTTTTAAAGTTCAACTTTCTAGTGTGAGCTGACAGAACTGACAAAGACTCCTGGGTAGGTGTCGATACAGTTTCAGAACAACTGAGACAAAGTCTGGCTGCCTCTGATTTCTGCCTTTTTGTGGTTAATTGCTAATTATTGGATTTATTTTTCTGCATTAACATTTACAGAAACACAGTGAGCGCCTCCCACTGTCCTAATATTATAATTATCCTCTTTTTCTTTTTTTTTCTTTTTTTCTTTTTTAACCAGCAGCTGGTGTTCAACAGACTAGTTTTTACCCCCTTTGAGCCAAACTGAACTCCATAACCTGGCCTTGATCTGGGCTTCATCATAGCTTAGTGAGGCCTGGTTCTGATGCTTCCACTCAGAACTGGACAAAAAAACTACACATGCTACAAAAACTGATTACATCGCCCCGTTTTCCCAAAGCAAACTAACTTAGTCCAAGTTTTCTGATTTCACCATCAAACTGAGAAGCTTTTGTGACAAAATGAGGACAAATTTGACAAAAGTGAGAAGAAGCAGTGTTTCTATGAGATTTCTAATATCTTAGGCCCCGTCCACACGAAGACGAACCCTGGCCTAAACGCACAAATTTTTCACCAAACCAGCCTCTCATCCACACGAAGCCGGCGTTTCGGGGTCTGTAAACGATCTTTTTTTTATTCAGCCTTCAGAGTGGGAAGATTTCGAAACGCCGTTTTAGCGTTTCCATCTTTACGCTCTAACCGCATTTTCTTTTTTTACACGCATGCGTCATAGCGTCGCCTCTAAACACGCATGCGCGACACATCACAACAACAATGGCGCCGTTGCTGCTAATGCTACTCACCCTGCTGTCGGGCTTACAACAGAATCTTCTTCTTCTGGAATATCTCCAGGAAGAACAGAGCAATATCGACGACATAGTTCAGCACCTGAATTTGACTTAACCACGAAAATGGACCCGCAGGGCAACCATGTATAAATATTAGTGCGCATGCCCAACATTTTGTCGCTTATTTTTGCTTTGGCACCACAGCGCCACTTACAGGCCTGGCATACATTTTGCAGCGTTTTCATGCATTCGTGTGGTCGCTCACATTTATTTTACGTCTCCGTCTTTACGGCAAACGTTTTGGAAAATATCAGCGTTTCGTGTTCGTTTTGACTTCGTGTGGACGGGGCCTGAGTTTTTAGAGGGAGTGATAAATACCTGGGCTCTGTTGTTCAGCGCTTGACATTAGATCACAATCAGTGAAACCACAAGAGGGCCATTCAAATCACAACCCTACTTCATTTAAGGCTGATTTATACTACGAAACCAGGTCGTCTGCATAGGTGTTGCAGTGAACAAAAAGACGTCCCCGCCCCGTCCGCAGACACTCTGCTGCACCTTTCAAATTGTAGGTGAGCGCAGACAGGAGGCCGGCTTGTTTTGTTTTTATGACCGAAATTGCGGAAAACAACTTGTGAAGTTTGACCCGCTAGAAGAGCGAGGTGTGCGAGAACTCTGGGAACCTTTTTCCACCTGGAACCCCGCTTATTTTCGCCGTCATGTCCCTCCATTGTCGGACAAGCCCGCCCCCACTTCCTAATCGCCTCGGCCGTATCTAGACCCACAGCGTATAGCGCAGGCCACGCTTCAATATTGAGCATAAATCAAAAATGTCTGCCTCAAGCTCACTGCGACACACTGCTGCAGGAGTATAACCAGCCGTTTATGCTGATGAAGCTGTAGACCAGATCAATTAGAACCATAGAATAACATTTTCAGTGGACTCTCAATTTTCCAAATTTTTTTAAAACACCACTCCCTCCACTTAAATAAAATGCACATGCGCAACCCTGTACCTGCTCCCAAAAGGGAACGCCTATTAAACACGTGCAAGAGTGTGCACCAGCCAATTTCTCCTTATGCACATTGTTTTTAAAAGTTGATGTGTTCTCATAACCTGACTCTGCCAGATGGATTTGCTCCGCATATCCATCTGGAAACCTTCCGTTGAAGTAATTTTGGGAAGGGGCGAATATCCTGGTTAACTGATCGGCCTATGTTGGTGAGAGACGGGCCAAATAAACTAATCAGATCAACGAAGCATATGACGTACTAACAGAGCGACGACGAAGAGCAGTGTTTTGCTCTTCTTGCAGTGAAAAAAATACTCTAATTTCGATAAAACTTGCTCGATAGCCACGCTAACGCTAGTTTCATCGGCTGAGGCCGCCATGTTCTTTAGACTGAACTGTCGCGCTTCTCTTGCGTCACACCTCAACCCGCCCCAAAGCCAACGCTGATTGGATGTTCGTTTGGTGAACGGCTCCAAATTTTTCTCTAAGGAGGTTTCTCTCACTCTCAAATTTGTACCAGCTGTGGACGTCAGTACCAACGAGAATTAATCTAAAAAACAAAATAGGTGGATCTGATTGCAGGTTACAAACATGGATATTGTGATTTGATATATCAGTTTTAAAGAGTACAGTGGATACTGGTTGGAATTGAGGGGGATGAGCTGCCATTTAGATTTCTTACTGGCTGTTGGAAATTCAAACAGGTGGTGCAGTGGTTAGTGCGCACAACCCATGTACGGAGGCTTTAAGGGCGGATTATACTGCAACCACACACATCAAATGTCACTTTGGTACTGGTCGCAAACCAGTTTTGCTGGTATGCTTCTGCAATATCGGTCTGGAATTTCTAGGGACGCACAGTAGTTTCCTGCCAAAGGGGAGCCTATAGAACCCATAGAACTTTGGCAGATGGTCACGAGAACTTCTTCGGCGGTGCTGGCAGGAGTGTTTATTTTCCAAAACAACATGTCTGAGGCATCGTACAAGTGGTTGTACTTCGGAACCTCCTCGATAAACCTTTTGTCGTTGGTTATCCATTGTTGTTATTACTCCTCGGTTTTTAAAAATGTCGCGCCCCGGCACAGAATCTAGGAGGACGACCACACAGACAGCCGGAAAGGGATACCAAGGACCAATCACAGCTGCTTTTTGTCTGCACACTTCCACTGGAGGTCTGCGCAGGTTTGCCAGCGTCCGACGTGTAGTCAGAATTTTTTTGAGGTGTGCGACGACGGTTGCAGAGCCTCGGCGGAGGGGGCGTGGTAGCGAACAGAGACAGCTTTGACGGTTGCAGAGGCTATGCTTCAGAGACATAAATTGGCCTTTAGTCCTCGACTCGGGCAACCCAGGTTCAAATCCGGCCTGTGATCCTTTGTCGCATGTCTCTCCCCCTCTCTCATACCCCCTTTCCTGTCAGCCTACTGTCAGAAAAAACGGCCCACTAGCGTCGTAAAAACAAACAAAAGAAAAACTCAAAAGAAATTCAAACAATATAAAGTAATGTGCTCCAATAGGTGACTGGGCTTCTAATTGGCAGTATTGCACAAAGATGTGAGCAGAAGTTTAGCTACAGATAAACAGAAAACAAATGTTAATCCAAGAGAGAGCAATACAGAGACAAAAGCAACCTTCAAGATGCTCAGAGTGGAATTGCTATTTAAGATTGAATAAGGAAAACTTTGGTCCATTGTAAAGAAAGCAAAATATACTTAGTAACTTAGAGGTGACACAATTGGAGCTTCATAGGCAGATCATGAAAAAACAGCTGGCTGATGAATTGTTGTTAACAAAGTCTGAACTAATCGGTGCATTGCCAGCTGCTCTGGTTTATTACACTACTGGCTGCCTCATCACCTTCAAAGACAACTATGGAAACTTGTAATTTTGAGAACCTAAAACATGTCATACCAGGAGCGTACGAGGACGATCAATCAGCCTCGATTTTCGTAATTTTGGGAGAACAGTGATTGGCAAATACTTGGATGGAAAACCACTGATTTTATCTACCGCTGCCAAAGTCTGAAAAATCTCCCACTATCAATCCTTTAAACTCTGATTTATATTTGAGAGGAGTTATTTCAGAGGTTTTTAATGTTTAACAGGTACTGATTAATGTCCTTCACTAAGATAAGATAGAAATATTAGAGGTGTCTTGTGATCATAAAACAGCTGACATTGTCAGTTATTAGGAAAAAAAAATCAGTGTCGTCCAAAATCGGATTTAGTATGTTTATTACAAATTCTGCTTAAAACTTGCAATTGTTGCACCTCTATTATGTCCATTCTTTCTATCATAAGAGTAGAGGTTTATAGATATTAAAGTGCTTGTGAAACCTTGCAATACGAGTATATTTTGGAAAATTAGCATAAGTTAAATATATTTTTAAAGTACTAAACAAAAAGATATTAAACCAATGTTTTTACTCTAAAACAATGTTTTTTTTTTATTTGTCATATGTTATATTTAATGTCAAATGTGATGATTTTATTAGTGGAAGCAGAAAAAAAAATCCGGAATTCTGAGGAAAAAGGTCAGAATTCTGAGGAAAAAGGTCAGAATTCTGAGGGAAAGAGTCAGAATTCTGAGGAAAAAAAGTCAGTATTCTGAGGAAAAAAGTCAGGATTCTGAGGGAAAGGGTCAGAATTCTGAGATTAAAGTCAGAATTCTGAGGAAAAAAGTCAGAATTCTGAGGAAAAAAGTCAGAATTCTGAGGAAAAAGGTCAGACTTTTGAGGGAAAGGGTCAGAATTCTGAAATTAAAGTCAGAATTCTTAGGAAAAAGGTCAGAATTTTGAGAAAAAGGTCAGAATTCTGCGGAAAAAAGTCAGTATTCTGAGGAAAAAAGTCAGTATTCTGAGGAAAAAAGTCAGTATTCTGAGGAAAAAAGTCAGTATTCTGAGGAAAAAAGTCAGTATTCTGAGGAAAAAGGTCAGTATTCTGAGGAAAAAGGTCAGACTTTTGAGGGAAAGGGTCAGAATTCTGAGATTAAAGTCAGAATTCTTAGGAAAAAGGTCAGAATTTTGAGTAAAGGGTCAGAATTCTGAGGAAAAAAGTCAGAATTTTGAGGGAAAGGGTCAGAATTATGAGATTAAAGTCAGAATTCTTAGCTTAAATTCAGTATTCTGAGATTAAATTCTGAATTCTGAGGAAAAAAGTCAAAGTCAGAATTCTCTAAGAAATCTGACTTTTTTTCTCATATTATTCCGAAATAAAATCTAAAAATCTGTTAACTTTTTTAATTTCTTCAGTGGCCCTAATCCTCTTCCGTACAACTAAGATGCTTTTAAGCCATGAATAAAACCATCCTCCAGTCATTTTCCTGCTCCATGCTCTGTGCTTTGGGTACTTTTCCAGTGAACACCACTTACTGTGCGGTTTATTTTAAAAAAGACTTAGATGCCATGTGTCAAGAGGTCAAGGTGTTCTCTCGGTTTTCGCGTTCAGGTTACACAAACCCCAGAAGAGCTACGACACCTTCAGGCCGTCTTTCCACCACCATGTTACATAATAACCTCCTGCTCTGAAGCTAAAAACTCCCCTCTGGAGCCATGCACGTATATACTTCCAGCAGGAGACGGTGGGGTGGCTGAAAACGTAGAGCAGTTATGGAGGGGAGGGGGGGCTCAACAATAAGCCGAGGCCTGCAGGACATAGCCTGCTCTGCAACGGCCACTAACACCATGAGCCATACTGGCGTTTATCACATGTGTGTAGCCTCTCCTACCTGTTTGGTCTCCCGTTCAGCCCGAATCTGCAGATCCTTCCAGGCTGGATTTCCTTTCAGTTGATTCGCTCCAAATCAAAAGGCAGCTTAAAGCAAAGACACTGCTGCTAACTTGGCTAACCAGCTTAACTTACTGCTTGGGGTACTCAGCTGTCTCACTTTTTCCTTTTTTTTTTATCCACTCCTACTATGGGTTAATAATACTGCGGCCAGGCGTCGCGACCATGTTATAAACACGCGTGGGCCACCCTGGAAACTTTCCAGAAGTTGTATGTTAGCTGGCTCGCTGTCAATTTAACGTCAGCTTTTGTTGACAAACAAGCCTGCGTGGTCGAAATCACACACGACGTGAAGTTAGCCAGGCTGCTAGCTAGGTTAGCTCCGCTAGCTAACCAGCTTGCAAAAAAAAAAAAACACAACACGTCGCTCCAAATATAGCTTTTCTTGTTTTTTTTAAACGCCTCGTGCGTGGGCCAACGGAGTCCGAGTCGGCAGCAGCGAATGGTGGAAAAACAAGCGTGGGTCCTGCTCGGTGGTTTCTGCGTGTCGGCGGCGGTGCGGTCGTGTTTGCTAAGGCAAGTTATCGCTCTGCTCTCTGCTCTCCGCCATTTCCAATCTCAACACAAACAAACAGGGCTGCGCGCGCACGGCGCGCGCCCACGAGGCGGGCAGGAGGTTCTGTTTTGATAGACAGCAGAACTGAACAGACTGCTACACATTTCTGTAGTTCACGTCATCTATTTATATATTTCCCCTTATTTTAATGCATATTTATATCTGCAGCACTTTGTTTTAGATGTGGTGATTTAAAAGCGCACTACGATGGTATGTGTGGTATGTAAGAACCACAACAAGTGTATTTTTGGGTAGATTTCTTTATAGAGCAATACTAAGAAGGTAATAATTAAATTATTTTATTAATATAATACAATTTCACAACAAATGTACCGAAGAGGATTACGGACAGAAAAAAAAAGTTGATTGGTTTAAAAAATAAATTTTAGTTTAATATGGGAAAAAGGTCAGAATTTTTACTTTAATCTCAGAATCCTGACTTTTTACTCAGAATTCTGACTTTAATCTCAAAATTCTTACTTTTTCTCAGAATTCTGAATTTAATCTCCGATTTCTGAATTTTTTTCTCAGAATTTTGGATCTTAATGTAGATGGGCACCATGAAGGTGTTGTTTAGGAAGGCCAGTAACACTTTGATTGAAAATGATGCAATTAGGCAGCTTTTTGCGTGCCAGAGGGGTCCCCCGTGATGCTATTTCATTAATGGAAGAGCAGAAGGTCATTAAAACAAGAGAGCTAGTCTCTAAAACAGACATGGCTACGACTTGATACTAACATGTTTGTTAGCTGTCAGAAAACAGTCAGAATACTGAGGAAAAAAGTCAGGATACTGAGTTTAAAATCAGAATTCTGACTTTTTGGTCATATTATACTGAAATAAAATTTTTAAATCAGTTAACCTTTTTTTTTTTTTTTTCAGTGGCCCTAATCCTCTTCTGTAAAAATGTATTCCCATAGCATGGCAAATAAAAATAAGTAAAATTATTCCAATCGTATCAACTAGGGCTAAAACAAATAATCAGATTTAATTGATTATTGAAATAATATTTAGTATTTTAGTAATCAATGAATCATTAACTGGAGAATAAAGACACTAAAACATGCCTTTAGCTGACTAAGGGACCCACTAAGAGCATTAATTATACCAAGATTGTAAAAATGTATAAACATTTTGCACTTAAGAGATTAAAAAAAATGTATGTCAATATGCTCTGTCCAGAACTCCTGAAGTGGAAACATTTTAGTTGTACCTGGTTTAATTTTGTAAGAAGTCTTCTTTAATTGTTCTTTGGCTAACCAATTATTAATCGATTAATGGAAAAAATAATAAACAGATTAATCAATTTGCTAAACAATTGTTAATTGCAGCCTTAATACTAACAGATTTCAAGTCAGTTTCTGTTCAATTTTAATCAAGCAGATAGTAACTGGTCACAATTAAAACAATTTGACTTTATTTAAGTAATAATTTGAGAAAACACTTTTAGGAATAGCTCTGTTATACCTTACTTCTTACTTTACTTGAGTAATATTGTGAAGTATTTATCCTCCAAGTAGTAGAGCTTGCACTCTGTCCACTGAGTTAATTGAGCTATTTGGAGAGATCATCCAGTAAATATTGTCAGTTGAAGTTTTTTATCCTGCTTTAATTTATATATATATTAATTACTGTAAGTATTTATACGTTTTATCTTTTAAAATAATATCAAATTTAAAAAGCATCTCTTCTGCAGGAATGTGTCATTTTGTAATCTTGTAATTTATGCTGTATTTCACTCCTTAAAATATCACAACTTGCACATAAAGTCTATCTGATGGCATAATTTCTAAAGAATAAATAAGATGTTATGGTCCAACATATCCTCTGTCTGTACTTGAGTAGCCTTTTTATCAAATACTCGTTTACTCTTGAATAATTTCTTTAATGACTACTTTCTAGTTATACTAAAAGGTATAGTGGAGGATGTTCTCTTTCTAGGTGGATCATCGAAATAAGTGCTCCTCCTGATTGTCAATCATTCTGGTGATATGTTTACGTAAGGCCGTCCTACGTGTTTGTGCATATTTTCACTTACCTGGTGGTGAGTCTGACATTGTGGAAAAATTGCACGTCTTCTATTGGAAAGTAAGCTTGTATGAGCAATGCAAACAGCAACTTTTGAACAGAGCGTGCACGAGGAGAAATGGGCTTTTGCACCTCTCTCACGCATTTAATAGGCGTTCCCTCTTGAGATCAGGTACAGGGATGTACATGTGACATTTTTTTAGGTGGAGAGTGCAGGTCTTTTTAAAAATTTGTGAAAATCCTCCACTATACCTTTAAGTTAAAACAAAAAAAATGGAGCAGTGCTTATTTTACTTGAGTACTATTATTGGGTTAATCCCAGCTATCAAACAATTCAGTTTGCTAGAGTTTATTTTTCAAATCAGTTAAAAAGTTTTCTATTAAACAAAACCAAGCAGATTGCATTCTTGACCTGCAGCAAGTCTCTCCGTCTGGATGAGCACATAGCAACAGTGGACATTTGGAGGCTGAGTCTTAGCGGGCATCTCTATCTGGGTGTTTGACAAAACTGAGCATACGCATAAAAAAAACACTGATCATGCAGTACTTATTTGTTAGAGAAAAGTAAAACATTTACAACAGTAGGAGCTCCTGTAGTGGCTTAATCTAGGAGTAAAACAATGAAAATAAGAGCTCTGAGCCAGCATATCAAGTCCTGATGACAGAAGAGATCACATGCAGTTTAGCCGCAGCAAAAGATCAGACAATAGTCATGTGTAGGAGATAGAAAGACAGAAACGAGTATATCGTCTCTAAGGAAGGAGGCAATGAATTGGCTGGCAGCTGCCCAGCTGATGCCCACTTCCTGGTCAGACATAAACAAGGCAAGTTTATTTGTATATCACAATTCAGTACAAAGACAATTTAAAGTGCCTTGCATGAATTAAACAATAAATTATAAGGGAAATAAAGTGGCATAAAAGCAAGTAGAGATAAAAACAAAACAGTTTGACCACATACTCCAATTAATTATACCACAGTGAACACTTTTACAGCAAAAAGCAGCTCTAAACAAATTGGTTTTTAACTTTGACTTAAACAAATCCAGGATTTCAGCACTTTTATAGTCTTCTGGAAGTTTGTTCCAGATCAGTGGAGTAAAGGAATTAAATGCTGCATCTCCAGGTTTGCTTCTAGTTCTGGGTGAACAGAGTAGGCTGGAACTAGAAGACCTGAGTCGTCCGGGAGGTGTATTCACTGAAAACAAATCTGTTATGTATTGAAGTGCATTTATTTATTTCTAGCTTCACAGAAGGATTTTAAAGTTTGTTCTCTGAGCTACAGGGAGCCAGTGGAAGGACTTCAGAATTGGGCTGATGTGCTCTACTTTCTTAGCTCTAGTGAGAACAGGGGCAGCAGTGTTTTGGTTCCGCTGCGGCTTTCTGATGGACTTTTTAGGCAAACCTTTGAAGACACTGTTGCAATAATCAATTCTACTAAAGATAAATGCAGGAATGAGTTTTTCTACATTCTGTTTGGACATTAGTCCTTTAACCCTGGAAATGTTCTTCAGCAAAATCAACTCATAGAGCGTTTATATCCAGAGCTGGATTAAATAAATGGTCTAAACTATGCAGACTGTATTTTTTGGGCCCCTCCATAATCCTTGTAATTTATAAATAGAAATTTGAAACTTTCCAAAGTTACTGAAAAAATTTTATTCACACCTTTTGAATTGATCTCGTATTGGTATTACTGTGTAGCAGGGGCGTAGCTAGATGTGGGGCCAGGGGTGGCCATGGCCACCCATAGCCAATCACTGGTCACCCCTGTGGCCACCCTTACCATTTATTTCCCTCTAATACAGATGTGACAACAGTAATAATCTCAAGGGGAATATTCAAAACATTTAAAATGTTCATATATTAACAATTAATTGACAACAAAAACACTGTGGTTAATTATGCACATCAATATACTAACATTAAACATGATGAGTACAGAATTTAAGCAGAAATAGATTTTGTGTTTTATGGGGTAAAGACAAAATTATGTCTCTGCATTTGAAAACATGGACGTTGGAACGGACGAAGGGGTCCACCCCTTTGGAACGTGGGGGTCGTTTGGCTTCTTTTGTTAGCCTGCAATGCCCCATGCCCCATACCCGTCTAAGTGTTATATGCATTTTTCTGTCAATATGTTAGCTTCACTCCACTGGCTGCCCATCCATTTTAGGATTCATTTTAAAATCCTTTTATTTACTTTTAAAGCCTTGAATGGCCTTGCCCCACTTTATCTCTCTGAGCTGCTGCACCCCTACACTCCCAGCCGATCTCTCAGGTCAGCTGATCAGCTGCTCCTGACAGTGCCTAAAGTAAGGCTTAAGCTCAGAGGGGATCGAGCGTTTTCTGTTGCAGCTCCAAAACTTTGGAATGGATTGCCGCTGCACATTAGACAGGCCACCTCTCTGTTTCATTTCAAAACTTTTCTTAAAACCCACCTCTTTTCTTTGGCTTTTGACACCATGTAGAGTGTTGATTTTATGTATACACATGTATATTTTTTATTCTGTGCAGGCAGTGCTTTTATTTTATTTTATTTACTTTTATTTATTTTGGTTATTTTATCTTTTTTGTGCAGCACTTTGGAAACTTTGGAACGTTGGATTGGATTAATTAAACACCCTGTAACTGATAAATAAAACTCAAGATGAGCAGATATTGCTTAATAAGACAAAGCTAGAACTTCATAGAGAAAAAACTTTGTTGAGTCAAACTTGCTGCTTAAGAAATTTTTTTCTCTTTAAAAGAATAAAAAAATAAAGATGTCAATAAACAATGTTTTTTAGCTTTTAGAAACAAAAACAAAAAAAGTATTTTTGCAGTGTATCCGAGTGTTTTCTTGATTCTACAAACACCCTGCAAAAAATGTCCATCCAAACCAAGTCTTATAATCTTATATTGTTCTGAGAATAATATAATATAAAAAAAAATTATATGCATTTTTCTGGCTAAATCTCATATGGCAAACATTTGTAAGAACAATATTTTTGCACCGTCCATTAAAAAGGTGTTTACTGGTTAATAAACTGTATTAAATCAGGTTGTCTTTGTCTTTCCCTCCCTCCATCAGGTATGTAAATGTTTCTGCCAATGGAGCGAGGGTAAGATATTTCTATACACTGCAGATGACATAAGTTAAAGAAGTTGTTTTACTTCTTATTTTCAACACTAAAATCTTATTTCAGATTCCAACCTCCATCCGTTTGCGATATATTTACTTACATTTCAAAGTGCAAAGTGTATAAAGTGCAATGACACATATTTTAAGAAAAGTTTGCAAGTTGCATCACTACAAAAATATTTTAGAAATAAATGTCTTAAATTAAGTGTATTAACCCCTGATTTGAATAGGTAAATTTGATAATTTGCCAATGGAATTAGTATTTTTACCCTTAAAATAAGATAATTAGATAATATGCACTTGGAATAAGACAATGCAATTGTGTTTTCTTATTTTAAATCTAAATTGTCTTGTTCCATTGGCAAACTAATTTTTAATCTTCTCAATTTAAGAAGAAATGCACTTATTTTAAGAAAAAATGACTTATCTAGATTTTGATTTTTTTACAGTGAAGTTTTTGCAGCTTGTGCAAAAAAAAGCAAAAAACTTTGAATAAAAAACTAGAAACTTTATCTGATATAGAAATATGTATTACATGTTGTTAGAGTTATTTTAAAAGATAAAAAAATCTACTCTTTCACTAGATTATTGTTGATGTAATGGACCTAAATATTTGAAAATGTCTGAGAACATTCAGGGAAACATGGTCACTATTAAAAGCAAAATGAAGGAATACATCACAGAGGAAAAAACTGCTGCATTTAATAAGCTGCATGAGGACAGAATAATCAGGCAGGTCAAGGCAGGCAGCTTTGATATTTTTTTGGCATTATTGGGTTTGCCTTCATTTTGTTTTCCTGATAAAACACAGGAACGCAGAGTCATAGAGTCAACATCTGCATTAAAACACCCCACTATCAAAGTGCAGGGGCAAAGGGAAGGAAACAGATATTTAGGTGAAACAGCAAGGTCGGCTGGGAAACATCAGGGAGAGTCATGTCGAGTCTACAGGCAGGAAGGCTGAAAACATACAAAGATATGGTTCTGTTCAGATGAGCCAACCACAGAGCGCATAGTGGAAATTTACTGAGGGTACTTCTTCATCCCGCCGTTACAAGCTAAAAAAAACGACATTATCAACCTGAAGAGATCCTCCAGGCTTCCACGCCCTCACTTAATATTTCTGGACACATTTGTTTGGGTTATGATCGTTTTCCAGGCTTGTGTTGCAAAAAACTCATCACACAATGACTGCAGACTGTGTTAGAAGGGTCAAAAATATACAAACCCCTTCCAGAAAATTAAATATATGTTCATAGGCTCCATATAAGATCTTCCCTGACGTTAATCCTATTTAAGAACAAGCACCTGTTTCTCTCTAGCACGTGTTTTGGTCTTATCCCATCCTAACGGCATTCTGGTTTCAATTTTTGACCCTTATGCAGCGGTGTGTGGTGCTATCGTTAATCCATGCCCTTTCATTTACCTCTTTGGTTTATCATCTAACAATATCTCCTTCAGAAAGCTGCAATTGAACTGTATGTCCTAGACCTTCATTTTGGTACGTCTGCTTATCATTTTAAAATGTTCCAGGCAGATGTATATGTGATGTTATGTTTTTATTTCAAATTGAAAGAATTCTATTTCCCATGTAAACAACTACCTATGCATTTTGACTAAATAAGAGGCTTTGAATGTTTGGACAACCAATGTCGAATTTTTGGTTTGTTTCCGTTTCATTTTGCTTTATATGACTATAGGTATGTTTTGGCCTATATTATAATTAGTTCTCATATTTAGGGTTTGCCGTCTTGTTTTTGTTGAAAAGAAAATGGAAAAAGCTCAATAAAAAATATCCATCCATCCATTTTCTTACACGGGTCACAAGGGGTGCTGGTGCCTATCTCCAGCTGTCTATGGGTGAGAGGCGGGGTATATCCTGGACAGGTCACCAGTCTACCGCAGGGCAACACAGAGACAAACAACCATTCATGCACACACTCACACCTAAGGGGACTTTAGAGAAGCCAATTAACCAAACAGTCATGTTTTTGGACTGTGGGAGGAAGCCGGAGTACCCGGAGAGAACCCAAGCATGCTCAGGAAGAACATGCAAATTCCAATGCAGAAAGCCCCGGGCCAGGAATCGAACCCAAAACCTTATTGCTGCACTGCCCCACTGAGCAGCCCTCAATAAATATCCTTTGATGAAAAAAAATGAAATATAAGATGTCAATTGTTCTTTAAATAAGTGTATTTTCCCTTTTTTTGCACCAGTTGAATCTAAAGGCTCAGTCGCCTCATTTAGCTCAACACAGTCATGGCAAAGAGCCACTTATTTGATTCATTTGTGTTAAAAATGGAGCACCTTAAAAAGTTGCAGGAGAGCCTCTGTTAGGAACTGGACTTGAGCTTCACCCCTGTATTAGGCGAAAGGTCGTAGTATTTTTTTCCTGTCATTTCAAAGCAGTCCCCTCTAAAAGAGAAGGTCCTTCCTCCTCTCTTCCTCCTCTGCCTTCATCTATATTTTCATCCTTTCCTCCTTCAATTGGACCTTAAGCCAAAAGGTGAAATTTTCCACACATTGTAAAGCACATTTCTGCACACATCAGTCAAACCTGGCTATCAATATTGTATTTAAATGCCTCAATAATAAGAAATCCCTGCAAAGGCAGATTAGAATCTCTTTAGTTGATCCTAAAATACAACTCTATCAGATTATCCATGTCTAGATGTCATTCGTTTCCACAGAGGATGCGCTGTAGGAGGATTATGTTTTAGAATTTTATGCGCGCCATATTTTATGCAAAAATAAGTAAATCATGAGAAGTTTGAGCATAGATTAGTTTTTCCAAGAGAACTAATTAGTATTTCGTGCTCAAGTTATTATATGTATGCATTTTCCACACATGTCAGATCTTGGCTCTGTAGGATTGTGAGGTTAAACAGCAGAGCTCACAAAGATGACTTTTTAAATATAAAAGGACATCCCTAAAAATAGCCTATTTGATTCTCTGTTGATTAATATTGCTCATTCTTTAATTTGATCCTCATTTAAAAGACAAAACTACGAGGGAACTCTGCTGATTAAATCAGAAAATAAAACAACGTGATTGGCTTTTAGGAGAGTTTAGACAGAGGACACTAAGTTTACACAACAAAACCTGCAACTGATCAGGTTATCTCTGAGGATAATGTTACTATGGCAACAGACACAGAGGTGACGGTAAACTCTCTTTGTGGAAGGGAAAAATCAAGAGTTTTCTCGATTTTAGGTTTAGATAATCCTGCTTTTTCAAACAGGCCTCTGGTTTATCCCACAGCAAAACAGAAACTTCTAAAGAGTTGAGGAATATTTGTTTAAAAGATAAACTTCTTCTGATTTCTTCTAACAAGACATAAAAATGATGGGTGTTCATGGAGGAGGCATCAGCACCTATGGTTCATGGCCCGACTGCTGGTTCAGAGCAGATGCTCGGGTGGAAAAACCAGGTCATGGATATCCTCTTAGAGAGAGTTAAACATTTTAGGATGAGCAGCTGCTAAAATCTTTAAATTAATCATAGAACTGAGGCCGAGGAGAAAGAATGTTTGCTGAAAAATCCGGATTTTCCTGATCAAATAATCCTAAAGTAGCAACACACGGCGTCCAACCGAGGTAGAAATCACAGATCTCATGTTGAACCAACTGAATAAAGTCGACACCTTCGTCCAAATCAAACCTTTTATGAGGAACTTTTCATTTTTTGGTGTTTTTCTTTGCATCTTTCTGGGGTAAAAATAAGAATAAATCATTTCAGGTCCATCACTGCAGCTTTACATGATGTGAAATTAAACGTTTCACTTATTCTAAATCTAATTTTCTACCTGAAACAGGATGGATGTAAAAACATTTGCAGTGTCATGCAAAAAATATTGATATGGCCTAAAATACTTTGATGCATTTGGTGGAAATTAGGTGATCATGTAACACGAAACAGTGAGTCGCTGTTAACTGGAAGGAGGAATCTATAAATAAAAATCTAAAATGTGCAGCTCGCATTATTCTCATTAGATTCTATCATTAGTATAATATCCTATAATAAACCAAAAGGATACATTATTAAATCCAGAAGGTAGTGGAGAAGTTTAAAGTAGGGTGAGGTTATAAAACAATGTCCAAAGCTTTGAAAAGCCCACAGAGCTCACCCCCCTCAGCTCTTAATACATTTAGCAAAGACTGATTTCATAATCTTTTAGTGAAAGAAACACTTTGTTCCCTTGGTTACAAATCGTGTTAAAATGTTAAGATCTATTAAAGAAAATGCATTAAGTCCCTTTCATGTAAAAGTAGGATTTTCGTAATCTTAAAGCCAAACCTGAAAATATGATCTTTAAAAATCTAAGCAAATATTGTAGATATTGTTAAAAATAGTTTATGAAAGCTCATACAGCTGTTGTGTTTCTAAACAACTGTTGTTCAGTTAGATTAAACAATACTGATGACCTCTGACCTTACAGAACAAGCAGAGAAGTGTTAATCTGAAGCAGCCCAGAGGCCCATGGTCGCTCTGGAGGAGCTGCAGGCCTTAACTTGGTGGAAGCATCAGGCCAGATCCAGGAAGGAAACCGGAGCAATGACAGGTGGTGCAGCAGGATATCAACACCACAGCTTTAATGAGAGGTTTGGATTAAAGAATGTTTGACTTAATTGGTCTAGTCAAAGTCCAGACCCAAGTTCGAGTGAGAATATCTGAAAAACCTTTGAAGGGTGATGTTTCTATCCAATCTGACAGAGTCTGAGATTTCTTTCATAGAATGAGCAAAACTCTTAGTTTCTAGAAATACATCTGTTAGAGGCACATCTTAACCTGTGAAATAACAGCAATACCATTTATTTTTTCAAACATTAGTTTGAGCATTTTTTATTCAGTTAAATTAATCAGTTTGATTTTCCTATAAATGTAACAGTCAATGTTTTGTCTCTTTCCTCTGCCATTGAGCCAGATTGTGACATTTTTATTCTCTATAGCCCCTTTGACCGGGGGGGGGGGGGGGGGGGGGGGGGATTTACAATCAAATATAATGTAATAATCCTCAAAAACAAAAGTCTCCATAGAGTTAAATCTAAAATACTGCTGTGACGTTAACCTCCTGTTTTCTGCAAAACAAGCAACTGATTTTAATATATTGAAATATTTAGTAACCAAGTTTAAGGAACACAAAAAACATGTCGAAAATTCTGATCACACAAAGTCTAACTGACAGTTTGACCATTTTTTATTGAGACAAACTGCATTTTACAAGAAATTAATCGTGTAAACAGTGAATTAGGTAAACACCTGAAGCTTGTTTTTGGCGCCACCCAGTGGACATTTTTTAAAATAATTTTTCTGCGAAGTCATTTGAACAATTTAAACTTTTTCATTAGCGGTTGCACTGTCTCTTTGGGGTAAGGCTTCAGGGCCAGGCAGGTGGGGATGTTTTCCGGTTGCTCGATCCAGAGTTTGTGTGAAACTCCAGCCTGAGTCAGAGTGTCTGAGAGTCCGGACAGAGCGGCCTGATCCGGAGCCTGCGGAGCAGAAACAAACATCAGCTTTTTATTCTCATCAGCGCCTTTTATTCATCCACAGTGATCAAACTCTCACCCCCAGAACCACTTTGTGCATGGAGTCCAGCTCCTCCAGGTACCGCTGGGTGTCCGGGTCGCCGTAGTGGAGGTGGATCGCGGCGGTAGCGGCGTGGCAGGCCTGGGTGATCACCGCCCCCAGCGGCCACGATAACTGGTGGACCAGATCCGAGCGGACCACCACGTACTGGACCAGGCGGCTGGGCGAACCGGCACCGGTGACTGCCATCTTCAAGCTGGACCGGATTCCGCTTTATTTTGATTCCGGTTTCAAATTACGTCATCAGAAAAAAGAATCCCCAACATTTATGGCGCCCTCTAGCGGCTCCTTGTTGTATAGCACTACCCTATGAATCACTGCAGCCAAAAAATGTACTTAATATTCCGTCTTCATATTTTAAATGTTGAACCTTGTTAGACTTTAAACCTTTATAGGGCACTATAAACTATATATATATATATATATATATATATATATACATAAACAATTTCATGTACAGGTTTACTTTTTGTACATAAATGTTGCCCTTCTAAGGCTTTGTGGAGGCAAATTTGTGTTTCGCATGGTCCAATATTGTGTCTCAAACCTAAAAAAAAGATTCCAGATTAATAATGGAGAAGCTATTAGTCAGCTTTATATTTTTTAATAAGTACTTATTTTCTGAGATTGTGTTTATTTAAGAGCAACTATGCAAATTAACAAACTCCTAGAAAAAGCACACTGTTATATTGTTTGAATCCCAGATTGTTCATTATTCTGTGCCTTTTCTAAAAAAGTGCAAAAGCTTAAATATTTATCTTGCACATCTAAAAAAAATATATATATCAATATATATTCAAAATATTTTATAAATATAAATCATAAAATATACATTTTTAATTTATGTTTTTTATGTCTTAATCAAGGTCATTGGGATGGTGGGACGCCACTGGTAAATAGAGGTAAATAAAGAAGTGCAATACTTTAATTTGTTTAATGATAGTTTAGATAATTTACGTCAGGAGTCTTTAACAGTTTCCAGGCCAAGGACCCCCAAACTGATGGCGAGATGGAGCCGTGACCCCCTATATATATTGTATGAAAGTGTGTTATATCAAACTGGTCCTATAGCCACTATATTACAGATGGAGTCATGTAACAAAAGTAATTTTGCCCTGGGATTATTAAAATATTTCTGCACTGGAAAAGCAATCTAGAAATAAGTAAAAATGTCTTAAATTAAGTGTATTTACCCTTAATTTGAGTAGGTAAATGAGATATTTTGCTAATTGAATGAGTATTTTTACTCTTAAAATAAGATAAATTCTTTTGTTCCATCAGCAAAATGTCTCTTTTACCTCCTCAACCCAAGAACAAATGTATTTATTTTAAGATAAAATGACTTTTCTAGATTTCTATTTTTTTCAAGTGTGAATTTATTCTGATTCCTGGTTGATGGAACAGGTGTTGTGAATGAAAAGGTGCCCAGCTTGAAAGAGCTCCTGTGTGTCGCTGAATGCGTGCATTGATGACTGAAAGACATCTTCTGCCTCCATTTATCTGTTTACTACAGTGTGTTGAATTCATGTTAATGTTTATTCAAACACATTTCAATTAGTGGAAAAGATTGCAGGGGGGGGTATAAAACAAAAAACACGTTTTGAACAACAAATTAAAATAAACCATTTACATTTTCTTCCTAATTTCAGTCAAACAAATGACAGACCAGCTAAATGTCACAATAATTCTTTATTAAGCATACACATTATATTATAAATATAAAATGCTATTTTGTTTTTAAAATCAGTGAGACATCATTATATCTGTGTTGAGACAGACAACCATACAAACGGGTTTGAATATTCTACCAAAATCTGCTGAAACGTCTACGCAGCTGTAACAAACCATCCTAAAGTCCGAGCCTGTATTCATGGAGACGCGTAACTGATCTAGGATCAGGTGAATGTCACCAGAAAGAAGGAGGGGGAACTGGTCTTGGATCAGCCCTCCTAGTCTAAAATGCTGTGTGCAGTAGACCCACATACAGAGAGATAGAGAGAGAGAGAAAGCACAATTACCTACCATTTATTTATTTTTTATATATATATTTAATTCTCACTTTAATCCAACTATGGCATTTAGCAGCATGATATTGCACCACTCGGCGCTTTCTAGCTCAAAGAAACTGCAACAGAAATCAGAAAGTAAAGAAAGTAAACATTGAACATAGAGATGATTATTATCACTGTACTAAGAGAGAAACTCGTCCACAGTGAAACAATCAGATCAGAGTGAAGACATCTGATGCCAGGGTCGGGTTCACTTCACTTTCCTCCCAGTCAGCAGGAGCTCAGTCGCCTTTACATCTCTGCCAAAAGTGATAATAAATGACTTGGCGTGCTTCACTGACGCTCAATAAGGCTCCGCTCTGACTGAAAATGAAGCAAACTGAACCCAAACCTTTCAATGACAATAAATAACAAATAGTTTCAACAATTTTTCTATTTTTTTTTTTCCCCAAGATTTTTTTTTCTCGAATGTTTTTCTTTAAGTTTGGTTGACATGCTGAATCCTTTTTCCAAGTTCTGGTCAATCAAAAGGAGAAGTACTGGGCGAACCACTCCTGGCGCTGAGCATCGGCCGAGTCGATGGAGGAGTCCTTGGTCTCAGGAGGGCTTCAGGGGGAGGAACCGAAGCAGAACAACAGGATCAGAGAGGAAGTCAGGGTTAGAATAAACACGGTTTAGGTCAGATCTTATTAAAGTTCGGCTTCTTTTACTTCTCAAGTTCGTTTAAATTCACCTAAACCTTTTGGTGACAGAAGATTTATCCAGGATTGTCACAACTTAGAGTCTTCAACTTTGTGCCTTTCTGGAAAGTAAAAAGCTTTTTTTCTCATCGATCTGTCACAAACTGAGCAGCAGAAATCTTCTCATTTAACAATAAAATTGTTTCCTGAACAAAACTAGACAGATCTGGGATTTCTTAGAATAAATTGATGTTGTTCAGCACAATACAGCAACACATTAAACTGCTCATTCTGAAGAGGACAAATATGTGAGCAACCTTTAAGTCCACAAGGGGGCAGTATAACTACAGCGATGTAATACCGTTCCAGTATATATACACAGAAAGGATATATTTACCAACAAAATGGCAAAAAAAAAGAGCTGAAAGGACAAAAATATAAAATACTAAACCAGCAGGATGCAGTAATTTGTCAGTAAAAGAAAAATAAAACCAGAGGGAGGTACTGGTCTATAAATAAAAAATTGACGAATAACATGACTATGAACCTCTAAAGTCCCAAACTGAAGGTAGAGCTCGGGATTTTGTAGTAAAATTATGTTTCTCATAATTATATTATGAATAATTAGAATAATTATAATGATTATTTCTCAAGCAGGCCCAGACCATCCCACTACCACCACCATGTGTGACTACTGACAGCTGATGGTTTTAGCAAATGTCAAAGTTTGTGTTTTTTTCTGGTCTGCAGGGTTTTAGGTGTTTTTAGATGTGAATGATTTCTTCAAATGATCACAGTTTGTATCATATTTTAAACAACTGTTGAATAAATTCAGGTCATTTTTGTGTAAAAAAAAAAAACTCTGAAGAGGAAATAAGTATTTTACATAGTTATAAGTTTCATTAATGTGTGAATTTTCCTCCAGCTATTTTGTTTTTATTCAGGACATGTTTTCTGATAGAAATATGTTGATACATGATGGTATTTTTGTCTGTATGACGGCAGGAAGCTGCAGATGCGATCTGTCTTGTGTCTTTGGGGTGAAAACATGCTCCCCGGGGTTTGATCTAATTAGGTTAAGTGCTAAAAACAAACACCTACTTTAGGCGTTCCTGCTTCCTTAATTGGCTACTTCTAAAACAAACAGTCCCAGAACCCCTAAGTGACATTAAAGTTTTTTGCTATTTTTTCTGTTCAAGAAAGTCGGTTTCTTCCCATCTGACTACAGTATAATGAATCTAACTGAACCTCTAGAGGGTCACTGATCAAGAAAACATTCATTTCAACTGCACACATAATATATTAAATCAGCGTAGCAAATTCCTTTTTATAAAAATACAAAATCTGGGTTTAAATTGCAAGTTGTGCAGAAATCAAGATGGAAGAAGAGTAGGAATGTGATCAAAATGTAAGGAGAGAAGCAGAAACGGGGGGAGTAGGGTGGAAAAGGCATGCAAAAGAAAATAGAGGGGAGATGATACATGAGAAAGCAAAAGAAGAAAGAGCATGATAAGACAGTATCAGGAGGAACGATGGAGTCTAAAGGTCCAAAATACTGAATTTAAACGGATGCCATGAATCCAATGTCAGAAAATTTGGAAAGCACACATCCCTGTGTTTAGTCAAAACTGGGTAGAATAAGAGTTGGAGGATCAGAACTGGAGCGTTTTGCAGCCAATCACATCCAGGGATGCTGTAAGCTTAAAAAAAGAAACTTTATTGCTGGTTGACTGTACTTTCTGAATACATACCACACAATATCTAGAGCAGGGGTCACAAACGCGGTGCCCTCAAGGACCACATGGGGGGCCCTCAGAGTCTTCTAAATAAAGAACAACCCACCAGTGGGCTAAGTTTGAAATTTTATTTTATTCTAGAGATTTCAAAATGACAATGTCTAAATAAACTTAGAAATGAACAGAAACAATAAAAATAGGTTGATAATGAACAAAGTTTAGGCTAACGCTAACCCTTGCAGCTCATGGGTCAGTAATGGTCGCCCTTCCTAAGTCTCGGTACCCTTGAAGTGGCCCTCAGCCTTAAAAAGGTTGGTGACCCCTGATCTAGGAGATCAGGACAAAAATCAAAACTGGACTATTTTTCACCAACTGTCCTGTTGTCTTTAAGTCCTCCACATTGCTGGACTTAATAATAATAAAAACCTAATCTAATCCTAATCTAACCTAATAATAATAACAACCTGATCTCAGTATAAAGGTAAAAATTATTCCTGCAACTTTCCTGTGAATCGATCCCAACATCACCGCCATGACAGACACATCATATCGTCTTTTATCATATCTAAAGAAAGTCTAAAGGTTTCAGGCTTTCATATGAGTAACAGGAGGCAATAGAAGTATTCTTGTTTACCATCCAGTTTATTCTGCTGGGCATGAAACCCCGTTCTATCATCTTACTCTGATAAAGCGATCTGTTCTGTTCATTTATTTCGGCAAATACAGAAAAACTCACAGCTTCTTGGTTTGACAGCAAACAGCCTGCATGCACAATTTGGAGATGTGTGCATTTCCTCACTACCGGGAGTCTTAATTCAGCTGATGGTTGGATCGTTTTAGTGATGAAATGGTGGGATTTTATATATATATATATACACTATATTGCCAAAAGTATTTGCTCACCTGCCTTGACTCACATATGAGCTTAAGTGACATCCCGTTCCTAATCCATAGGGTTCAATATGACGTCGGTCCACCCTTTGCAGCTAGAACAGCTTCAACTCTTCTGGGAAGGCTGTCCACAAGGTTTAGGAGTGTGTTTATGGGAATTTTTGACCATTCTTCCAGAAGCGCATTTGTGAGGTCGCACACTGATGTTGGACGAGAAGGCCTGGCTCTCAGTCTCCGCTCTAATTCATCCCAAAGGTGTTCTATCGGGTTGAGGTCAGGACTCTGTGCAGGCCAGTCAAGTTCATCCACACCAGACTCTGTCATCCATGTCTTTATGGACCTTGCTTTGTGCACTGGTGCACAGTCATGTTGGAAGAGGAAGGGGCCAGCTCCAAACTGTTCCCACAAAGTTGGGAGCATGGAATTGTCCAAAATGTCTTGGTATGCTGAAGCATTCAGAGTTCCTTTCACTGGAACTAAGGGGCCAAGCCCAGCTCCTGAAAAACAACCCCACACCATAATCCCCCCTCCACCAAACTTTACACTTGGCACAATGCAGTCAGACAAGTACCGTTCTCCTGGCAACCGCCAAACCCAGACCCGTCCATCAGATTGCCAGATGGAGAAGCGCGATTCGTCACTCCAGAGAACGCGTCTCCACTGCTCTAGAGTCCAGTGGCGGCGTGCTTTACACCACCGCATCCGACGCTTTGCATTGCACTTGGTGATGTATGGCTTGGATGCAGCTGCTCGACCATGGAAACCCATTCCATGAAGCTCTCTGCGCACTGTTCTTGAGCTAATCTGAAGGCCACATGAAGTTTGGAGGTCTGTAGTGATTGACTCTGCAGAAAGTTGGCGACCTCTTCGCACTATGCGCGTCAGCATCCGCTGACCCCGCTCCGTCAGTTTACGTGGCCTACCACTTCGTGGCTGAGTTGCTGTCGTTCCCAAACACTTCCATTTTCTTATAATACAGCTGACAGTTGACTGTGGAATATTTAGGAGCGAGGAAATTTCACGACTGGATTTGTTGCACAGGTGGCATCCTATCACAGTTCCACGCTGGAATTCACTGAGCTCCTGAGAGCGACCCATTCTTTCACAAATGTTTGTAAAAACAGTCTGCATGCCTAGGTGCTTGAATTTATACACCTGTGGCCATGGAAGTGATTGGAACACCTGATTCCAATAATTTGGATGGGTGAGCAAATACTTTTGGCAATATAGTGTATATATATATATATATATATATATATATATATATATGTGTATATATATATATATATATATATATATATATATATATATATATATATATATATATATATATATATATATACATATATATATATATATATATATATATATATATATATATATATATATATACATATATATATACACATTATAGCAAACATTAAATATGTACATATTAATGGAGCTAAGTTTGGGCCAAGTTTACCCTGAAAAAAAAAAAAAACTGAAAAGTACTTTTAAGATTCTCTTCAAACTTCCGTTTTTTTTTTTTTTTAAGCTTCAAATTTAAAGCATTGTTTTGGCGTGGAGGGCGGAGCCTCAGACTGAGGTTTGGAATCATGATTAACTGCTCAACACAGGAGCTCTTTCCAGCTGTTGCATTCAGGGACTGTGGGAACTGAAAATGTCTTTAAAACATTATGAATATTATGCACTACTCAAAAAAATTAAAGGAACACTTTATAATCAGAGTATAGCATCAAGTTAATTAAACTTCTGGGATATTGATTTGGTCAAGTAAGTAGTAGAAGGGGTTAATCAGTTTCTGCTGCTTTGGTGTTAATGAAATTAACAACAGGTGCAGTAGAAGGGCAACAACGAGACAACCATCAAGACAGGAACGGTTTTACAGGTGGAGGCCACTGACATCTTTCCCCTCCTCATCTTTTTCACCAGTTTTGCATTTGGGTCACTGTCACTACTGTTGGCGTGAGGCACTAGCCCGACCCTACAATAGTTGCGCAGGCAGTCCAACTCCTCCAGGATGGCACATCAAAACGTGTCATTGCCAGAAGGTTTGCTGTGTCTCTCAGCAAAAACTCAAGAGCATGGAGGAGATTCCAGGAGACAGGCAGTTACTCCAGGAGAGCTGGACAGGGCCGTAGAAGGTCTACAACCCATCAGCAGGACCGGTATCTGCTCCTTTGTGCAAGGAGGAGCAGGAGGAGCACTGCCAGAGCCCTGCAGAATGCCATCCAGCAGGCAACTGGTGTGGATGTCTCTGACCAAACAATCAGAAACAGACTTCACAAGGGTGGCCTGAGGGTCCGACGTCCTCTAGTGGGCCCTGTGCTCACTGCCCGGCACCGTGGAACTCGATTGGCATTTGCCACAGAACACCAGAATTGGCAAGTCCGCCACTGGCGCCCTGTGCTTTTCACAGATGAGAGCAGGTTCGCCCTGAGCACATGTGACAGACATGAAAGACAGACATCCTTCTTTCATCTGAGGAACATTGCAAAAATTAGAAATCTCCTATCCAGGGGTGATGCTGAGAAACTAGTCCATGCATTTGTTACTTCAAGGCTGGACTATTGTAATTCTTTACTAACAAGCTCTCGCAAATATCCTTATTTAGGCCGTGTTATCGCGTGAAGTTACGTGAACTCAAGTGAACTTCTGTTAAATCTCCGGACCTGTTGCCGGAGCCGCACCGCACCGTAGTCAAAAGGGCGGTGTGAGAGGGGGTGTGCGGGAGTTGCGGTCTCCGTCGGCTCGGTAACCGCACCGGAGCCAGTGTGAGCAAGGGGTGACTGCCATTAGGTATCGGGATGAAATCCTTGCACCCATTGTCAGACCCTATGCTGGTGCAGTGGGTCCTGGGTTCCTCCTTGTGTACGACAACGCCCGGCCTCATGTAGCGAGAGCATGCAGGCAGTTCCTGGAGGATGAAGGAATTGATACCATTGATTGACCCCCATGCTCACCTGACCTAAATCCAGTAGAACACCTCTCAGACATTATGTTTCCATCCATCCAACGCCGCCAGGTTTTACCTCAGACTGTCCAAGAGCTCAGTGATGCCCGTGTCCAGATCTGGGAGGAGATACCCCAGGACGCCATGCGTCGTCTCATTAGGAGCATGCCGTGACGTTGTCAGGCATGCATACACGCACGTGGGGGCAATACAAATGACTGAATACCATTTTGAGTTGCTGCAATGAAATTTCAGCAAAATGGACTAGCCTGCCTGCCGCATAATTTTTTCACTGTAATTTTTGGGGTGTCTTTGAATTCAGTTGATGTATGTTGATAATTTTTATTTCCATCAAATGAAGTGGCATCCTTTTGTTCCTAACACATCACCCAGTCCATATCAGTATAAATTAACAGCATGATTTTTGCCCCATTGAGATCTGATGTGTTTTCAAAGTGTTCCTTTAACTTTTTTGAGCAGTGTATATGTATGTGCCTGGTTATGAAAAATAACTTACATGAACACCTGATGTGAACCTCGGAGGATAAAATATGATCTTGACAGATTAGCACAGTATTTTGAGTTTGTGTTGGAGATCCACTTTAAAGCATCACTGCTGCCCTCCTCTGGTTAAAGGGTTATATACCTCCACAGCAGTGTGTCGCAGTGAGCTTGTCGCAGGTATGGCGCAGATATTTTTGATTTATGCCCAATTTTGAAGCGTGGTCTGCCCTGTTATTCCACGCCACAACACAGGAGGGACAATCACGAACTAGCTAGGATTGTGGGTGTCTGTGTGTCAGTTTGACAAGCTTGTTCACCATCTAGAACTCCTCATCCAACGCTGGACGACACACAGTTCACCCGTGAGTGTTCCTGAAAGACTGGCCATGTCTGGCTGCATGTTTTGGCTTCAAGTGTAAACCAACTGTAACCTGACTCCGCCAGATGGATTTGCTCCGCATATCCATCTGGAAACCTTCCGTTGAAGTAATTTTGGGAAGGGGCGAAAATACTGGTTAGCTGATTGGCCTATGTTGGTGATAGACGGGCCAAATAAACCAATCAGATCAACGAAGCATATGACGTACTAACAGAGCGACGACGAAAACACAACCACAAGCCAGGCTACTCTTGCTGCTGCAGGTAAAGGCTCGTTAGCTCAGCAAATAAGCAACATGTCGGCAAAGGATATTTGCCGTTTATGTAAAGATAATTTGAAAATAAAAGGCACAATTTCAGGTGCCCGCCATGTTCTTTAGACTGAACTGTTGCACTTCTAGTTGCGTCACACCTCAACCTGCCTCAAAGCCAACGCTGATTGGACGTTCGTATGGTGAACGGCTCCAAATTTTCTCTAACGGAAAGTAGCCAGACTGATCTGCGAGTGAAACCTTGAAAGCTCGCAAGATCAGGATGGTCTCACAAGGCTAAACCAACTGACCGTTGCCCAAAGCAACAAACTAGCATCCTTTATTGCGCCAGGCAATGTGGACGGCACTACAGCCAGAGTTTCTGCCATTAGGTACCAAACAGTAGTGTAGAGCGGATGTAGAATAGACCAATCAGAGGCCTCCTTTCTCTCCTCCCTGCAACGCTGTCTGCGGTCACCTACAAGTTTGGGGAGGGCACCATAGTGTCTGCGGAGGGGGGTGGGCATATCTGCGTAAACTGCGACAAACAAAAAGACAACCTGGTTTCAGGCTTAAGAGGGGAACTGTTTGGAGGATCTGGTGAGTTATGGCCACGGTTTGGCCTATGAGTGGCTAAGGGTGGCCGTGACGACCTCTTACCCCCCTCTAGCTCCGCCTCTGAAGTGATTAAAATCTAAACAAATGAACTGAATCCACTGTCAGACCACAGGCTGTCTGTACTTAAGGTGGCAGTGTGTGAATGTATTGCTGTATTGCTAGAACATTCCATCTTTGTTTTTAGTTGATGTGTGGGTGTGTATGTGTGTGTGCACACAGAGGTTTGTCCCGAACTTTTCGTAAAGCAGCAACCTTGTTCCGTTCTTGACATGAACCCTGCAGGAAAGCATGCAGCACACATGCTCTACACACCCAAACACTTTCCATCAGAATACACCACCTGCCATGCAAAAAAAAAGAGACTCTAAATGTATTCTTGCATGAAGCTTGTTACATAATTTATCAACGTAGATGTGAAATTAAAGAGTTGTTTGTTGAACTGTGTGGAGTTGAGCTGTTTCTGGATCAGAGGTCACAGACGCAACAGTCCATAACTGCACAGGGCAGCATCTGCTTCATCGTAACTTCAAAATAACACATTGCTCATAAGAACAGCGAACACGTCACAGAGCCTGGGAGGAAAGAGCAACATGCTGAACTTTACATGAGGATGGAGCAACACAAAATAACACAACGCAAACCACAACGATTGCTGACAAGTGTTATAACTTCCATCACAGAAAAAAAAAACCCTGTATGCATGCACACAATATTTAAACGCTGATGGACACAACTGAAAAAGACTTAAAACAAGGGAATAAGAACATGCCCCTTTTGCATTCCAATGCCATTCTTTGAAGCTTTAGTCAAACGTGGGACGGCTGTGTTTATGTCCAGGCTTCATTTTTTGCTCCTTAAAGTCTGTAGTTTATTTCAGAAGCTGTGATGCGAGTTGAAATGTGCTGCACCAGAAAGCAGTCAGTGGAGGGTCAGTGATTTAAGGAAAAGTTGAAAGCTTTGTTAAACAAAAGCAGGAAACTGTCTCCTATTTTTTTTATTTTATTGATTGTTTGCTGAACCTCCTTGCTGTAGAGAAAAACTCAGTAAAATACCAAACCTAAGTGATCAAACAGGCTCCACACAAACTTTATATAACTGCTGAAGTTATAATGAAGTCATTATGTTTTTAAATTTAGCATATTTTAAATTAAATCATTGAGATATTATGTCATCATATGTGTTTTTAGACAGTTTTAAATTTGTTTTTGTCTTTTATTTAACATAATGCTTAAAAAAAAACTGAATGTAAAGATTTAGGTGGCAGACAGAGCTTTAAAAAACTGTCATTCTGAGCTGCATGTTTTTATGTCAGATTAAAGAAAAAGCTAAACCTTGTAAGTGCAGAACAAAATATTTCTAAATATTTTATATTCTGAAAATCAGGGACATATCTTTTAACACCACATTTAGAAAAATACCCAAAGAAAAAATTTTATTTTAGTGTTTTTCGCCCATTTAGTGCCAAAAACCTGGCAGTGAAGGCGGGATTGGAACGCATCATTAGCATAAAGTCATAGTTTAGGCTAAGAGCAATTTAAAGATATTGTATTTTGTGCAATTCACTTATGTAAAGAAATAAATACAATAAATCATCAACTGTGTGCATGTTCTGCACCAGTTTGTGTGTTAGCCTGTTGCACATGCTAATATGCTAATAAGCTTCAGTGATGTTCATTAGCACTCTATTATTAGCATTGAAATACGTAACATATCAAAGGTTAATTTTAGACTCCGCCAGATGGATTTGCTCCGCATATCCATCTGGAAACCTTCCGTTGAAGTAATTTTGGTAAGAGGCGAAAATACTGGTTAGCTGATTGGCCTATGTTGGTGATAGACAGGCCAAATAAACCAATCAGATCAACGAAGCATATGACGTACTAACAGAGCGACGACGAAAACACAACCACAAGCCAGGCTACTCTTGCAGAAACCAGTCGGGAGAGCGGGCAAAACCATCTTTTCCTCTGAGAAAAGCCTCCAGAGCAGTGTTTTGCTCTTCTTTCAGTGAAGAAATACTCTGTAATTCCGATAAAACTTGCTCGATAGCCACGCTAACGCTAGTTTCATCGGCTGAAGCCGCCATGTTCTTTAGACTGAACTGTTGCGCTTCTCGTTGCGTCACACCTCAACCCGCCTCAAAGCCAACGCTGATTGGACGTTCGTTTGGTGAACGGCTCCAAATTTTCTTTAACGGAGAGTCTCCAGACTGATCTGCGAGTGAAACCTTGAAAGCTCGCGAGATCAGGATGGTCTCACGAGGCTAGTGCATACCCTATAAGAGGGGTAACCAATTAAAAATCAGCGGGTCTGAATAAAGAAAATCATCAACCAGTAAACCAGAGAGATTATTAATTATAATCTTTTACTTTAAACAGAATTTAACACTGACGTAAAATGAGGTTCTTATGCATCCATGTTATACAATGAATTTTTAAATAAAGAAAAAATTAGAAAAATTGTGCATTTTAAAATCTAAAGTGTTTTTTGAAGTACAACAATCGTTCAGTTTGGTATATAGACAATTTCCTGATTCACATATTTTATAAAACACCTGAACTGACTGTTTTTTCCCCCTTTTTTATGGCTTAATGGGCTTTATGCTGCCCTGCAAGGCTTTAAACCTGGGTTTGAATGGAGACAAAGCCATTCTAAAGCCATTCCAGGCTCATTCGTGAGCTTATATATTCTCAAAAACTAAGACTTTTTGTTTTAAATGATTGGATGCAAACTATTGGTACTTCAACATACCAGGAAGCATATTTCTCAACTCGATCTAAATATTTATTTTATAGTAAGAGGCTTAAAAGTTTAATCAAATACAATCAAAACGCCAGAGAGCGCCTCTCACAACTTCAAAAGAACCTTCTCATCTCAGGCCTGGATGAAGAGATGCTGAGTTTGGAAGCAGAGAACAAACATAGTTCATACAAACCATGTATGATCCTAGTTATCCCTGTTACAAACAAAACAAAAATATTTGGGGAGAAACTGAACATATGCTGGCTGGATGATGGTGGGGATTTTTTTCATATGTCATATTAAATTAAGCTTTTTTGTCTGCATGTTTTGCTCCTGAATTTAATAATAATATAGCGCATGATTTCCTTGAGCTCCGAGGAAGTCGGAGCAGAGCAAGACAGATGAACAGCGGAGGCTTTAAGCATTGCTTTGGGCAGGAGGTCTGGAGCGCAGCGGGCGGAGCAGAGGACGTTGGATTTCAGGGTTAAAAACTGTCGTCAGACAACATGCGGTAATTTATAAATGTTTTAAATCAGGTTGGGTCCGGATTAGTCAGCAGGTGGGTCCAGATCGGGACCACGGTCCCCTAATCCGTGACCTCTGCCCTATAACTAAACACAAACAGTCTAGTCAACGTTCACACTTATTTAGCATTTGTTAACCCCGGCCTGCTGCTATGCTACAACAGAGAAAACGCAAATATTCGCACTAATTAAACAGTGCTTTTGTAAACCGTCCATATTTTTATCTATCAATACTGTAAGTGTAATCTATTAAAACATGAAGCAGTATAATGATGTCAGTGTAGTGTCATTATCTTTAAATTAAATAATTAAGTTTTAGAAATCAAGCTTAAAGAGTGGAAAACAACAAAAGAATAACTATCCCTTATTGTGTTTTCTAAGTAAAACAACATCTGGAATTTAAAATGACGGAGCTGCCAGTTTGACAAAATAGATGCAATTACTTTCTCAGAATAAAAACTTGTTTAATTCAGACTTAATGATTACCGTACATTAAAATAAGAAGTTTTATCCGTTTCCTAATATTAGTAGTTTAATGAAAGTGCAAAAAACGCAAAAGAAAACATTATTCTTATCTTAAACTTCTTGATCTATTTTGGTATTAGGTACTCATTTTTACAAAAAAAATTGGATGAAAAAAAATAGTTGAAAACAACAATAAAATAAAAAGTAAATCAGTGACTCCTGGGTAAAAGCAAAGCTTGACTGTTATCCTCTACTCTTTTTGATTAGTGGAACATTTATCATGTGGTGTTACACTGAATAGGATTAAAAATACATTTAGGAAAACTTCGAAAACACCAAGACATTTCTTGTTTTTAAAAACGAAACAGCTGGACATGAAAAGGATCTATAGCCAATAATTTCAATCGTACTGGGTGGCTAACAATGCCCAGGAGTCTCTGTAAGATATACTTGTCATTTAAGTTAAGAAAGCTGATATTAAGCCATTTCTAATTCTTTGTCTGATGGAACTTTGGAGGAAATCCTTAAAAATGTAATAATAAAAATATGTAAAGTAAATCTCTTGTAACTGCTGTAAATCAACCAAAAAGGATGTAAATACTGTTCTAAAGAGGGGGATCAGCAAACTTTAAAATCAGTACCTATCGGGCTTTTAGTTAGAATAACCTTAAAAAAGGCTCTTTATGAAAACACAGAATGGAGTTTAAAATTAATACAGAACCAGGAACTGTGAAGTTTTCTAGAATTTAGATTTTTTTTTAAGGTTTAATAAAACTTCTGATCAAAGTCTCCACCAAAAGCTGCTGCTGGATGATTAACGGTTTACGAGCTGCTGCCTGTCAGCGAAAACGGTCTCACCTCATGAACTTCTTGGGTTCGGTGGGAGGGGTCGGCGGGGCAAGAGGTTTGTTGGAGTTGAGCTCTAGGTGGTGGAGGGGGGAGTTGGGGATGGGCTCTAGGCGGCTGGGTGGGGCTGGGGGCGGGGGCGGGGGCTGCGGTGGCTGCCCGGTCCCCATGCCCACAATGCCCAAACCCATACCTGCTGCCTCCAGAGCCCTGAGATTAGGAGAGCTGCTGAATCTGCTGGCTGCTGCTTTCTCATTCTTTTTCTTTTGCTACACAGAAACAAAAAAAAAAGAAAAGGAGGGGCACTGGGGTCAAAAAGGGAGCAAAAGGGAACTTTAAAGCAAAAATAATACTAAAATGAGGCGGGGTAAGGAAAGAGGGCAAATGGAGTACAGGGAAAGCTCTAGAGGAAGCAGAAATCCAGCCGATGAGTGACAGGAAAGAGCAGCAGGCTAACTTGATCCTAATAAAAACCGCTTTAAGCAGATAGAATGGATCAGTCTGGAGACCGGCGTCGCTCGGTCACAGTCTTAAAAGCTGCAGTCACTTTGAGCAGAATGACAGTCAAGATGTGTGAAGAGATGTGTCAAAGCAGGAAACATCTCGCTCCAACAAATGGCTTGGAAAGCAAAGGGAAGCTGGAATAAAAAGGTTAGGGAGACCACTTTAAACTGTGTGTTCCCACACAAAGAAACAGAAACAATAAGAAAAACAAAAACAAACAAAAAAAGACAAAACACATACAGCAACATGGAGAAGAAATACATGTAACAACAAAAACAAACCCCGGAAGTTATAAAACTTGTGCAGAAAAAAATAGTTTTTCCCCATTGTTCTTTGCAAAATAGCTAAAAAAAATCAGTTAGAAACAGGTCTGGACTTTGACTGGGCCGCTGTAACATGTTTCGTTTTAATCCAACCCATTCCTTTGTAGCTCTGGCTGTTTCCATAGAACCTTCCTCTGTGTGGAAGGTGAACCTCACTCCACTCAACTCTTTTGCTGCCACCATCAGATTTTCAACGTATTGTCGCATTTTGATCTCTGAACGAGATGTGCGATTGTTATTTCCTAGCCCCTTCTGTTAGTCTATGTGTCAAATAAAAATAGGCTGAGTACAAATAATGACGAGTATTTAAGTTTTTTCTTAAAGAATTAAGTGCATGAAATGTTTGGTTTCTATGTGTAAAAAATATGGATACAAATCAAGCTGTGTGAACTGCAAGCAAACCTGAGTATAAAAAACTAATTTTTGTTTATCCTGTTTGATCTGCACATGGAATGATGCTTTGAATAACAGCAGTGCAGGACTTACCTTAATGAGTGGGTTGATAACTCCTACATTAGGACTGGCGTTGAACACTTTGTTGAAGTTGGTCTCCCTGTTGACAAGTTCCAGCTGGTAGAACTTCTTATCGTCCTGGAAGAGAAACTGCTGTTAGCTGTCAGGCATGGAAGCTGCAGAGGACTCATAGGAAGGCAAGGAGACATTTAATGAGTTGTGTAAGCAGATTTTTCTGAGTAAAAAGGAAACTCGGCTCTGCAGTTTTTCCTGCATTCATACTATCTGCAGAAAAAGCTCTGCTGACTTCTCAAACTGCCTCTTTCTTTCAGATTAAACTTTCTAAACTTCTGCAGTTTCAAGGTGCAACAAATGCAGAAGTGTGCAACAGAACACTGCAGAGACTGTAAAAATGAATTATATTTGTATTTCAACTTTTTCAACTTTTAACATTTTAAATTCGATATTTAGATAAAGTATTTTAGCCATTTCAGAGTGGCTAAAGAAATGACAACCCCCCTTAACACCTAGTGCTATCCAGTCTGTGGGCGTCACATAGTTTAACAGCTTAAGAGATAAAGATGCTTTAGCAAAATACACAGAGAATTATTCTCTAGAGAAAAAGTGAACAAAACTGTTGTTGTGGGCTCATAATGGAAGATCTGCTTCTAAAACTGCACAACCAAAATGTTTGTCTTCTGCATATTCATTTATGCATATCAAAGCGTTAGAAGAAATATTGTACTGGCGTTTTTATTAAAGGTGGGCAACAATATTCCAAATGTATAAATGATTCCTTGCCGAGCATTTCTGTCATATTTTAAAATGGTTTCTCCAGTTTGTAAAGGGGACAAGGTGACCTCTTCTGTGCAATGCAAATATTTCACTCTTTTTCTTTAATTAGAAAAAATAACAAGATACAATTAGGAAAGAAAGAACAAATATTTACATTTTTCTATAAAAGCAATAATAACAATATCAATAATATTTTTTTAATTTTAACTTCAAAAGAAAATGTGTAGAAAGATTTCTGTTAGGCCACCATGTCTTAAAAAGAAATCAGTCTTTGCAAATAGAGAGAAGCCTGAAGCTTTCCCCCGCCCCTCTCTTTTGACCTGGTTATCAGTTTCTTACCACCAGTTTTTTGACGAGAGTTTCTCTCTCTGTGACCATCTCCTTCAGCTCAGCAATGACCTGCAGGTCTTCAGGTCGACTCTCTCTGTTTCTGAACTTCTCCTCTGATCCTTCCAAACTGAAAGAGAACAAAACAATAATATCATGGTTTATTCTACGCAAACCTTTTATGATCCTTCCTTCCTTCCTTCCTTCCTTCCTTCCTTCCTTCCTTCCTTCCTTCCTTCCTTCCTTCCTTCCTTCCTTCCTTCCTTCCTTCCTTCCTTCCTTCCTTCCTTCCTTCCTTCCTTCCTTCCTTCCTTCCTTCCTTCCTTCCTCATTTCTGCTTTTCATCCTTCCTTCCTTCCTTCCTCATTTCTGCTTTTCATCCTTCCTTACTTCCTTCCTTCCTTCCTTCCTTCCTTCCTCATTTCTGCTTTTCATCCCTCCTTCCTTCCTTCCTTCCTTCCTTCCTTCCTTCCTTCCTTCCTTCCTTCCTTCCTTCCTTCCTTCCTTCCTTCCTCATTTCTGCTTTTCATCCCTCCTTCCTTCCTTCCTTCCTTCCTTCCTTCCTTCCTTCCTTCCTTCCTTCCTTCCTTCCTTCCTTCCTTCCTTCCTTCCTCATTTCTCCTTTTCATCGCTCCTTCCTTCCTTCCTTCCTTCCTTCCTTCCTTTTCATCCCTCCCTCCCTCTCTCATTTCTCCTTTTCCTTCCTTCCTTCCTTCCTTCCTGCTCTTCCTTCCTTCCTTCCTTCCTTCCTTCCTCATTTCTGCTTTTCTTCCTTCCTTCCTTCCTTCCTTCCTTCCTTCCTTCCTTCCTTCCTTCCTTCCTTCCTTCCTCATTTCTCCTTTTCATCGCTCCTTCCTTCCTTCCTTCCTTCCTTCCTTTTCATCCCTCCCTCCCTCTCTCATTTTCCTTCCTTCCTTCCTTCCTCCCTCCCTCCCTCCCTCCCTCCCTCCCTCCCTCCCTCCCTCCCTTCCTCCCTCCCTCCCTACCTCCTTCCTTCCTTCCTTCCTTCCTTCCTTCCTTCCTTCCTTCCTTCCTTCCTTCCTTCCTTCCTTCCTTCCTTCCTTCCTTCCTTCCTTCCTTCCTCCCTCCCTCCCTCCCTCCCTCCTTATTTCTCCTTCCTTCCTTCCTTCCTTCCTTCCTTCCTTCCTTCCTTCCTTCCTTCCTTCCTTCCTTCCTTCCTTCCTTCCTTCCTTCCTTCCTTCCTTCCTTCCTTCCTTCCTTCCTTCCTTCCTTCCTTCTCATCCCTCCCTCTCTCATTTCTCCTTTTCCTTCCTTCCTTCCTTCCTTCCTTCCTTCCTTCCTTCCTTCCTTCCTTCCTTCCTTCCTTCCTTCCTTCCTTCCTTCCTTCCTCCTTACATTTCCTTCCTTCCTTCCTTCCTTCCTTCCTTCCTTCCTCCCTCCCTCCCTCCCTCCCTCCCTCCCTCCCTCCCTCCCTCCCTCCCTCCCTCCCTCCTTATTTCTCCTTCCTTCCTTCCTTCCTTCCTTCCTTCCGTCCTTCCTTCCTTCCTTCCTTCCTTCCTTCCTTCCTTCCTTCCTTCCTTCCTTCCTTCCTTTTCATCCCTCCCTCCCTCTCTCATTTCTCCTTTTCCTTCCTTCCTTCCTTCCTCATTTCTCCTTTTCCTTCCTTCCTTCCTTCCTTCCTTCCTTCCTTCCTTCCTTCCTTCCTTCCTTCCTTCCTTCCTTCCTTCCTTCCTTCCTTCCTTCCTTCCTTCCTTCCTCATTTCTGCTTTTCATCCTTCCTTCCTTCCTTCCTCATTTCTGCTTTTCATCCTTCCTTCCTTCCTTCCTTCCTTCCTTCCTTCCTTCCTTCCTTCCTTCCTTCCTTCCTTCCTTCCTTCCTTCCTTCCTTCCTTCCTTCCTTCCTTCCTTCCTTCCTCTCTGTGCATTTTTTAATTACTCCCAATAGCAATAATCTAGAGATCACAATAAACAAATGGTTTAATGGAGTTACTCTTCACCTCTTTTTGAAATCATTGAATTAATAATTTACGGCTTGGTGACATTATTTTGGATGCAGCACCTGTATTTCCACTTCAAACAAACATGCAGATTAACCTGTCAGTAAAAATGAAAAAAAACAAAAAACATTCCATCTTATTTAATCTGCAGCACAGTATCTCCAGTGCATCTACTGCTGATGTTGGATTAACCTGTTTATCGGCCTCAAACCTGTATTATTCTTTCTCAGAAACCTGAAAGACTTATCGCATCTAACAGGAACCACAAACCAAACAGTCCAGTTGTGACATTTATGCTTCAGAGGAAAAATGCCGAGCAGTAGGGAGGCTTTTTATCCGGATGGACTCTGCTGGAGTCCAGTGATGCAGTCACACTCTGATCTGCTGCTCCATTTAATCTAATGTCCGTTTTACCAGGTTTGTCAACCCATTTCAGTCGCTAATGCAGACCGGCACCTCTCCATGTTTAGAACCAGAACAAATGTCTGTGTGCTTACTGTAGAAATCTACGCTAAGGTCTCAGATTGATGCTGGAAACAAACTTGCCCCTTTGCACCAGCAGGAATTGACTCTTGTTCATCATGACCTCATCAACTACAACGAGTGATACATAATGAAAACAGTGTGCTTTATGCATTTATAGACAACACAAGTTAGCTTATTGGCTCACTTCCCTGGTATTAAACTACTATTAAAAAAAGAGCAGCTTGGACAACCTGCTACTGCAGAACGACAAGTCCATCCTAAACTTCTGCTTCACCGTGAGGATTATTGTAAAAAGCTGCAGTTAAACAGTGAAACAGCTCCCTAACAATGACCAGTCCCTTTAATATCTTTAAATAAGGCTTCAGGGCTCACTACAGTACAGACACTGCCTTGATTAAGGTGTTCAATTACATTCGTATAAATGCAGACAGTGGAAGAACCACAGTGCTGGTATTATTGCACCTCAGTGGACTATTCAACACTGTCCATCACTCTATTTTATTAGAGCTCCTGGAGCTAGAGTGGCCTTTGACTGTGCTATCTTAACATTATTAGTTAGGTTTTTATTCCAACTCTGCTTCAAACTTGTTAATAATCACTTTATTATGTAATTCCACTGGAATTTACTTTTCTTCTTACACTTCCACTGGTCTTACTACTATGTAGATTAACTTGCTTTGCTTTACAGTGAACCAGGAAAGGTAGCCTTATATCTGAAAGACCTAAACTGTTCAGGATTAATCCCAGATTTATTTCACCCCATTGGATGAAACCAAAATGTAAATTCTCATATAGAACGGTTCTCCACAAACACACGTTTAAACTTGTGACCCAATCCAATCTGTATAATTGTTTTGCTTCATTTCCTATCATAATGGGACATACTGTAAATACAGTGTGTCGACAAAACCTGTTGTTTCTTGCATTTTATAATTCTCAGTCCTAACTAAAAGTCACCAGATAAAACGCTGCAGACCAGATTTCTGCACAGGATCATTTTTCCTATTTAAATGAGGTCCAATTTTGCAAATGTGCATATATTGTTGTGTATTTATGCAAATGACCGTTATAGAAAAATGTATCAAAATTTTAGGAAGGAGGCTGTTTGCAACACATTTTGACAGGTTGATTAAAAGAAATGAAGCATATTTGGAAGAACATCAAGTACAGAAAAAAAAAAGTTAACTTATTTTTATATTTTATTTCAGTTTAGTAAGTGAAAAAAGTCAGAATTCTGACTTTAATCTCAGAATTCTAACTTTTTTCTCAGAATTCTGACAGCTAACAAACATGTTAGCATCAAGCCATAGCCATGTCTGTTTTAGAGACTCCATTAATGAGGGGAACCCTCGGGCACGTAAAAAGTTGCCTACTTCCATCATTTTCCACCAATGTGTCACTGGCCCTTTCAAACAACTCACATCTATGTCAGGGAAGCTAAGTGCTCCCACATCTCTACCTTCATGGTGCCCATCTACATTAAGATCCACAATTCTGAGATTAAAGAAAGAATTCTGACATTAAAGTCAGAATTTTGAGATTAAAGTCAGAATTTTGAAATTAAAGTCAAAATTCTGAGATTAAAGTCAGAATTTTGAAATTAAAGTCAGAATTCTGAGATTAAAGTCAGAATTCTGAGATTAAAGTCAGAATTCTGAGATTAAAGTCAGAATTCTGAGATTAAAGTCAGAATTCTAAGATTAAAGTCAGAATTCTGAGATTAAAGATCAGAATTCTGACTTTTTCCTCACAATTCTGACTTTTTTCCCATACTAAATTGAAATAAAATTTAAAAATCAGTTAACTTTTTTTTTTTTTTCCAGTGGCCCTAATCCTCCTCCGTAATCAAGTCCTGCCAAGGGTGAGGTATAAAGTATGTGTTCTGTTATGGTGCCTCGCTATTTTAAAGAGAATTATATAAAGGAATGAGACCATGACGTTACACCACAGCTCCGTGTTGGGACTAAACTAGCTGCAGTTCTGGATGAAGTCTTTTAAATCAGAGAAAATGTGAGATTTGATGGTATAGAGCATTAACCCATGGATGGCATTCACAAACAAGCTCACCTTATAATCCGCACACATACTGATCACTATTGTGCTTCAACATGATGTGAAAATCTGTGTTTGTGAAATGCTGTTGACAAAATCACAATTGAAGTTTTTCCTTCTGTCAAACAACTGCAGACCTATAGGCTGCTCTTTAATAAAGCAATCACTGAATACAATGCAGTGTAATATACTCTGTGTTCATATGAAGATGTGGAAGATATACAGTGTTGGGCACGTTACTTTGAAAAAGTAATTAGTTATAGTTACTAGTTACTTCTCCCAAAAAGTAACTGAGTTACTAACTGAGTTACTCCACAATAAAAGTAACTAGTTACTAGTAAAAGTAACTATTGCGTTACTTTTGCATTTCTCGCCCCCGTAAACCTCACCACCCGGCCCCCACCTTCTCGCCGTGTGTTTCCAAAGCCAGCTGAATAGAGCGGACGACAAAGACAAGAACCTGCAGAGAGTTTAGCATTTATTGCAACTCAATGTAAATGACATCAGGGGGGAACGCCATGTGAAGTTTTATAACAGGACATTCAGATCTGGTGAGTATATGAAATTAATAACTGGGGATGTCTAATTCTGAAATCCTGTGTGTTTGGGTTGTTATAGATACTGCAACATCTATCTATCCATCTATCTATCTAGATGTATACTCTGTGTGTGACATAAAATATGGATCTCCATCCCTGCCACAAAGGCCATCAAATAATGTTTAAAATAAAAAATACAGTAGGTTGAGAAGGCAGAGTATCCATCCATCCATCCATCCATCCATCCATCCATCCATCCATCCATCCATCCATCCATCCATCCATCCATCCATCCATCCATCCATCCATCCATCCATCCATCCATCCATCCATCCATCCATCCATCCATCCATCCAGATTTCTCCCTTTCTCCATATAGGCTATCATTTCTGGCTGTTGTCAGGTTCATTTGATCGTTCACGCTCTCCATAGTTCTCCTGTGGCGCGAGCACAGAGCGACTGTTGCGCGCCTTTAGCGAGCATGCGCGTTTCCTGTCGCTTGCGCGGTGACTCTTGCCGCCTGCGCTGTGTGGAGATGCAGAGGAAACCGTTATGTGATGGGGAAACGCAGCTCTACGTAACACCGGTATTTCCATGTGGAAAACGCTGTTTTGCTGCTGGAGTCATCCTCACTCTCCATCTCTCTCTGTGTGCTGTACGTTAACACCCACCAGCAGAAACACCCACCTATTCAACTGACAGACGAAATCTCATCCTCCCCTCTCTCATGACAAGGCGCGCACCTCTGGATGACCTAAAAAAATAATCTTTAATATCTCTTAAACAAAAGTAGCACAAACAATATTTCTTTCTGCACAAATCTGCACTAACGTTGCACTAACCATTCAGTCTATTTGCAGAGTTTTTTGACGTGGGTGGGGTGTCAGCTTCACGCAGCTGCGCACGAGTCCTATCATGAAAAAAGGTTCATTGTGCGACCTGAGTAACGCGCAGTAACGGGGTGTCTGCAATGGTAACTGCGTTATAGCTACAGTCAAAGTAATTAGTTAGATTACTCGTTACTAAAACAAGGTACGGCGTTGTTGAAACTAACGGCGTTAGTAACGCCGTTAGTTTCAACGCCGTTAGTCCCATCACTGAAGATATATAGTTTGCTTCTGAGTAATAACAGAATAATCACAACTTCTTTAAAAAAAAAAAAGGAAGTGCAAATTAATAAGAACTGAAGAACGTAATGGGAGTCTGTCACCGGCGGGTAATTAGTGTTAACTTCTAGGAGAGTGGAGAGCAGAGATATAGAAGAGAGTGAGAAAAAAACTGGTAGCACATCTTATGTGTTTTTACTAGCAGATTGAACTTTTAAATTTGCTAAGAGCAAAAGGAAACAGACCAAACGTTTATGTGGAGTTATGTCAGTCACAAAAGGGCAGGAAATCTGCTTCATCTGAGGCATTTATTTATGCCGTTTTATTTTTTTGGCTGTGGTATATATGTAAACCACCAACCTGGTATTTTTAACCACATCCTGCAGGGTGAAAATCCACAGCAGCAGTAGTTCACAGATAAGAAATATGCTCCTAAAAAGAGGCAGGGAAGAAGCCAAGGAAGGTGCTGAAGAGGCCTTTTCTGTGAAAGTTCTTCAGTTTCCTTTGTGAATATGTGCAGTTTAATAAGGTCACTTTTAGTTTGAGATTTCGAGGCATACTGGAGTCCAGGAGATATTGTCGCTAAAATTTTCCTGAAGGATAGATTTTGTAATATTCTTACTCTCTGGTCGTGTCACAAAAATGTCTGGTGTTTTAACGGTCTCAACTTTAGCTGTATGCACATGGTATTTGACTTGAACAGGAGGAAAATTCACACAGAATTCACATATATATTTAAAGGTATTGTGAAGAAGGAAGTAAAAGATGCCAGAACCTAAAATGCAGACAAACTGAAGGCATTAGCAAAGAATTACACCTTTGCTAATGCACCACAAGCTGACCGGCTACATGCTACGCTGCATCGATGCAGTAACTTAAGTGAAATCTTTCCATTAACTTCAATTTAAATAAGTATTTGTTTTCACTGTGTAGCAGAAACCAAAATTTTTTTATAAATTTCCCTTTATGTTAACTAATTCAATGGTCATGAAGATTTTCCAATTCCCTAATGTTTGGAGAAGATGTATTTAACATTAATACACAAAAGGAAAACCATAAGAGCAGCTTTTGAGTATCATGGAGCAACAAGTGATGGCTATAGTCAATAAAATGTAGACATTCTAGACTGTTTGTTGTAGTTTTATAGCCTGACGTGGTCCTACTCAATTCTAGTCAGAATATGAGTCTGATACTGCTCCATATAGCTGTGATTATGGGGCGTGTTTCGAACGAACCAGGAAAAAAAATGCATCTGCACTCAATTGGATAGACCTACAACCAATAAGAGCAACGGAGTGCGTGACGTATGTTAAGCGACGCATAGTTGTTGTCAACAAAAATCAAAGCGTGCAGTTGCACGCCTAGAATAAGAAGATGAGCCTTGATCACGTTTCTCTGTTCCTCTTTTAAAATAAATTTTCTGTCGATATCTTCTAGAATAGACCTAATAGCAGAATCTACACACCTCAACTCTCCAGCGGCAGCCATTGTTGTTGTCACCCAAGCGCGCTTTGGTCACGTGGTTGATTACGTTACTGTTGATCATCTGTCCATCATCGTATAAAGCCCGCTCTGACAATTTGATTAGCCCGCCAGATATTGTGCTAGCATACTCGCACTACTGTTGAGCAATGCCAGACCGAACTTCCCGACCTCAAACGTTGTGGGCGGGACTAAGTTCGGAATGGCACCCAGGCTAGTAGTTTGATGCTCATGGTTCTTGTCTCCGATTGTTCCCACCTCACCACATCCATGAAGTACTTCCTGCGACATCTCAGACTTCTTCAGCGCATCAAACCGTCTCCCTGGATTATCCCTCCTAACTGAATGCCACCATTGCTGGCGTCTGTTTGACTACTGGAAAAGCTTTCTTTCCTAAACACCTCAGTGTCAACGTCTCCTCTCCAGATCACCAGGCATTCATCCCAGAGTCCCTTGCTGACCTCCATTCTCTCTGACACTGCCATGGCCGAGGTGTTCCCACCTATAACTCGCTGCTAAAGGTTACAGGAGCTCATTGTTTCACTCTCACTCCCTTTCTGAATCATTCCAGTCGCTGACCTGTTTTCTCTCTGCAGAGCTATGGCTGGCGCTCCTTCACCGGAGCAATAAACCTGTTCACTCCTCTGCTGAGGCTGTATTTCCACATCCTCAGTTTGACCTTTTGCAGGATACATGATTGATCTAATCTAAATTTGACTCTGGAACTTTATATGTCAGCTGCTATTAACTCCTGAAACAGCTAATTAGTAAAAAAAAAAAAGGCAGGTGACATCAGAGGAGGGGTTAACAGAGGAACAGTGTTGATGTAAAATACTAATTTAAAGATGCTTCCGTTCAAAAAACTCTGGAGTAAACTTCAACAACTGTTTAAAATAATAAAAAATAGAGATCAATAGACAAGAGATGCCCGCAGAGACCAAATATATGTGCAGAGAACTTTAAAAACGTGGTGCATTAAAGATGATCCAAGAATGGATCCGTTTACTGAAACAAAAAGCAAAAAGAAGCTTAAACCTAAGAGGCTTTATAGTGTTTACTAGCAGTGATATTTGGATTGCAAACTGTTGCCTCAGGGTTCAGTTATTTTATCGTTCCAAAGCTCCAAATTATTTATAAAAGCAAACAAAAGAGAAAAAACCAAATTCCTTTGAAACACATTGATTTGTGTTTTATTTTTTGTTTCAAAATTTACAGTAAAAATCTTAAAAAACCACAGAGCCCATTTATTTGACCCAGATTAAAGAGAGGATCAAAATATGTATGAAGTCCAATCAGTGCAGCAGTTTTACTGGGCTTTTATCAGAAGAAATGAGCAAAGGGGGAGCTGGAGTCATTATGGTGACTGATCAGGTAAGACGGGACTAAATTCATTAAGATAGATTTGTGTTGAGCTTAATTAAATAAGTAAAACTAAATCAACCCCTAAGCAACAAACACAACAACACATCTTTATGAATTAAGGTCAGAAAGCTCAAGAATAAAAGCAGCTGTTATTAAGCTCTTTCTGTCGGGAGGTTTTTATTAAGTTTCATTTAACCCAATTTGAATCCTTTAACAAGTTAGGAAGAAACAACAAAAGAGTGGAAAATCTAGGAAATACCGTAAACATTGACTGATGTATGAGACAAACCTGCAGGTGGCGCTGTGTTGTCATCAGAACCAGACTAAAAAAGAGGTCAGCTGTTGTGCAGAGGTTGATTGCTGCATGTGAGAACATCAGTGTGCTTTTCTGCCGTTATTTCCCTCTTTTTTTTTATCCATCCTCCTCTGACGTTCCCTCTGACTCTTTTTGAATTGACTTCGGTCTCATGTCTCCACGCTTTGACATTGCCTCCACCTCCCAACAACAAATAACCTTCCTCTTCCTGTACTTCACTCTTTCAGCTGCCATTGTTTTCAATCCTGTAGCAATTTATGTCGGAAAGCCTTTCATGCAGAAAACTGGCCTGGGCTAATGACTGCCTTCACCTTCATATCGTCTCCTCACCACAATAAATCAGTAATATAAACCTTTTGCATCATCAAATGAGAAAAAAACAACAACTGAAATACCAATTTAGCCCAATATCTACAATATCTTTATGAATGGGAAGAAGGAAAACTCATCAGTGGTTCGTGAAAAAAAATAGACGGATAACTGGATGAATGAATAAAGATAGTTTAGTTGATGGATAAAGATGAGTAGATTCACGTAGGAATACAGATTTTGCAGACTGCTAAAAAAAATATGGAGTTGCTGCAATTACAGAAAATATGGAGCAGCAAAGATGAAGTGGTTCACTCCCCAAACCACAAGGGGGAGACAATTATCAGCCTTTATGAGAAAAGACGCTTAGTTATGCTAAAGCTAACGGCAGCCAGGGCTAACTGCAGCCCGTCTGCAGTAGCCCTCTCTCTGCATAGCCGTGTGCGAAGGATTTTTATTTTATTTTTTTTGGCAAAAGATTCCTTTGATTTGTGTTTATCTGACTGCGTCCATCATTATTCCCCCACTAAATGAAAAAAGTCAGAATTTATTATTATCTAGAGACTATTAATAACAGGAGGTGAAATGCAGCTCTAGACGAGCCGGGCATGTGGTGATGTCATCAGTACGCTTCTGTTCCAATTGACCCATATTTATGCTGCGTCCTCCCGTTCTCGACAAGTCCACACTTTCCTTTGTTCTTCTCAAGAACATACTTGGCGAAGACACAAGTCCTCTTTTGCCTTCTTATGAATTGAGAAATGGTCAGTGATTTCAATTTCAAATCCTCATGGGGCGGCGTCCAGAAACCTTTAGCTGTGTCTACTTCCACACACCTGATGCCAATATGAGCTCATTAGCAGAGCTTGGCTGCTGCTAGTTCAAGCTATTTGAATCATGTGTTTAGGGATACATCTAAAGATAGCAGGATACCAGCCCTCGAGGATTTAAGTGTGAGACCCCTGACCTAAAGTGGTGCTTAGAGATTAATTGTCCATCTGAATAATGCAAATCAGAAAGGACACTTAAGCTAAAGAACTGTGTTAGTGTCCGCCATGATAAGTGCTGTCAGGATAGTACTGGCAATTAGTAGGACGGGAGAGAAAGCAGAGTGCTTCCTAATGATTCCTATGCTAAATACTAGTTTCTTTAACATTGTAACCGCCTGATGTTCCTATCTGCTGCTATATGGTTGCGAAGAATCGTTTACATTAAAGGACGTATCGGCACAGTCCACCTCATGGAGTTTAACAAATATCCATTATTTAATGACTTTTACTCTGTGTGACATATGCCAAGATGTTCTCACCTTTATATGTTTTGTGTTTAAAATTAGACAAGATCAGCCATTCGCTACATTAGGGTGTAAGTTGGGCTTTTTGTAGATCATTTTTAAAAGTGTTTTAGTCCCAATTTCCTTCGCATGATCCTGCCTTTCTGTCCTGGATTAACATCCGGGCTGCCGGATCCAGCCTTCATCAAGGGCTGAAGGCTGGGCAGATTAGGCAGTTCATTTATTACCCTAGATAGTGGTATTACTGTTGATGCTGAGAAAAAGGGACAGGAATAGGAGCTAGGAACAGGAGGTAGGAGGTTTCAGATGGAGGGTAAATGATTTAAAAATATTAAAAGGAAAACTTACTTTCTCCTTGTCCTATGGTTAGCATTCTGTTTGTTTTTGCAAACAGTTCTGGTCACAGACATTAATTTTTAGTCTGATCAAGAAGCCCTTTCATTATGCTGAGCTAGTTTGCAGCTTTTCTTGACTTGCTGTAGTTTTGCAGCTAAATTTTGTCTATTTCTATGCATCATTTATGTATTTGCAACAGCTTTTCTCTTTGCAGGGGGTTTCCACTCTGCTTCTCTATATATTCTGTGATTGCAACTTTTCTTGTTTGCAGTATTTTCGCTTTGTATATGTCTTCTTGTGTTTTGCAGGACTTTTTGAATTTTTAAAATAGCTTTTTGCAAGGCCACCCCTTGGCCAGTGTAGATGCAGCCTCTTCGGCTCTCCATAACCACTATTTAGCATTTTTTTCTTTGGATAAACTTTACATGCAGAAGTCATTCTCACAAACAACTACAGGTGCTAGGCTCCAGGTACTCAGAGATTCACTTCCATACAGAAAGCCCACATTCATACCTTCAGGTAACACATAGTACATGTCAGATTAAATAATACTACTTCAGCGATAGTTTTAAGGTGTTGCTTTGTTGTATGTCTCATACCATGTCCGTTGGTTGAGCTGATCTTTTTACATCTTTTTGCAGGTGATGAAGCAGACTGAAAATGTTTCATCATTATCTCCCTTCTATCTCCTCTTTCTTTCATCTTTTCTCCTTTTTTTCTGTTTTTCCTCCTCTATTCTATTTACATTGCAGTGTCCATATAAACTGCAACTCAAACTGCATAATTATAATAAGCAATTTATATGCATGAAACAAGCGGAGCAATATGGCAATTGCCATACTGCTCCTCTTATGAAAGTAAAATCTGTTGGGCTCTTTTTGGCATCAAGACAATTATTCTTATTGCCACATTGCCTGACAGGACGCTGTTAAAAAAAAAGAAAAAAAAAAGATGTTTTTCACTTGAGCTTAAAATACTGAATGTCTCCCCATCTTTCTCTGAATTTAGAACACAAGCTTTGAAACTGGTTCTCAGCTAAGTAAACCGTTATGAGAATGTTTTTATGCTCCCAGATTTATATTCTGAAGGTTTAAGTACAGGCTGAAGTTGATAAACAGCTGCTGGTTAAAATCGATTGCATACGTACAGAATCTGAAGAGCAGAGATTTTGTCTTTGAGCACCTCCTGTGCTTTGTTGAAGTCCGACAGCATGTTCTGGGTCTCCCTGCTGTGAGCCGCGCTCAGCTCGTTCAGCTCCCTCTCGTGCCTCTTCGTCAGCTCCTGCTCATGAGCCCTAAGGAGACAGAGAAGCGCAGAGCTGAGTATCCCAGAGGATCGATTCTGCTGATGTGTTAAACACTGCAGGCGTGAATCGCTGATTAGCTTACAGTCTCAAACACAGAGCAAACCTCAGTAGAACTGTAGCTGCTTAGAATTGACCCAGTTTGTAAAGAAACATCAATCTGAACACAAATCAGTTTGAACATGCTTAACACCTAACGGAAAGAAAAAAAACATAAATAACTCAGGATTAAATTCATATTTTCCTTTATATAAAATAGTCAGGATTTTAAAAAAGTGTCTAAATAGAGAGTGAAAGTTAGTCAAGATATGTTAAGTTTAACAGAAACACAGCTAAATGTGCCAAATTGTTGATATACACTTGGACATAACTTCACTGCATTCATTTCAAGTGTAAAAATTTTTAAAAAGTTATATGCAAAAGATACCCCTTAATATAAACAGATGAGCTCATAAGTAAAGGTGAAATATTTTAACAAACTGTATCAGTGCAGGTCTCTATTCCTCAAATAAGTATAATTTTATTCTTCATTTATTAAAATAACATATTCAAAAATATAAAAAGGCTACAGATATCTTGCCCGTTTTACGTCAAAGGCTCGATGTAGTTTCTATAAAGCGAATCAAAGAACTGTGTTGAGTTGCATCATTTTGTGCCACATCAGAAGAAGCAGGGATTTAAATAAATATTTCTGTTCATAAAAGTCCAGGTCTAGAACACGGTGACGCACACAGCAGCTCTGGAAACGAAAGAAACCGATCTTATTTTAATCTGTAAATGGCCAATGTTTTGCCTGAAGGCTTAATCAGGACGTGCAGACCGCGTACGTCTCTCCCAGTAGAGGCAGAAACATAATTGATTGCTCTGCGGAGGAAACGCCGGCGAGATCGGAAAAAGGAGACGCCTGATGCATGGAATTAATTCAAAAACAAAACGGCATGAAAACAAACAATGGCTGTAATTAAGATGGAGAGAATAACAGCGAAGGATAATGAAAAAATCTGCACCAAATTAAGAGTAAATGTGGCGAGGAGCGAGCAGCGAATTTGATGTGTTCAAAAATGTATTACATCAAATAAATGATGCTGAAAACTGATGGTTTCTAAGTGGTGGAAGAAGATGGAGTGATGGATGCTGAAATGGGAACAGAAGACCATAATAATGAAATGAGGAGTAGAAAGAGGCTGCTGAAAGTGAGCGGAGGGAGAGAAGGGATAATAGAGGGGGTGATGGTGGTGGTGAGTGGATGTCTGTCTTCCTCTCACTCTGACTAGGCCAACTCTCCCCGAGGGGTGCACATCTTATCTCTCCCTGCTTCCTCTTTTTTTATTTATCAGTCTATTTTTATCCCCCTGACCAGAATTCAAAAGAGGAGTTATGTAACAGGAGGAGAGGCCCATCAGCGCCAAGCGAGGATTGGGCGAGCATAAAGGCGAAATAACAACGGATGATGGAGCAACAGGAGAGCTGCTGTAAAACAAACAAAACCTCTAAATGGGAAAAATATGGGATGATTGATTTTAATGAGCAGCTGGACCACATCAGCTGCAGAAACTGGCTTTAAAAATTCATACCTTGCCGCAAGGAACAACATGACTTCACATTAGGTTTCCGTTTTGCTTTTACCCAAAATAACTCTCACATTTCCAAATCAATGAGCTCCTGACATCAGCGGAGAGAAGGAGTGGGAGGGAGGTGCAGATTTGTGTTTCTCTAGCTCTTTCATTGGGTTTATTTCCGTCATCCAAATATGTTTCAAATTTAGCACTGCATGTTGGTGACACATTCAGCACCTCCATGTCTTTGGGTTTTGGAGGGTGGGGAAGGGGATAAGGTGTCATGAATGGCTTGATTATTCATTTCATTCACCTTTCTAGTTATCAGAGCCAGATTAATCGAGCCTTGGTGAGTCTTCAAGCAAGTAATACTGTTTTTGATCGCCTGATCCTGACCCGTTCTCCCTTTGAGCCTGCCTGTTCCTGTTCTGTGTGCCTGACCCGTCTTCAGACTTGGATTCTGCTTGTTTAACGAACCTGGAACTATCTCCTGACACCGTCCTGGATTTCCCTTCATTACTTCTTAGCATCTCTAATCTTTTGGCCCGGACTACTGTGAACCTTCTCGGCACTGGCTTAGGTTCCGCCCTCTTGGATTATCCTGCCTTCCTTCGTCTGCATGGATCTTATCTCCTACCTCTTCAGTCTTTGATTGGTCAGATTACAAGCTGGGCGTTACTCAGGCTGCTGAAGAGGTACACTTAACAAGTGACGGGGAAGTGTGACAGACTCACAAACTTTATTTACCTGCTCCACCATCATCTCATGGTGAAGCAAAAAAAATAAGCCTCTAAAATGGCAGCAGTATAAACCATGAATGCTGACCCGACCCAGAATTGGCTATTTATAAGTTACAGCTGTTCACCTGGAAGAAATGAGATGTAGGTTTACTCTTTCAAGCATTTCAGGGGTCATCATGAGGAACAGTCATATTGTTCTTTTATCTGAGCTAAAAAAACAAAACAATATAAAAAAAAAAGTTTAATTTAGTGCTGCAGCCAGTTTAATTTTAAATGACAGTTGCTAAATAGACTGGGAACATATAAGACATCTACTGGTTCCGGTAAGGCTACCCTTCCATATTTCCCATGCTGATTCTAAACATACAGCTCTTGTTTGTGTAAGGGTGCAGTAATGTTACGCCCACCAAGGACACAACATATTTGAGGACACGAGACAAAAATGAGGGTTCAAAAAAAGATGTTTTATTAATAAATTCTCTCCGTTTTAGTTGTTCTTGGTTCGGCTTCTTCAGATGTTCTGCGAAGAGAAAAATAGTTAACGGCCCTCAAATCCCGTGCCCCAAAAAAAAAAAAAAAGAAACCCAAAGTAACAACAGAAAGTTGGACCTGGCAGGCCGATCAAACAGAATAAAACGGTACAGCAGGGGGCCAACCCTATACAGGGCCGTCGAAGCCCCTACTGGTACCGGACTAAAGGCAAAAAATAACCTAAGCGAAAGAAAAATCGAAAACAGGACTACCGGTCCCGCCAGGCCAAAAACCTCAAGAAAAAAGTAAGAAAAAGGTAACAAAAATACCACATGGCAGGCTGGAACGTCCGCTGCAGGCCGCAGCGACAAGACAAGTGCGCACCGCGCACGATGGAGCAAATGAAGCAGGTGGGAAGTGGCGTCCAAACGAGGTTGGAAAGGAACGCGCAAGGAACGCGCTAACGTGCTGAAGGCCAGCCTATTTATAGGCGGACGACAGCACCACAAATTAACATAATTGATTTACTAAAAGAATCCTAAAATATATTAACAAAAGGATCCTTCAACTAAAGTTTATAAGCAAACGAAGAAAAGAAATGGACAAAAATCATAATGTGCCTGGGGCACATAACACCCCCACCCAAAGACTCTGAATGGGGTCCGAAGCAAAGCTCAACCCATTCAGAGAAAAAAAAAAAAAAGGAAAGCGGGACTACAGTCGTGAGTGTACGTCGGCCACTACATTGTCTTATCTTCACATAATAAAAACACGTTAAAAGGAAAGCGGGACTAGAGTCAGGAGAGTGCGTCAGCCACTACGTTGTCCCCTCTTCCTACAATAAAAACGCGTCACATAGCTTTCACATCCAAGACATGATCTAATGCGCTCTCAATGCCACCGAGCGCGCAAACACAGCCGATCCACCAACTCCAGTCTGCGTTCTTCCAAAAACAGCTCCTTTTCCATCAAAGCCAGCTGTCCTAATTCGATCTGAAGTTCCTCTAAACGACACGGATCAGCTGCAAGTGAGGTTTTATTCGGCGATTCATCAAGACTCTGTGCTAAAACTGCAGCAGGAAAAATATCCTTCGTGCACTCACTAAAGACATCTAATGTGGCTCCTCGAGCACTCATCCAGGTCAGACTCCATGTCCACCCCTGGAATCTAGCCACACTAAACAGGAACACTCCATCCAATGTAGGCTCTCGAGCAAACTCATCCAGGTCAGACTCCATGTCCACCCCTGGAATCTAGCCACACAAACTGTCAAGCACACATACAAAGCCACAAAAAACACCAGAGCCAAATCGTCCAATCCACAATAACCTCAAAATGCTCGGCTTCCCGTGCATCTGCAGCTGCCCCGACACCTGCGTCATCTCGTTCACTGGAAACACAACTGATAGAGTTATGCAGAGCGGGCGCACGTTCAGCAACAGATCCTTTGTGCATTTCTGCAAAGTGTCCAATGTGGGCCCTCGAACAAACTCATCCAGGTCAAACTCCATGTTTACCCCTGGAATCAAGCCACACCAAATCAGGGACACCTCTGCACAAACAAAGCTACAGCACCACCAGAACCGAATGCTCTAACTAATCAGCGCAACGCGCGTCAGCTGCGCAAAAATACACACAAACCCAGCACAACCGCCAACAAACAAGAACCAACCGTAGGACACGACCTGTCTCTAAAAGGCACACTTTGTTTAAACAAGCCCCCAAAAATATGTCACGTCCACCAAGGACACAACATATCGGAGGGCACTAAAGGCAAACATTGTTTTGACAAGCCCTCAAAAATATGTTACGCCCACCAAGGACACAACATATTTGAGGACACGAGACAAAAATGAGGGTTCAAAAAAAGATATTTTATTAATAAATTCTCTCCGTTTTAGTTGTTCTTGGTTCGGCTTCTTCAGATGTTCTGCGAAGAGAAAAATAGTTAACGGCCCTCAAATCCCGTGCCCCAAAAAAATAACAAAAGAAACCCAAAGTAACAACAGAAAGTTGGACCTGGCAGGCCGATCAAACAGAATAAAACGGTACAGCAGGGGGCCAACCCTATACAGGGCCGTCGAAGCCCCTACTGGTACCGGACTAAAGGCAAAAAATAACCTAAGCGAAAGAAAAATCGAAAACAGGACTACCGGTCCCGCCAGGCCAAAAACCTCAAGAAAAAAGTAAGAAAAAGGTAACAAAAATACCACATGGCAGGCTGGAACGTCCGCTGCAGGCCGCAGCGACAAGACAAGTGCGCACCGCGCACGATGGAGCAAATGAAGCAGGTGGGAAGTGGCGTCCAAACGAGGTTGGAAAGGAACGCGCAAGGAACGCGCTAACGTGCTGAAGGCCAGCCTATTTATAGGCGGACGACAGCACCACAAATTAACATAATTGATTTACTAAAAGAATCCTAAAATATATTAACAAAAGGATCCTTCAACTAAAGTTTATAAGCAAACGAAGAAAAGAAATGGACAAAAATCATAATGTGCCTGGGGCACATAACACCCCCACCCAAAGACTCTGAATGGGGTCCGAAGCAAAGCTCAACCCATTCAGAGAAAAAAAAAAAAAAGGAAAGCGGGACTACAGTCGTGAGTGTACGTCGGCCACTACATTGTCTTATCTTCACATAATAAAAACACGTTAAAAGGAAAGCGGGACTAGAGTCAGGAGAGTGCGTCAGCCACTACGTTGTCCCCTCTTCCTACAATAAAAACGCGTCACATAGCTTTCACATCCAAGACATGATCTAATGCGCTCTCAATGCCACCGAGCGCGCAAACACAGC